>NC_083446.1:12361759-12690509 GCF_020745735.1 Hemiscyllium ocellatum
CTCACATACACACACACAGTCTCACACACACCCAGACACACACACCACATACACACACACACCAGACACACACCATACACACACACACCACACACACACCACACACACACATCTCACACACAAACCACACACACAGTCTCACACACACACACACCACACACACACACAGAGTCTCACACACACACACCACACACACCCACACCCCCCATGCACACATGCACCCACACACGCACGCACACACCCACACCCCACACACACATACACACACACAGTCTCACACACACACACCCCCACACACACACACACACCACACATAGAGAGTCTCACACTCACACCCATACACACCCCACACAAACACCACACACACACCAGACACACACCACACACACACACCACACACACCACACACACACACCCACACCCCACACACACATACACGAATACACACACATGAATACACACCACACATACCCACACCCCCCATGCACACACACCACACACACACACCCACACACACACACACACACACCCACACCCCACACTCACATACACACACACAGTCTCACACACACCCAGACACACACACCACATACACACACACACCAGACACACACCATACACACACACACCACACACACACCACACACACACATCTCACACACAAACCACACACACAGTCTCACACACACACACACCACACACACACACACACAGAGTCTCACACACACACACCACACACACACACACACACACACACAGAGTCTCGAATACACACCACACATACCCACACCCCCCATGCACACACACCACACACACACACACACCCACACACACACACCCACACCCCACACACACACAGTCTCACACACACACCCAGACACACACACCACATACACACACAGACCCACACACACAGTCTCTCTCACACACACACCCACACACACACACACACCCACACACACACCAGACACACACCACACACACACCACACACACAGACACACACACAAACACACACACACACCCACACCCCCCATGCACACACACCACACACCCACACCTACACACACATACCCACACACACACACACACACGCACACACCCACACCCCACACACACATACACACACACACAGTCTCACACACACACAGACACACACACCACATACACACACACACACACACACACGCACACACACACATCCCACACACACAGGCTCTCTCACACACAAGCACACGCACACAGTCTCACACACACAGCCCCCCACACATGCACACAGTATCACACACCCCCCCCACACACACACAGTCTCACACGCACATCCACACATACGCGCACACACACACACACACACACACAGTCTCGCACACACACACCCCTCACACACACACACACCCAGACACCACACACACATCCACACCCACACACACACACCCACACACATACACACATACACAGTATCACAGCCACACCCACACCCACACACACACCACACACACACAACACACACACAGTCTCACACACACAGCCCCCCACACATGCACACAGTGTCACCCCCCCCCACACACACAGATGCACACGCACACCAACACACACACATATACACTACACACAGGCACACACACACGCGCACACACACAGACACAGACACACAGACACAGACACACACCCACACACATGCACCCACACACACCCACGCACACACACACACATACATCCACTCACACACACCCACACCCACCCACATATACATCCACACACACACACATACCCACTCACACAGACACACACACACCCACACACACATATCCACACACCCCCACACACACCCCACACACACACTCACACACACACAAACACACATACCCACATACACAGCCACACACGCACACACCCACATACAGACACACACACACACCCACACACAACGCACACATACACCCACACACACACACCACACACACAGTCTCACACACACACCCACACACACACAGTCTCGCACACACACCCACACACATGCACACACACACACCCACACCCCCCACACACAGTCTCACACCGACACACACCCACACACACACCACACACACACGCCTCACACACACACCCACACACACACAAACCACACACACACACGCCTCACACACACACCCACACACACACAAACCACACACACAGTCTCACACACACACATACACACACACACCACACATAGAGAATCTCACACTCACACCCATACACACCCCACACAAACACCACACACACACCAGATACACACCACACACACACACACATACACACACACAGTCTCACACACACACCCATACACACACACCACATACACACACACACACCCCACACACACAGTCTCACACATACACACACACACAGTGTCTCACATCCACCACACACACACAGTCTCGCACACACACCCACACGCACACACACCCGCACCCCCCATACACACACACCCACACACATACACACCACACACACACACACACCACACACACGCAACCACACCCACACCCACACACCCCAAACACACCTAGACACACAGTCTCACACACACACACAGACACATACGCACACCAACACACACACACATACACACACATACACACGCACACACACACAGGCACACACACACAAACACACACAGACACACACTCCACACACAGACACACTCACATAAGCATCCCCACACCCACACATCAACACACACCCACGCACACACATCCCCACACACACACATCCACACACACACACCCACACACACATATCTATATACACACACACCCACACACCCACCCACACACACGTATCCACGCACACAGACACACACCCACACACACACACGCATACAGACACACACACACCCACACACAACACACACGTAAACCCACACACACCCACACACACACACCCACACACACATCCACACACACATCCACATACACACACATACACACACACCCACACATACACACTCACACACCCACATACAGATACACACGCACCAACATATACACCCACACACATCCATACGCACAGCCACACACACACACCCACCCACACACACACCTGCACACACATACACCCACACACACGCATCCAAACACGTACCCACACATACCCATCACGCACACCCACACACGCTCCCACACCCATACGCACACCCACACACGCACACTTACACACACACACACCCACACATCCACGCACCCACACACACCTACACACACAAACACACACCCACCCACACACACACCCACACACACACACACACCCACACATGCACACACACACATACACACACACACACACGTATCCACGCACACAGACACACACACACACACACACACCCACCCACACACACACACACACACACACATACAGACACACACACACCCACACCCAACACACACGTAAACACACACACACACACACACACACACACAGTATCTGCAGCTCCTCCCAACTTTCCCAAGATCCCTTTTGTTGCCAGTGGGAGTCACATGATCATGTCTGTGGTCTGCTTCCAAAGCTTCTCGATGGCCCAGACATGTAAAGATGTGGAGGACAGTTCCGATGTAACCAGGCCGGTAAAACAGGCCAGAACGTGGTGCATTAATCACAGCATGGAGCAGTGTGACCTTTAGAGCAGGCTGGATGGGAAGAGGAGCTGGATGGTACCATTTGAATGGAAGACCAGGTTATTCATTAATGCAACATTCTGAAAGTGGCAGATGAGGCCAAAGGGATCACTGGCTTGAGAAATAGTTACACTGAGCTCGATTTTCATGAAACCTAAGATGGTCCGATCCCTCCCTCTGGAAAGCTGCGGCCATCCCCTCCAGCCCTAGTTTTGTCTCAGATTGATGTGGGTGGATGAGTGTGGATTACGGGGCTCCTAATTCAGTCAGGACTCAGCTGCAGAATTTGACTAGGCAGGATGGGTGGCACAGTGGTTAGCACACTGCCTCACAGCGCCAAGGACCTGGGTTCGATTCCAGCCTCGGACGACTGTCTGTGTTCCATTCTCTGTGTGGGTTTCCTCCGAAGAAGTGCAGGTTAGGATGAATTTCCCAGAGTGTCAGGTGCGTCATTCAGAGGGGAATGGGTCCGGGTGGGTTACTCTTCGGAGGGTCGGTGTGGACTGGTTGGGCCGAAGTGCCTGTTTCCACACTGTAGGGGATCGAATCTAATCAGTACTCTCTCAGTTTCTCTCCCTGAGCCAAGTTGAAGTTTCATGTTATGAGCAAACTAAAATGGTTTAAGATGATAGCCCAGACACTTAATATTTTCTTACTTTAGAGGCAAACGTGAAATGAGATGTTCCAGTTGCAAATTGACCGGTCAGACTATTCCGTGCTAAGCAACCTACAATTTATTTCAACACTCGAGTTAAAACACAACAGAAGAAAGAATAACTTAGAATGACTTAACTCGAAACAACAGAATAATCGAGACAGTAACTACTAATAATTAATTGTTCCAAAATCGTAACATCCCATAAACACACCCCTTGGCAAAAAGGCAAGTTGAGAAAACAAAATTTTCTCACAGGTCATACCCCCAGCGTGAAGAGAAACCCCAGCTTCTAGCTGTAACCAAGACAGGAGAAGAATAAATCCCACTTCTTCAAGTTTCCAGCTGACTCTAAAAGCTAAACAGAACTGAAAACACTGCCAATCCTGGTCTGTGGGAGCTGGCCACACCCAGCCAGGCTGCTTCTACTGTTCCAACTTTTAAAAAAAACCAAGCCCTCGCAAGCTGTTTATGTTGCTGCACGTTGCCTCTTGTTCAACCTCTCTCTCTTAGAAGAAACCAGGACAAAATGTATCAAGCCACGACAGCATCTCGTAAATTCACGATATGTTCTACCCAGCTACAAGTCCTGGATGCCCTTTGGGTGGAACAGGAACAGGAACCACTGTTAGTGACACCCATGGCTGGAACAATGTTGTCCTGCTGGTGTTGCACATGAAACAAATACAGTGCATTTTTGGCGTATTCATGAACTTTGACTGTGTCCTCTGCTCACGACCAATGTTGTCCATCTGTAGGAGGTCAGCATATTGCTATTTTATTGCAACAGATCGCTGGGAGCATCCAAGTATCCTACCATTTACCAGAAGAAAAAGCTGTTTGTGTGTTTCAGTTTTAAGCCGTGTTTGTATGCGAGGCCCACAGTTTGAAACCGAAAATTGGAAAAATAACTTTAGGGTAATGAACATCAAAGCCTTCCAAATGAAGAATACTTATGGTGTACATCGAGAAAACCCACATTCAGCTCTTAATGTCCATCCTACACATTTCGATATGAAATATGGGAGAATTTGAACGGACATAGAGCAAAAATAATTTTACTTTTGAAAAGATTGAGAACAGATAGTTTGAATCAATTTACGTTAAAGTTTCCACACAATTCTACGCCCATTTTCCCAACTCTAATCTCATAAGAATTGCAATCCGTGTTGTTCCAGTGTCCACCCCATCCACCTTGCATATACTGGGAATAAGGCTTGCTGTACAAGGTCCACCCATGTCCACCGAGATTGAACGTAGAGTGATGAAGGGAGAATCTAACGTTGCAAGCAATGATGATGTTCTGAAGGAGAGCCAGCACGGACTGAAACATTGGCTCTGCTTCGCTCTCTTCATGGTTGATGTCAGAGCTGCTGAGTTTTTCCTGACTGTCACCATCACCCATCAGATTGATGCAGGTTCAGGTCAGCAAGGGAGAATAAGCAAACTGGCTGCACTAAAACTGTTCTTTCATCTGGAAATATTGAAGGAAGGCAATTCCTGTCCCTTAGCTTCAGTTGTTGCAGCCTGGTAACTGAGCCCACAATCAAGGCGATAAGTTTGTCTTGACTACTCAGTCTATGCCCCTCATAATGTTATACATCTCAGTTATAGCCCCTCTTAGTCTCCTCTGGTTTGTTTCAAGTATAACGGCACTGCTCTTAAAATCCATGCCTCGGCTAATGAAGGTAAGTATCTGGTATTCCTCCTTCACCAATTCATATAAATGTCCCACTGTCATAGGTCTCTCCAATCCACATTATTCATCCCATTGGCTCACTCACAGACTTCTGTCTGAGATGTATACAAGCAAATCATCTATCCGGGCTTGCTCACAGGCTGGATTCATATCCCCTCATGACTACCCTCTGACACCATAATGCTAGGCTGCTTTCTCAATCTTTTCCCCACAGCCAGAGATTAGATTAGATTAGACTTACAGTGTGGAAACAGGCCCTTCGGCCCAACATGTCCACACCGACCTGCCGAAGTGCAACACACCCATACCCCTACATTTACCCCTTACCTAACACTACGGGCAATTTAGCTTGGCCAATTCACCTGACCCGCACATCTTTGTGACTGTGGGAGGAAACCGGAGCACACCCACGCAGACACGGGGAGAACGTGCAAACTCCACACAGTCAGTCGCCTGAGTCGGGAATTGAACCCGGGTCTACAGGCGCTGTGAGGCAGCAGTGCTAACCACTGTGCCACCGTGCCGCCCACTTCTTTCTATCTCTACCAGCCTCAAGAGGCCCTTCCACTGCTGAGATTGAACCTCTTAAGAGAATCTCGATTGCCAGTGGTCCAGGTATACTCATCAGTGAATGATCTGGCACATGACAATGAAGGGATATTTGAACATCTGCTTCAACTGTTCTCTGAATTTAATCTGCGTTGCTACATAAATGCAGGTGTTCGTGCAGCAGCTCAATAGCTGAAGCATGAACCCCAATTCTCGTGCAGAGCGATCGAGCCATAAGACCCGATACCCCACATGCCACATTCGCCACCATATACTATACAGCAAGAACACTACCCACAGCAGAATGAAACTCACTGAAATAACAAAGAGTAAAATGATGGATTTCCGCCGACTCGCCATCTCAGGATCTCTTGTAATCGCCTGACTGTTGTGAGCCAAGAGTCTCCATCGGGCTCTGCTGGTCACTACAATATGTTTCACCGTGACAATATTGAGAAGCAAAATGATAACAAGTGGGACGGCAGCAGTTAGAATGTGATGGACAAACTCGATTGTTCCCCAGACCCAAGAATACTGAACGTCCTCTGTTAACACGCAAAACCATGGTATGTTCATCAGCCTAGCACTACGGGCAATTTAGCGTGGCCAATTCACTTAACCTACACATTTTTGCGCCTGTGGGAGGAAACCAGAGCACCCGGCCCAGACACGGGGAGAATGGGCAAACTCCACACAGACAGCTGCCTGAGGCGGGAATTGAACCTGGGCTCGCTGGCGCTATGAGGCAGCAGTGCTAACCACTGAGCCACTGTGCTGCCCGCAAAGAGTGCGTCACCCTGCATCATAGACTCCGTACAGCACGGAAAGCGGCCATTCAACAAATCGAGTCTGTATCGATCTCACTGACTCTGTGTGATGTGATTAGATTATGACTAACCAAATATTCAACGATGACCTCTTTAATAATTGATTCCAATACTTTTCCCAGAATAAGGCCAATCAGTCTTTTTTGGACTATGTTATGCCTCCCTCCCTTTTTGGTTAGGGGCGTCACGTTTGGAATTTTCCAATTCTCGGGTACTCCTATGTTTTCCCTATCATGATTGATTCCCTGCGGCAGAAACTTTGATTTGTGTTTAAAATGATTAGGTTTAAAACACAACATATGCAGCTGAATTTATATTGCGCATGTCACTGGATTGGGGTGTGTGTGATTAGATTCCCTACAGTGTGGAAACAGGCCCTTCGGCCCAACCAGCCCACACCAAAGAGTAACCCACCCAGACCCATTCCCCTACACGTAACACTACGGACAATTTAGCACGGCCAATTCACCCTGACCTGCACATCTTTGGAATGGGGGAGGAAACCGGAGCACCCGAAGGAAACCCACACAGACACGGGGGGAGTGTGCAAACTCCACACACAGCCATTCGCCGAGGCTGAAATCAAACCTGGGACCCAGGTGCTGTGAGGCAGCAGTGCTAACCACTGAGCCACTGTGGTGTGTGGGTGTGGGGGTGGGTGTGTGTGTGTGTGTGTATCTGTGTGTGTGTATCTGTGTGTGTCTGTGTGTGCGTCTGTGTGTGTCTGTGTGTGCGTGTGTGTATCTGTGTATGTCTGTGTGTGTATGTGTACGTGTGTGTGTGTATCTGTGTGTGTGTCTGTTTGTGTGTGTCTGTGTGTGTGTGTCTGTGTGTGTCTGTGTGTGTGTCTGTGTGTGTGTCTGTGTGTGCGTGTGTGTATCTGTGTGTGTCTGTGTGCGCGTCTGTTAGTGTGTGTCTGTGTGTGTGTATCTGTATGTGTCTGTGTGTGTGTCTGTGTGCATGTGTGTGTATCTGTGTGTGTGTGTGTGCGTCTGTTTGCGTGTGTATGTCTGTGTGTGTATCTGTTTGTGTTTGTGTGTGCATCTGTTTGTGTATGTCTGTGTGTGTGTATCTGCGTGCGTGTATGTGTATTTGTGTGTCTGTTTGTGTGTGTATCTGTGTGTGCGTGTGTGTGTATCTGTGTGTGTCTGTGTGTGCATCTGTTTGTGTGTGTCTGTGTCTGTGTGCTTATGTGTATATTTGTGTGTGTCTGTGTGTGCGTGTGTGTGTGTCTGTCTGTGTGCATGTGAGTGTATCTGTGTGCGTCTGTGTGTGTCTGTGTGTGTCTGTGTGCGTGTGTGTGAATCTGTGTGTGTCTGTGAGTGAGTCTGTTTGTGTGTGTGTCTTTGTGTGTCGCGTGAGGGAGAGAAAGTCAGCAGGAAGTAAAAGACTGGGCACGTGTGGAAAGCCAACACACGGAAGGTTCCAGAAACAGGAGGGGTTGGTCATTAAAATGGCAAGCTGATGCTTGAGTGAACTGACAGGAGGAAACCAAGGGGGTTGGGGGGTGAGAGTGAATTGTCTGAAGGTGAGCCCTGGACAGGCAGTGCAGAAGCAGCAGAGATTGACGGCTTGTGTAATGTTCAACGTTTGACCAGTAAAGTTTAAAACTAACCTTCCCTGGTGGCCTCGTGTCTGCTTCATTGTGAAAACTTCAGACCCAACAAATCTTGGAGCCAACTAATGAAGAATCAATCCATCTCAGCCTGAAAAGTTAAAAATGACTCTGCTCAAACAACTCTCTATGTCAAGGAGCTCAAAACATATGACATTCTTTGAGAGGAAATTACTCCTCATATCAGTTTTAAATTGGAGCCCTTTCATTGTAAGGTGGGGCCCTCCAGTCCTGGACAGTCCCAAGTGGGGCAACATCCTCTCAGTATTCGCTCCGTCATATCTCCATATGTTTCAGTAAGATTCTTCTAAGCTCCAGAGAGGAGAGCCCAAACCTGTTCGGCCGACACTTATAATCCGTCCATCCGAACTCGCTCTGAATCCCTCCAATCAAATCCTACAATTCCTCCTCACAGTACTCCAGATGTGGCCTCAGCAGCACCTTGTTCATTTGCTGTAAGAATTTCCGATTTCCATCCTCCATTTCCCTTGAAATCAGACGTCCCATTAGTCTTTCAGATTACCTGCTGCTCCTGTGTGCCAGCTTTCTGTCCCTTTGGATTGCATTTTTCTGCCAACATTTAGAGTCATCGAGTCAATGAGATGTACAGCACGGAAACAGACCCTTCGGTCCGTGCCGTCCAGATATCCCAACCCAATCTAGTCCCACCTGCCAGCACCCGGCCCACATCCCTCCGAAAGATATTCCTGAAGAAGGGCTCATGCCCGAAACGTCGATTCTCCTGCTCCTTGGATGCTGCCTGACCTGCTGCGCTTTTTCAGCAACACATTTTCAGCCCATATCACTCCAAACCCTTCCTATTCATATACCCGTCCAAATGCCTCTTAAATGTTGCAATTGTACCAGCCTCCAAATCATTTATATAAATGACAAAGATTGGAGGGCCCAGCACCGATCCTTGTGGCACTCCACTGGTCACAGGCCTCCAGGCTGAAAAACAACCCTTCGCCACCACCCTCTGTCTTCTACCTTGGAGCCATTTTCTCCATTTAAATTATACCCCCTTCTTTCATTCTCTCTTACAAGTGAATAACTTGATATTTTCTCACTTTATACCCCATTTGCCAACTGTTTGACATTTTCCTTAAGTGATCAATATCTCTCTGGGAACTGTGTGTGTCCCTTTCACAATCTGCCTTTCCAGCTATTTTTTGTGATATCTGTGAATCTGGCTGCAGTGCCTTTCACGTCCTTCCTGATAAATATTGTGAACAATCGTCTTCCCAGAACTGATCCCTGTGAAAGCTCACTGCTCGCAGGTCACCAACATGAAAAATGTTGGGGCTGTTTCCAGCTGTTTCCAGCTGTTTCCAGCCCCTTAGCCAATCCTGCTTTCTGAACAGTTACAACCGAGCACTCATAGAGTCATAGAATCCTACAGCATGGGGAGAGACCCTTCAGCCCAAACTGGTCCATGCTGACCAGAATGTCCATCCACGCTAACCCCATTTCCCTGCACTAGGCCCAAATCTTTCTGAACCTTTCCTATCCATGTATTTGTCCCGATGCCTCTAAAATGTTGTTAATGTACCTGCCACAACCACTTCCTCTGGCAGCTCATTCCATCTGCGTACCACCCTCTGTGTAAAAATGTTGCCCCTCAGGTTCCCTTTTATTCTTTCTCCTCTCACCTTAAACTGATGCCCTCTTGTCCTCAACCCTGGGAAAAAGACTGAATGCATTCACCCCGCCCATGCCTCACATGATCATCTCCATTTCTATAAGGTGCCCCCTTAATCTCTTATGCTCTAAAGAAATCAAAGAATCTCTACAATGTGGAAGTAGGCCCTTTGGCCCATCAAGTCCGCACCAAACCCTCTGAAGAGCATCCCAACCAGATGCACCTCCTATCCTATCCCTGTAACCCTGCATTAACCACAGCTTATTCACCTAGCCTGCACATGTCTGGACACAATGGGCAATTTAGCATGGCCAATGCACCCTAACCTCTATACTTTTGGAGTGTGGGATAAAGCCACAGCTCCTGGAGGAAACTCCCTCAGATGCAGGGCGAATGTGCAAACTCCACAAGGTCACCCAAGGGTGGAATCAAATCTGGGTCCCTCACGCTATCAGGCAGCAGTGTTTGAGACTGAACCACAGCGCTGTCCAACTCATCATCTCTGTAGTTACCTCTTTTAGCATCCAGTAAGCAGGGCATTCAAGGCCAATGGTTCTACCTGCAGTTAGCCCAAATAGTTTGTTTAATATGACTTTTTGGTGCTGGCGATGGCAATTAATTCTTCTCCTGTACTCTTCAGCATGAATGGGAAATTCCAAGTATCTTCCACCACAAAGGCTGATGCAAAATGTCTGTTTAACAATCTTCAATTTGCTTGTTCCCCGAAACAATTTCCCCAGATTCATTTCCTAAGGGACCTATGTTTACTCTGACCTCTCTCTTTTGTTTTATATACTTACATATGTTTTTGTTGGCAGTTTTTATATTCCTCTCTAGTTTATCCTCATAGTTGTGTTTTTCTGCCTTTAGGCCTCGATCGCTGGGTATTAGATTTCTCCCAGTCTGTGGAAATGTTACTGACTTTGGTCTTCTGATCTGTTTTCCCTTTCACCACCATGATTTCCACAAATTCCTGAGTGAGCCACAATTGGTGTACTCCTGTGTTAGAGTATTTTCCATTTACGAACCAGATTAAAAATAAGGGGGAGGCCATTTAGAATAGAGTTGAGGAGAAACTTCTTCACCCAGAGAGTGGTGGGTGTGTGGAATGCTCTGCCCCAGAGGGCAGTGGTGGCCCAGTCTCTGGATGCTTTCAAGAGAGAGTTGGATAGAGCTCTTAAGGATAGTAGGATCAAAGGTTATGGGGATAAGGCAGGAACAGGATACTGATTGAGGATGATTAGCCATGATCGTAATGAATGATGGTGCAGGCTTGAAGGGCAGAATGGCCTATTCCTACACTTATTGTCTATTGTCTATTACACAGATGTATTTTTGGTGAGGGTGATGAATTAACTTCTTCAATATCTGTCATTGCTTTCTTCCTATCATTCTGGCTAACCCCTGTGCTCAGTTCACTTTAGCCAACTGTATGCTAATTTATTACAATTCTCCAATTCAAGTTCAATTCTTTTAGATTCTGAACCACATTTCTCACTCTCGATCTGTATTGTAAATTCTACCACGTTGGAACGAGATCTGGGAAACGTCGACTTGGAACAGTTAGTGGTCAGTAAGTCTACATCTGGAGAGTGAAAGTCTTTGAAAAGTAGCATAGTGAGAATTCAGGGCTAGCATGTTGAATTCAGAGCTAGAATTCAAGACTAACAGTGTGGCCAGGGATATTGAGAGATGCTGAAGAAAATATACAGTGCACTATAAATAGCGCAGGACTCTTCAAAATTAAAAAGAGGGTTGCTTGAAAAGGAAATTAGGAAGGTAAAGGTCTTTGGTAGATAGAATCAAGACAAACACCACGTTTTTAAGTTGTAAGTACAGAGGAACTTTGATTATCTGAAGGACACAGGCCAGGAGTATTTCCTTCGCTTAATCGAATGCTGGATAACATTGTCAGCCCCAAGCATTGGGACCTTGTGATCTTGTTTGGATAATCTGAAGTTCAGTTAATTGAATGCCGGACAATCGAGGTTCCTCTGTAGATTAGCACAAAACAATTGCTAGGGAACAAGTGGGGTCTATTAGAAACCAAAGGGTCAACCTGTGCCTGAAACCCGTGGACACGGGTGAGAGCTTAAATTACAACTCTTCATCTATATTCACAGAGGAGCATGGCATTGCAGCCAAAGCTACCGTTTGGTATGTTGAGGTTGTGCTCACGTTAAGATTAAATAGGAGGAGGTATTAGTTGTTTAAACAGGAATACAGGTGCATCAATCGAAATGACCTGATGAAATGTATCCCAGGCTGCTCTGAGCGGAATGGGCAAAGGTTGCTGGGACCCTGACAGATCTGAGATCGATCCTTGCAATAATAGAGGTAACAGTGTGGAAGTAAAATGATAAATATTTGTAACTGCAAGAACAATTTAAGTTCTAAATGATTAATTACTTCAAAGCAGGTCAAATGGGGAGACGATTCATGCCTGAAATGGAACAGGGTGTCAATTGTGAATTTAACACAAATTGATTCAGTTTTGCAGCAGGGGAACCTGATTAATGAGAATCAAGCACAGTGTTCAGGAATATATTGGTCAATTTGAGGAGAGACATACCGAATGCATTTGAAGTGAAAGAGGAAGGTGGAAATTGGATGGTATTTCACAAAGCTGGAGATTTTCCTCTTCTGTTTCTAGGAGAGGAAATCGTGATGGAAGATTTTAACAGGATTGATGAGAGAGAACCATGAGTGTTTTCAGAGAAGTTTGGGTTCAGGAAGGGTCCCCGTACTCCCCATAGTGCTGAGTCTCCATATGCCTTGCTCTCTTTACCCGGTTTCCCTGTTCAAGTCTGGCATTGGGGTTTGTCACAGTGAAAACAGCAAAGCCTGCTTAAGGCTACAGACTGTCTCATGGGGAGGTAGCAAGGAACACCCATGGGGAGTATGAGTGGGAGGATGCTGTACTGTGTGAAAACAGGAATCCATAAACAATTGATTCATAATGGAAGATTTAACGTCTTACATTGTTAAGAGGTTTTCGTTTCTTTCAACAGATGTGAGAAATTGAGTAACTAACCATTGGAGTTGATTAAAGACTAAAGGAGGCAGATTTCACTTCTGCCCTTCAGGTGACTTTTGCGAGCTTGGTACCTTCCTGTCCTCCAGGTGTCCCCACTTGTATAATGGTTATTGCTCTTCGTAACCTCTCTATTTGGAATATGAACATATGTATTGCACGGACGACATGAAACACTGGGATGCTTTCAGTTGTTGTGTTTATTAACTGATTGAATAACCGATGTAAACAGATATTTTATTGTACATTTGGAGCACTCTCTGAGCTTCGATTGAGTCACTCCATTAATAAATGTGCTCATACAGCAACTTAAATTCCGAAGCATAAATCCAACTTATCACAGAATGTACTCAGAATAATTATAATCCCTTGTGTCCAGGCCTGTAACGTTAGAATATAAAGAATTCCAAGACATGAATCATCCAAAAAAGTATGAATCTTCAGAGATGTTGAAGAGTAAAATCACAGACATCCTTCTGCTCTCTATCTCTAAGTCTCTTCCTTGCTCTGATCTCTCAGTCTGTCCTGGACTTGACTGGTACTTAAAATGTGTCTGACTGTCAGGCGTTGAGCAGCAATATTAAAGCACTTGGGAGTAATGGGGTTAAAACCATGTCAAACCAGTCAAAACCCAGCCATCCAGCCCGAGTGAGGTACCTTGACTTTACAGAACAAAACCACGGTATATTGTCAATAATCTCTCCAGGATCACCTGTAACAAAAAAGAGGATATTGTTTAAACAGAGTACACTGTAGGCTGTTGCAAGCACCACAGCTGCAGTTTTCTCTGTGCAATATTTTGTCTTTAGCTTCTGGCAACAAAGAACCACAAATCGATCGAAGGCGAAAGAGACGGTGAACCAGACAGACCCGTCAGTGGCTGCACAAATCATGATGTAGATAGCACGATACATTATGGTGTGATGTCCAGGAATGTTCCAAAAAGATAATAAAGTAATAATGAATCCAATCAAGTACGGCTTCAGTACAGGAGGAGAGCTTTGGTTTCTGACAGCCTTTCTAGCTGTTCTGAGGGGCTGGGTGCGTTTTGCTCCTGTAAACATTTGTGGGCTTGCAGCTTTCATGTGGCCCACATGCTTGTTCAGCACTGCCTCACTTTGTATGTCATTGGAGCTGATTTCGCATTGACCATGCCCCTTACCCAGAGCCAGCGCCACAGATGGTGAAGTTTGAAAGGTCAATTTAAAATTCCTCCTCCTACACTGACTGAGGGTGAGTGGAAAATTAATGCTCCAGAGATTTATTCTGAAATGTTTAGAGCTTATTTAAACTTGTAAGATAGAATCGTAGAATCCCTACAGTGCAGAAACAGGCCATTCGGCCCAACAAGACCACACCGATTCTCTAAAGGACATCCACCTGTACCCGTCCCTGTGACTGTGCATTTCCCATGGCTAATCCATCCAGCCAACACATCCCAGTGCACTAGACAATTTAGCAGGGCCAATCCACCGAACCTGCACAACTTTGGACTGTGGGAGAAATCAGAGCGCCCAGAACTGATTGTTATCGTGGGTCAGAAACTTTAATCCCTAATATCACTTCTCTCCATTGTTAAACTTAATCACTGATAGCCATGTTACACTACAGATATTGAAGGTAGAATCAACAATGACTTTTAACTGAAACCAAATGTATATCAAATTAAAAGTCGATTCTTGATCTGAGGACAATTCCAAAGAATTTGTACAAGATTTTTGATTTCTTGGACCCTTTGCCCATGATACTGATGTCAACTTTTGAAACTCCCACCAAAAACAGCCTGTTAGTAACTAAAGTGTAGCCACCAAAGGTCAGACTTTCCTGGTTTAATAATTTTCATTTCCAGGTTCCCTGGTGTAGGATCAGGAGGATGATTTCAAACTCAAATTGGTTTTCAATATTCAGCTACACAGAATATAAAACGATTCTTTGTGAAACGTGAGATTCTGAGAAGGTCACGGAGGTTTAATTGTGAGAGGGTGTCTCTGCAATGGTCATCAGCCCCACCCTCACTGTTCCCTGAGGAACATCCTTCAGCCCCACCCTCACTGTTCGCCTAGCAACATCCTTCAGCCCCACCCTCACTGTTCCCCCAGCAACATCCTTCAGCCCCACCCTCACTGTTCGCCTAGCAACATCCTTCAGCCCCACCCTCACTGTTCGCCTAGCAACATCCTTCAGCCCCACCCTCGCTGTTCCCCCAGCAACATCCTTCAGCCCAACCCTCACTGTTCCACCAGCAACATCCTTCAGCCCCACCCTCACTGTTCGCCTAGCAACATCCTTCAGCCCCACCCTCACTGTTCGCCTAGCAACATCCTTCAGCCCCACCCTCACTGTTCCCTGAGCAACATCCTTCAGCCCCACCCTCACTGTTCGCCTAGCAACATCCTTCAGCCCCACCCTCACTGTTCCCTGAGCAACATCCTTCAGTCCCACACTCACTGTTCCCCCAGCAACATCCTTCAGCCCCACCCTCACTGTTCCCCCAGCAACACCCTTCAGCCCCACCCTCACTGTTCCCTGAGCAACACCCTTCAGCCCCACCCTCACGGTCCACCAGCAGCATCCTTCTGCCCCACCCTCTCTGTTCCCTGAGCAACATCTTTGAGCCCCACCCTCACTGTTCCCTGAGAAACATCCTCCAGCCCCACCCTCACTGTTCTCTGAGAAAAAACCTTCAGCCCCACACTCACTGTTCCCTGAACAACATCCTTCAGCCCCACCCTCACTATTCCTTGAGCAACATCCATCAGCCCCACCCTCACTGTTCCCCCAGCAACATCCTTCAGCCCCACCCTCACTGTTCCCTGAGCAACACCCTTCAGCCCCACCCTCACGGTCCACCAGCAGCATCCTTCTGCCCCACCCTCTCTGTTCCCTGAGCAACATCTTTGAGCCCCACCCTCACTGTTCGCTGAGAAACATCCTTCAGCCCCACCCTCACTGTTCTCTGAGAAAAAACCTTCAGCCCCACCCTCACTGTTCCCTGAACAACATCCTTCAGCCCCACCCTCACTATTCCTTGAGCAACATCCATCAGCCCCACCCTCACTGTTCCCCCAGCAACATCTTTCAGCCCCACCCTCACTGTTCCCTGAGGAACATCCTTCAGCCCCACCCTCACTGTTCCCCCAGCAACACCCTTCAGCCCCACGCTCACTGTTCCCTGAACAACATCCTTCATCCCCACCCTCACTGTTCCCCCAGCAACATCCTTCAGCCCCACCCTCACTGTTCCCTGAGCAACATCCCCCAGCCCCACCCTCACTGTTCCCTGAGCAACATCGTCCAGCCCCACCCTCACTGTTCCTCCAGCAACATCCTTCAGCCCCACCCTCACTGTTCCCTGAAAAACATCCTCCAGCCCAACCCTCACTGTTCCCCCAGCAACATCCTTCAGCCCCACCCTCACTGTTCCCCCAGCAACATCTTTCAGACCCACCCTCACTGTTCTCTGAGAAAAAACCTTCAGCCCCACCCTCACTGTTCCCTGAACAACATCCTCCAGCCCCACCCTCACTGTTCCCTGAGCAACATCCTCCAGCCCCACCCTCACTGTTCCCTGAGGAACATACTTCAGCCCCACCCTCACTGTTCCCCCAGGAACACCCTTCAGCCCAACCCTCACTGTTCACTGAGAAAAATCCTTCAGCCCCACCCTCATTGTTCCCTGAGCAACATCCATCAGCCCCACCCTCACTGTTCCCTGAGGAACATCCTTCAACCCCACCCTCACTGTTCCAGGAGCAACATCCATTAGCCCCACCCTCTCTGTCCCCTGAGGAACATACTTCAGCCCCACCCTCACTGTTCCCCCAGCAACACCCTTCAGCCCAACCCTCACTGTTCACTGAGAAAAATCCTTCAGCCCCACCCTCACTGTTCCTGCAGCAACATCCTTCAGCCCCACCCTCACTGTTCCTCCAGCAACACCCTTCAGCCCCACCCTCACTGTTCCCTGAACAACATCCTCCAGCCCCACCCTCACTGTTCTCTGAGAAAAAACCTTCAGCCCCACCCTCACTGTTCCCTGAACAACATCCTCCAGCCCCACCCTCACTGTTCCCTGAGCAACATCCTTCAGCCCCACCCTCACTATTCCTTGAGCAACATCCATCAGCCCCACCCTCACTGTTCCCCCAGCAACATCCTTCAGCCCCACCCTCACTGTTCCCCCAGCAACATCTTTCAGACCCACCCTCACTGTTCCCTGAGGAACATACTTCAGCCCCACCCTCACTGTTCCCTGAGAAACATTCTTCAGCCCCACCCTCACTGTTCCCCCAGCAACACCCTTCAGCCCCACCCTCACTGTTCACTGAGAAAAATCCTTCAGCCCCACCCTCACTGTTCCCTGAGCAACATCCTCCAGCCCCACCCTCACTGTTCCAGGAGCAACATCTTTCAGCCCCACCCTCACTGTTCCTTGAGCAACATCCATTAGCCCCACCCTCACTGTTCCCCCAGCAACATCCTTCAGCCCCACCCTCACTGTTCCCTGAGAAACATCCTTCAGCTCCACCCTCACTATTCCTTGAGCAAGATCCATCAGCCCCACCCTCACTGTTCTCTGAGAAAAAACCTTCAGCCCCACCCTCACTGTTCCCTGAACAACATCCTCCAGCCCCACCCTCACTGTTCCCTGAGCAACATCCTTCAGCCCCACCCTCACTATTCCTTGAGCAACATCCATCAGCCCCACCCTCACTGTTCCCCCAGCAACATCCTTCAGCCCCACCCTCACTGTTCCCCCAGCAACATCTTTCAGACCCACCCTCACTGTTCCCTGAGGAACATACTTCAGCCCCACCCTCACTGTTCCCCCAGCAACATCCTTCAGCCCCACCCTCACTGTTCACTGAGAAAAATCCTTCAGCCCCACCCTCACTGTTCCCTGAGCAACATCCTTCAACCCACCCTCACTGTTCCAGGAGCAACATCTTTCAGCCCCACCCTCACTGTTCCCTGAGAAAAATCCTTCAGCCCCACCCTCACTGCGCCCCAAGCAACATCTTTCAGCCCCACCCTCACTGTTCCCTGAGAAAAATCCTTCAGCCCCACCCTCACTGCGCCCCAAGCAACATCTTTCAGCCCCACCCTCACTGTTCCTTGAGCAACATCCATTAGCCCCACCCTCACTGTTCCCCCAGCAACATCCTTCAGCCCCACCCTCACTGTTCCCCGAACACCAAGCTTCTGCCCCACCCTCACTGTTCCTCCAGCAACATCTTTCAGCCCCACCCTCACTGTTCCCTGAGCAACATCCTTCGGCCCCACCCTCACTCTTCCCTGAAAAACATCCTTCAACCCCACCCTCACTGTTCACTGAGAAACATTCTTCACCCCACCCTCACTGCTCCTCCAGCAACATTCTTCAGCCCCACCCTCACTTTTCCCCCAGCAACATCCTTCAGCCCCACCCTCACTATTCCTTGAGCAACATCCTTCAGCCCCACCCTCACTGTTTCCTGAGCAACATCCTTCAGCCACACCCTCACTGTTCCCTGAGGAACATTCTTCAGCCCCACCCTCACTGTTCCCTGAACAACATCCTTCAGCCCCTCCCTCACTGTTCCAGGAGCAACATCCTTCAGTTCCACCCTCACTGTTCCCCCAGCAACATCCTTCAGCCCCACCCTCATTGTTCCCTGTGGAATATCCCTCAGCCCCACCCTCAAAGATCCCCAAGCAACATCATTCAGCCCCACCCTCACTGTTCCAGGAGCAACATCCTTCAGCCCCACCCTCACTGTTCTCGTCGCAACATCCATCAGCCCCACCCTCTCTGTCCCCTGAGAAACATCCTTCAGCCCCACCCTCACTGTTCCTCCAGCAACATCCTTCAGCCCCACCCTCACTGTTCCCCGAACACCAAGCTTCTGCCCCACCCTCACTGTTCCCCCAGCAACATCCTTCAGCCCCACCCTCACTGTTCCCCGAACACCAAGCTTCTGCCCCACCCTCACTGTTCCTCCAGCAACATCTTTTAACCCCACCCTCACTGTTCACTGAGAAAAATTCTTCACCCCACACTCACTGCTCCTCCAGCAACATTCTTCAGCCCCACCCTCACTTTTCCCCCAGCAACATCCTTCAGCCCCACCCTCACTATTCCTTGAGCAACATCCTTCAGCCCCACCCTCACTGTTTCCTGAGCAACATCCTTCAGCCACACCCTCACTGTTCCCTGAGGAACATTCTTCAGCCCCACCCTCACTGTTCCCTGAACAACATCCTTCAGCCCCTCCCTCACTGTTCCAGGAGCAACATCCTTCAGTTCCACCCTCACTGTTCCCCCAGCAACATCCTTCAGCCCCACCCTCATTGTTCCCTGTGGAATATCCCTCAGCCCCACCCTCAAAGATCCCCAAGCAACATCATTCAGCCCCACCCTCACTGTTCCAGGAGCAACATCCTTCAGCCCCACCCTCACTGTTCTCGTCGCAACATCCATCAGCCCCACCCTCTCTGTCCCCTGAGAAACATCCTTCAGCCCCACCCTCACTGTTCCTCCAGCAACATCCTTCAGCCCCACCCTCACTGTTCCCTGAGAAACATCCTTCAGCCCCACCCTCACTGTTCCCTGAGGAACATCCTTCAGCCCCACACTCACTGTTCCTCCAGCAACATCCTTCAGCCCCACCCTCACTGTTCCCTGAACAACATCCTTCAGCCCCACCCTCACTGTTCCCTGAGCAACATCCTTCAGCCCCACACTCACTGTTCCCCCAGCAACATCCTTCAGCCCCACCCTCACTGTTCCTCCAGCAACATCCTTCAGCCCCACCCTCACTGTTCCCTGAACAACATCCTTCAGCCCCACCCTCACTGTTCCCTGAGCAACATCCTTCAGCCCCACACTCACTGTTCCCCCAGCAACATCCTTCAGCCCCACCCTCATTGTTCCCTGAGCAACATCCACCAGCCCCACCCTCACTGTTCCCTGAGCAACATCCTCCAGCCCCACCCTCACTGTTCCCTGAGCAACATCCTTCAACCCCACCCTCACTGTTCCAGGAGCAACATCCATTAGCCCCACCCTCTCTGTCCCATGAGAAACATCCTTCAGCCCCACCCTCACTATTCCTTGAGCAACATCCTTCAGCCCCACCCTCACTGTTTCCTGAGCAACATCCTTCAGCCCCTCCCTCACTGTTCCCCCAGCAACATCCTTCAGCCCCACCCTCATTGTTCCCTGTGGAATATCCCTCAGCCCCACCCTCAAAGATCCCCAAGCAACATCATTCAGCCCCACCCTCACTGTTCCAGGAGCAACATCCTTCAGCCCCACCCTCACTGTTCTCGTCGCAACATCCATCAGCCCCACCCTCTCTGTCCCCTGAGAAACATCCTTCAGCTCCACCCTCACTGTTCCCTGAGAAACATCCTTCAGCCCCACCCTCACTGTTCCCTGAGCAACATCCTTCAGCCCCACACTCACTGTTCCTCCAGCAACATCCTTCAGCCCCACCCTCACTGTTCCCTGAACAACATCCTTCAGCCCCACCCTCACTGTTCCCTGAGCAACATCCTTCAGCCCCACACTCGCTGTTCCCCCAGCAACATCCTTCAGCCCCACCCTCACTGTTCCTCCAGCAACATCCTTCAGCCCCACCCTCACTGTTCCCTGAACAACATCCTTCAGCCCCACCCTCACTGTTCCCTGAGCAACATCCTTCAGCCCCACACTCACTGTTCCCCCAGCAACATCCTTCAGCCCCACCCTCATTGTTCCCTGAGCAACATCCACCATCCCCACCCTCACTGTTCCCTGAGCAACATCCTCCAGCCCCACCCTCACTGTTCCCTGAGCAACATCCTTCAACCCCACCCTCACTGTTCCAGGAGCAACATCCATTAGCCCCACCCTCTCTGTCCCCTGAGAAACATCCTTCAGCCCCACCCTCACTGTTCCTCCAGCAACATCCTTCAGCCCCTCCCTCACTGTTCCTCCAGCAACACCCTTCAGCCCCACCCTCACTGTTCCCTGAACAACATCCTCCAGCCCCACCCTCACTGTTCCCTGAGAAACATCCTTCAGCTCCACCCTCACTATTCCTTGAGCAACATCCATCAGCCCCACCCTCACTGTTCTCTGAGAAAAAACCTTCAGCCCCACCCTCACTGTTCCCTCAACAACATCCTCCAGCCCCACCCTCACTGTTCCCCCAGCAACATCCTTCAGCCCCACCCTCACTGTTCCCCCAGCAACATCTTTCAGACCCACCCTCACTGTTCCCTGAGGAACATACTTCAGCCCCACCCTCACTGTTCCCCCAGCAACATCCTTCAGCCCCACCCTCACTGTTCACTGAGAAAAATCCTTCAGCCCCACCCTCACTGTTCCCTGAGCAACATCCTTCAACCCACCCTCACTGTTCCAGGAGCAACATCTTTCAGCCCCACCCTCACTGTTCCCTGAGAAAAATCCTTCAGCCCCACCCTCACTGCGCCCCAAGCAACATCTTTCAGCCCCACCCTCACTGTTCCCTGAGAAAAATCCTTCAGCCCCACCCTCACTGCGCCCCAAGCAACATCTTTCAGCCCCACCCTCACTGTTCCTTGAGCAACATCCATTAGCCCCACCCTCACTGTTCCCCCAGCAACATCCTTCAGCCCCACCCTCACTGTTCCCCGAACACCAAGCTTCTGCCCCACCCTCACTGTTCCTCCAGCAACATCTTTCAGCCCCACCCTCACTGTTCCCCCAGCAACATCCTTCAGCCCCACCCTCACTGTTCCCCGAACACCAAGCTTCTGCCCCACCCTCACTGTTCCCCCAGCAACATCCTTCAGCCCCACCCTCACTGTTCCCCGAACACCAAGCTTCTGCCCCACCCTCACTGTTCCTCCAGCAACATCTTTTAACCCCACCCTCACTGTTCACTGAGAAAAATTCTTCACCCCACACTCACTGCTCCTCCAGCAACATTCTTCAGCCCCACCCTCACTTTTCCCCCAGCAACATCCTTCAGCCCCACCCTCACTATTCCTTGAGCAACATCCTTCAGCCCCACCCTCACTGTTTCCTGAGCAACATCCTTCAGCCACACCCTCACTGTTCCCTGAGGAACATTCTTCAGCCCCACCCTCACTGTTCCCTGAACAACATCCTTCAGCCCCTCCCTCACTGTTCCAGGAGCAACATCCTTCAGTTCCACCCTCACTGTTCCCCCAGCAACATCCTTCAGCCCCACCCTCATTGTTCCCTGTGGAATATCCCTCAGCCCCACCCTCAAAGATCCCCAAGCAACATCATTCAGCCCCACCCTCACTGTTCCAGGAGCAACATCCTTCAGCCCCACCCTCACTGTTCTCGTCGTAACATCCATCAGCCCCACCCTCTCTGTCCCCTGAGAAACATCCTTCAGCCCCACCCTCACTGTTCCTCCAGCAACATCCTTCAGCCCCACCCTCACTGTTCCCTGAGAAACATCCTTCAGCCCCACCCTCACTGTTCCCTGAGGAACATCCTTCAGCCCCACACTCACTGTTCCTCCAGCAACATCCTTCAGCCCCACCCTCACTGTTCCCTGAACAACATCCTTCAGCCCCACCCTCACTGTTCCCTGAGCAACATCCTTCAGCCCCACACTCACTGTTCCCCCAGCAACATCCTTCAGCCCCACCCTCACTGTTCCTCCAGCAACATCCTTCAGCCCCACCCTCACTGTTCCCTGAACAACATCCTTCAGCCCCACCCTCACTGTTCCCTGAGCAACATCCTTCAGCCCCACACTCACTGTTCCCCCAGCAACATCCTTCAGCCCCACCCTCATTGTTCCCTGAGCAACATCCACCAGCCCCACCCTCACTGTTCCCTGAGCAACATCCTCCAGCCCCACCCTCACTGTTCCCTGAGCAACATCCTTCAACCCCACCCTCACTGTTCCAGGAGCAACATCCATTAGCCCCACCCTCTCTGTCCCATGAGAAACATCCTTCAGCCCCACCCTCACTATTCCTTGAGCAACATCCTTCAGCCCCACCCTCACTGTTTCCTGAGCAACATCCTTCAGCCACACCCTCACTGTTCCCTGAACAACATCCTTCAGCCCCTCCCTCACTGTTCCAGGAGCAACATCCTTCAGTTCCACCCTCACTGTTCCCCCAGCAACATCCTTCAGCCCCACCCTCATTGTTCCCTGTGGAATATCCTTCAGCCCCACCCTCACTGTTCCCTGAGCAACATCCTTCAGCCCCACACTCGCTGTTCCCCCAGCAACATCCTTCAGCCCCACCCTCACTGTTCCTCCAGCAACATCCTTCAGCCCCACCCTCACTGTTCCCTGAACAACATCCTTCAGCCCCACCCTCACTGTTCCCCCAGCAACATCCTTCAGCCCCACATTCACTGTTCCCCCAGCAACATCCTTCAGCCCCACCCTCATTGTTCCCTGAGCAACATCCACCATCCCCACCCTCACTGTTCCCTGAGCAACATCCTCCAGCCCCACCCTCACTGTTCCCTGAGCAACATCCTTCAACCCCACCCTCACTGTTCCAGGAGCAACATCCATTAGCCCCACCCTCTCTGTCCCCTGAGAAACATCCTTCAGCCCCACCCTCATTGTTCCCTGTGGAATATCCTTCAGCCCCACCCTCACTGTTCCCTGAGCAACATCCTTCAGCCCCACACTCGCTGTTCCCCCAGCAACATCCTTCAGCCCCACCCTCACTGTTCCTCCAGCAACATCCTTCAGCCCCACCCTCACTGTTCCCTGAACAACATCCTTCAGCCCCACCCTCACTGTTCCCCCAGCAACATCCTTCAGCCCCACATTCACTGTTCCCCCAGCAACATCCTTCAGCCCCACCCTCATTGTTCCCTGAGCAACATCCACCATCCCCACCCTCACTGTTCCTCCAGCAACATCCTTCAGACCCTCCCTCACTGTTCCTCCAGCAACACCCTTCAGCCCCACCCTCACTGTTCCCTGAACAACATCCTCCAGCCCCACCCTCACTGTTCCCTGAGAAACATCCTTCAGCTCCACCCTCACTATTCCTTGAGCAAGATCCATCAGCCCCACCCTCACTGTTCTCTGAGAAAAAACCTTCAGCCCCACCCTCACTGTTCCCTGAACAACATCCTCCAGCCCCACCCTCACTGTTCCCTGAGCAACATCCTTCAGCCCCACCCTCACTATTCCTTGAGCAACATCCATCAGCCCCACCCTCACTGTTCCCCCAGCAACATCCTTCAGCCCCACCCTCACTGTTACCCCAGCAACATCTTTCAGACCCACCCTCACTGTTCCCTGAGGAACATACTTCAGCCCCACCCTCACTGTTCCCCCAGCAACATCCTTCAGCCCCACCCTCACTGTTCACTGAGAAAAATCCTTCAGCCCCACCCTCACTGTTCCCTGAGCAACATCCTTCAACCCACCCTCACTGTTCCAGGAGCAACATCTTTCAGCCCCACCCTCACTGTTCCCTGAGAAAAATCCTTCAGCCCCACCCTCACTGCGCCCCAAGCAACATCTTTCAGCCCCACCCTCACTGTTCCTTGAGCAACATCCATTAGCCCCACCCTCACTGTTCCCCCAGCAACATCCTTCAGCCCCACCCTCACTGTTCCCTGAACACCAAGCTTCTGCCCCACCCTCGCTCTTCCCCCAGCAACATCCTTCAGCCCCACCCTCACTGTTTCCTGAGCAACATCCTTCAGCCCCACCCTCACTGTTCCTGCAGCAACATCCTTCAGCCCCACCCTCACTGTTCCCCCAGCAACATCCTTCAGCCCCACCCTCACTGTTCCCTGAACAACATCCTTCAGCCCCACCCTCACTGTTCCAGGAGCAACATCCTTCAGTTCCACCCTCATTGTTCCCTGTGGAATATCCCACAGCCCCACCATCAAAGATCCCCAAGCAACATCATTCAGCCCCACCCTCACTGTTCCAGGAGCAACATCCTTCAGCCCCATCCTCACTGTTCCCTGAGCAACATACTTCAGCCCCACCCTCACTGTTCCCTGAACAACATCCTTCAGCCCCACCCTCACTGTTCTCGTCGCAACATCCATCAGCCCCACCCTCTCTGTCCCCTGAGAAACATCCATCAGCCCCACCCTCACTGTTCCTCCAGCAACATCCTTCAGCCCCACCCTCAATGTTCCCTGAACAACATCCTTCTGCCCCACCCTCACTGTTCCCCCAGCAACATCCTTCAGCCCCACCCTCACTGTTCCCCCAGCAAAATCCTTCAGCCACACCCTCACTGTTCCCCCAGCAACATCCTTCAGCCCCACCCTCACTGTTCCCGGAACAACATCCTTCTGCCCCACCCTCACTGTTCCCCCAGCAACATTCTTCAGCCCCACCCTCACTGTTCCCTGAGCAAAATCCTTCAGCCCCACCCTCACTGTTCCCTGAGCAACATCCTTCAGCCCCACCCTCACTGTTCCCCCAGCAACATCCTTCAGCCCCACCCTCACTGTTCCCTGAGCAACATCCTTCAGCCCCACCCTCACTGTTCCAGGAGCAACATCTTTCAGCCCCACCCTCACTGTTCCCTGAGGAACTTCCATCAGCCCCACCCTCACTGTTCCCTGAGCAACACCCTTCAGCCCCACCCTCACGGTCCACCAGCACCATCCTTCTGCCCCACCCTCACTGTTCTCTGAGAAAAAACCTTCAGCCCCACCCTCACTGTTCCCGGAGGAACATCCTTCAGCCCCACCCTCACTGTTCCCTGAACAACATCCTTCAGCCCCACCCTCACTATTCCTTGAGCTACATCCATCAGCCCCACACTCACTGTTCCCCCAGCAACATCTTTCAGCCCCACCCTCACTGTTCCCTGAGCAACATCCTTCAGCCCCACCCTCACTGTTCCCCCAGCAACATCCTTCAGCCCCACCCTCACTGTTCCCTGAACAACATCCTTCAGCCCCACCCTCACTGTTCCAGGAGCAACATCCTTCAGCCCCACCCTCACTGTTCCCTGAACAACATCCTTCAGCCCCACCCTCACTGTTCCAGGAGCAACATCCTTCAGCCCCACCCTCACTGTTCCAGGAGCAACATCCTTCAATTCCACCCTCATTGTTCCCTGTGGAATATCCCTCAGCCCCACCCTCAAAGATCCCCAAGCAACATCATTCAGCCCCACCCTCACTGTTCCAGGAGCAACATCCTTCAGCCCCATCCTCACTGTTCCCTGAGCAACATCCTTCAGCCCCACCCTCACTGTTCCCTGAACAACATCCTTCAGCCCCACCCTCACTGTTCTCGTCGCAACATCCATCAGCCCCACCCTCTCTGTCCCCTGAGAAACATCCTTCAGCCCCACCCTCACTGTTCCTCCAGCAACATCCTTCAGCCCCACCCTCAATGTTCCCTGAACAACATCCTTCTGCCCCACCCTCACTGTTCCCCCAGCAACATCCTTCAGCCCCACTCTCACTGTTCCCCCAGCAAAATCCTTCAGCCACACCCTCACTGTTCCCCCAGCAACATCCTTCAGCCCCACCCTCACTGTTCCCGGAACAACATCCTTCTGCCCCACCCTCACTGTTCCCCCAGCAACATCCTTCAGCCCCACCCTCACTGTTCCCTGAGCAACATCCTTCAGCCCCACCCTCACTGTTCCAGGAGCAACATCTTTCAGCCCCACCCTCACTGTTCCCTGAGGAACTTCCATCAGCCCCACCCTCACTGTTCCCTGAGCAACACCCTTCAGCCCCACCCTCACGGTCCACCAGCACCATCCTTCTGCCCCACCCTCACTGTTCTCTGAGAAAAAACCTTCAGCCCCACCCTCACTGTTCACGGAGGAACATCCTTCAGCCCCACCCTCACTGTTCCCTGAACAACATCCTTCAGCCCCACCCTCACTATTCCTTGAGCCAGATCCATCAGCCCCACCCTCACTGTTCCCCCAGCAACATCTTTCAGCCCCACCCTCACTGTTCCCTGAGCAACATCCTTCAGCCCCACCCTCACTGTTCCCCCAGCAACATCCTTCAGCCCCACCCTCACTGTTCCCTGAACAACATCCTTCAGCCCCACCCTCACTGTTCCCCCAGCAACATCCTTCTGCCCCACCCTCACTGTTCTCTGAGAAAAAACCTTCAGCCCCACCCTCACTGTTCACGGAGGAACATCCTTCAGCCCCACCCTCACTGTTCCCTGAACAACATCCTTCAGCCCCACCCTCACTATTCCTTGAGCCAGATCCATCAGCCCCACCCTCACTGTTCCCCCAGCAACATCTTTCAGCCCCACCCTCACTATTCCTTGAGCTACATCCATCAGCCCCACCCTCACTGTTCCTCCAGCAACATCCTTCAGCCCCACCCTCACTGTTCCCCCAGCAACATCCTTCAGCCCCACCCTCACTGTTCCCTGAGCATCATCCTTCAGCCCCACCCTCACTGTTCCCCCAGCAACATCCTTCAGCCCCACCCTCACTGTTCCCTGAGCAACATCCTTCAACCCACCCTCACTGTTCCAGGAGCAACATCTTTCAGCCCCACCCTCACTGTTCCCTGAGAAAAATCCTTCAGCCCCACCCTCACTGCGCCCCAAGCAACATCTTTCAGCCCCACCCTCACTGTTCCCTGAGAAAAATCCTTCAGCCCCACCCTCACTGTTCCCCCAGCAACATCCTTCAGCCCCACCCTCACTGTTCCCTGAGCAACATCCTTCGGCCCCACCCTCACTGTTCCCTGAGAAAAATCCTTCAGCCCCACCCTCACTGTTCCCTGAACACCAAGCTTCTGCCCCACCCTCACTGTTCCCTGAGCAACATCCTTCGGCCCCACCCTCACTCTTCCCAGAACAACATCCTTCAGCCCCACCCTCACTGTTCACTGAGAAACATTCTTCTGCCCCACCCTCACTGTTCCTCCAGCAGCATCCTTCAGCCCCACCCTCAATGTTCCCTGAGGAACTTCCATCAGCCCCACCCTCAATGTTCCCTGAGCAACACCCTTCAGCCCCACCCTCATGGTTCCCCAGCAACATCCTTCAGCCCCACCATCAGTGTTCCCTGATCAACATCCTTCAGCCCCACCCTCACTGTTCCCTGAGGAACTTCCATCAGCCCTACCCTCACTGTTCCCAGAGCAACACCCTTCAGCCCCACCCTCACGGTCCACCAGCAGCATCCTTCTGCCCCACCCTCTCTGTTCCCTGAGCAACATCTTTGAGCCCCACCCTCACTGTTCCCTGAGAAACATCCTTCAGCCCCACCCTCACTATTCCTTGAGCAACATCCACAGCCCCACCCTCACTGTTCCCCCAGCAACATCTTTCAGACCCACCATCACTGTTCCCTGAGGAACATACTTAAGCCCCACCCTCACTGTACCCCCAGCAACACCCTTCAGCCCCACTCTCACTGTTCCCCCAGCAACATCCTTCAGCCCCACCCTCACTGTTCCCTGAACAACATCCTTCAGCCCCACCCTCACTGTTCCCGCAGCAACATCCTTCAGCCCCACCCTCACTGTTCCTCCAGCAACATCCTTCAGCCCCACCCTCACTGTTCCCTGAGCAACATCCCCCAGCCCCACCCTCACTGTTCCCTGAGCAACATCCTCCAGCCCCACCCTCACTGTTCCCTGAGCAACATCCTTCAACCCCACCCTCACTGTTCCCTGAGCAAAATCCTTCAGCCCCACCCTCACTGTTCCCCCAGCAAAATCCTTCAGCCCCACCCTCACTGTTCCCGGAACAACATCCTTCAGCCCCACCCTCACTGTTCCCCCAGCAACATCCTTCAGCCCCACCCTCACTGTTCCCTGAGCAAAATCCTTCAGCCCCACCCTCTCTGTCCCCTGAGAAACATCCTTCTGCCCCACCCTCACTGTTCCTCCAGCAACATCCGTCAGCCCCACCCTCACTGTTCCCTGAACCACATCCTTCTGGCCCACCCTCACTGTTCCCTGAGCAACATCCTTCAACCCCACCCTCACTGTTCCAGGAGCAACATCTTTCAGCCCCACCCTCACTGTTCCCTGAGGAACATCCTTCAGCCCCACCCTTACTGTTCCCTGAGCAACATCCTTCAGCCCCACACTCACTGTTCCCTGAGGAACTTCCATCAGCCCCACCCTCACTGTTCCCTGAGCAACATCCTTCAGCCCCACACTCACTGTTCCCTGAGGAACTTCCATCAGCCCCACCCTCACTGTTCCCCCAGCAACACCCTTCAGCCCCACCCTCACGGTTCCCCAGCAACATCCTTCAGCCCCACCCTCAGTGTTCCAGGAGCAACATCCTTCAGCCCCACACTCACTGTTCCCTGAGGAACTTCCATCAGCCCCACCCTCACTGTTCTCTGAGAAAAAACCTTCAGCCCCACCCTCACTGTTCTCTGAGGAACATCCTTCAGTCCCACCCTCACTGTTCCCTGAACAACATCCTTCAGCCCCACCCTCACTATTCCTTGAGCAACATCCATCAGCCCCACCCTCACTGTTCCCCCAGCAACATCTTTCAGACCCACCATCACTGTTCCCTGAGGAACATACTTAAGCCCCACCCTCACTGTACCCCCAGCAACACCCTTCAGCCCCACTCTCACTGTTCCCCCAGCAACATCCTTCAGCCCCACCCTCACTGTTCCCTGAACAACATCCTTCAGCCCCACCCTCAGTGTTCCCCCAGCAACATCCTTCAGCCCCACCCTCACTGTTCCCTGAACAACATCCTTCAGCCCCACCGTCACTGTTCCTGCAGCAACATCCTTCAGCCCCACCCTCACTGTTCACTGAGAAACATTCTTCTGCCCCACCCTCACTGTTCCTCCAGCAGCATCCTTCAGCCCCACCCTCAATGTTCCCTGAGGAACTTCCATCAGCCCCACCCTCAATGTTCCCTGAGCAACACCCTTCAGCCCCACCCTCATGGTTCCCCAGCAACATCCTTCAGCCCCACCATCAGTGTTCCCTGATCAACATCCTTCAGCCCCACCCTCACTGTTCCCTGAGGAACTTCCATCAGCCCTACCCTCACTGTTCCCAGAGCAACACCCTTCAGCCCCACCCTCACGGTCCACCAGCAACATCCTTCTGCCCCACCCTCTCTGTTCCCTGAGCAACATCTTTGAGCCACACCCTCACTGTTCCCTGAGAAACATCCTTCAGCCCCACCCTCACTATTCCTTGAGCAACATCCACAGCCCCACCCTCACTGTTCCCCCAGCAACATCTTTCAGACCCACCATCACTGTTCCCTGAGGAACATACTTAAGCCCCACCCTCACTGTACCCCCAGCAACACCCTTCAGCCCCACTCTCACTGTTCCCCCAGCAACATCCTTCAGCCCCACCCTCACTGTTCCTGCAGCAACATCCTTCAGCCCCACCCTCACTGTTCCTCCAGCAACATCTTTCAGCCCCACCCTCACTGTTCCCTGAGCAACATCCCCCAGCCCCACCCTCACTGTTCCCTGAGCAACATCCTCCAGCCCCACCCTCACTGTTCCCTGAGCAACATCCTTCAACCCCACCCTCACTGTTCCCCCAGCAAAATCCTTCAGCCCCACCCTCACTGTTCCCGGAACAACATCCTTCAGCCCCACACTCACTGTTCCCCCAGCAACATCCTTCAGCCCCACCCTCACTGTTCCCTGAGGAACATTTTTCAGCCCCACCCTCACTGTTCCTGCAGCAACATTCTTCAGCCCCACCCTCACTGTTCCCTGAGCAAAATCCTTCAGCCAGACCCTCTCTGTCCCCTGAGAAACATCCTTCTGCCCCACCCTCACTGTTCCTCCAGCAACATCCGTCAGCCCCACCCTCACTGTTCCCTGAACCACATCCTTCTGGCCCACCCTCACTGTTCCCTGAGCAACATCCTTCAACCCCACCCTCACTGTTCCAGGAGCAACATCTTTCAGCCCCACCCTCACTGTTCCCTGAGGAACATCCTTCAGCCCCACCCTTACTGTTCCCTGAGCAACATCCTTCAGCCCCACACTCACTGTTCCCTGAGGAACTTCCATCAGCCCCACCCTCACTGTTCCCTGAGCAACATCCTTCAGCCCCACACTCACTGTTCCCTGAGGAACTTCCATCAGCCCCACCCTCACTGTTCCCCCAGCAACACCCTTCAGCCCCACCCTCACGGTTCCCCAGCAACATCCTTCAGCCCCACCCTCAGTGTTCCAGGAGCAACATCCTTCAGCCCCACACTCACTGTTCCCTGAGGAACTTCCATCAGCCCCACCCTCACTGTTCTCTGAGAAAAAACCTTCAGCCCCACCCTCACTGTTCCCTGAGGAACATCCTTCAGTCCCACCCTCACTGTTCCCTGAACAACATCCTTCAGCCCCACCCTCACTATTCCTTGAGCAACATCCATCAGCCCCACCCTCACTGTTCCCCCAGCAACATCTTTCAGACCCACCATCACTGTTCCCTGAGGAACATACTTAAGCCCCACCCTCACTGTACCCCCAGCAACACCCTTCAGCCCCACTCTCACTGTTCCCCCAGCAACATCCTTCAGCCCCACCCTCACTGTTCCCTGAACAACATCCTTCAGCCCCACCCTCAGTGTTCCCCCAGCAACATCCTTCAGCCCCACCCTCACTGTTCCCTGAACAACATCCTTCAGCCCCACCGTCACTGTTCCTGCAGCAACATCCTTCAGCCCCACCCTCTCTGTTCACTGAGAAACATCCTTCAGCCCCACCCTCACTGTTCCTCCAGCAACATCCTTCAGCCCACCCTCACTGTTCCCTGAGCAACATCCCCCAGCCCCACCCTCACTGTTCCCTGAGCAACATCCTCCAGCCCCACCCTCACTGTTCCCTGAGCAACATCCTTCAGCCCCACCCTCACTGTTCCCCCAGCAACATCCTTCAGCCCCACCCTCACTGTTCCCTGAGCAACATCCTTCAACCCACCCTCACTGTTCCAGGAGCAACATCTTTCAGCCCCACCCTCACTGTTCCCTGAGAAAAATCCTTCAGCCCCACCCTCACTGCGCCCCAAGCAACATCTTTCAGCCCCACCCTCACTGTTCCCTGAGAAAAATCCTTCAGCCCCACCCTCACTGTTCCCCCAGCAACATCTTTCAGACCCACCATCACTGTTCCCTGAGGAACATACTTAAGCCCCACCCTCACTGTACCCCCAGCAACACCCTTCAGCCCCACTCTCACTGTTCCCCCAGCAACATCCTTCAGCCCCACCCTCACTGTTCCCTGAACAACATCCTTCAGCCCCACCCTCAGTGTTCCCCCAGCAACATCCTTCAGCCCCACCCTCACTGTTCCCTGAACAACATCCTTCAGCCCCACCGTCACTGTTCCTGCAGCAACATCCTTCAGCCCCACCCTCACTGTTCACTGAGAAACATTCTTCTGCCCCACCCTCACTGTTCCTCCAGCAGCATCCTTCAGCCCCACCCTCAATGTTCCCTGAGGAACTTCCATCAGCCCCACCCTCAATGTTCCCTGAGCAACACCCTTCAGCCCCACCCTCATGGTTCCCCAGCAACATCCTTCAGCCCCACCATCAGTGTTCCCTGATCAACATCCTTCAGCCCCACCCTCACTGTTCCCTGAGGAACTTCCATCAGCCCTACCCTCACTGTTCCCAGAGCAACACCCTTCAGCCCCACCCTCACGGTCCACCAGCAGCATCCTTCTGCCCCACCCTCTCTGTTCCCTGAGCAACATCTTTGAGCCACACCCTCACTGTTCCCTGAGAAACATCCTTCAGCCCCACCCTCACTATTCCTTGAGCAACATCCACAGCCCCACCCTCACTGTTCCCCCAGCAACATCTTTCAGACCCACCATCACTGTTCCCTGAGGAACATACTTAAGCCCCACCCTCACTGTACCCCCAGCAACACCCTTCAGCCCCACTCTCACTGTTCCCCCAGCAACATCCTTCAGCCCCACCCTCACTGTTCCCTGAACAACATCCTTCAGCCCCACCCTCACTGTTCCTGCAGCAACATCCTTCAGCCCCACCCTCACTGTTCCTCCAGCAACATCCTTCAGCCCCACCCTCACTGTTCCCTGAGCAACATCCCCCAGCCCCACCCTCACTGTTCCCTGAGCAACATCCTCCAGCCCCACCCTCACTGTTCCCTGAGCAACATCCTTCAACCCCACCCTCACTGTTCCCCCAGCAAAATCCTTCAGCCCCACCCTCACTGTTCCCAGAACAACATCCTTCAGCCCCACACTCACTGTTCCCCCAGCAACATCCTTCAGCCCCACCCTCACTGTTCCCTGAGGAACATTTTTCAGCCCCACCCTCACTGTTCCTGCAGCAACATTCTTCAGCCCCACCCTCACAGTTCCCTGAGCAAAATCCTTCAGCCCCACCCTCTCTGTCCCCTGAGAAACATCCTTCTGCCCCACCCTCACTGTTCCTCCAGCAACATCCGTCAGCCCCACCCTCACTGTTCCCTGAACCACATCCTTCTGGCCCACCCTCACTGTTCCCTGAGCAACATCCTTCAACCCCACCCTCACTGTTCCAGGAGCAACATCTTTCAGCCCCACCCTCACTGTTCCCTGAGGAACATCCTTCAGCCCCACCCTTACTGTTCCCTGAGCAACATCCTTCAGCCCCACACTCACTGTTCCCTGAGGAACTTCCATCAGCCCCACCCTCACTGTTCCCTGAGCAACATCCTTCAGCCCCACACTCACTGTTCCCTGAGGAACTTCCATCAGCCCCACCCTCACTGTTCCCCCAGCAACACCCTTCAGCCCCACCCTCACGGTTCCCCAGCAACATCCTTCAGCCCCACCCTCAGTGTTCCAGGAGCAACATCCTTCAGCCCCACACTCACTGTTCCCTGAGGAACTTCCATCAGCCCCACCCTCACTGTTCTCTGAGAAAAAACCTTCAGCCCCACCCTCACTGTTCCCTGAGGAACATCCTTCAGTCCCACCCTCACTGTTCCCTGAGAAACATCCTTCAGCCCCACCCTCACTATTCCTTGAGCAACATCCATCAGCCCCACCCTCACTGTTCCCCCAGCAACATCTTTCAGACCCACCATCACTGTTCCCTGAGGAACATACTTAAGCCCCACCCTCACTGTACCCCCAGCAACACCCTTCAGCCCCACTCTCACTGTTCCCCCAGCAACATCCTTCAGCCCCACCCTCACTGTTCCCTGAACAACATCCTTCAGCCCCACCCTCAGTGTTCCCCCAGCAACATCCTTCAGCCCCACCCTCACTGTTCCCTGAACAACATCCTTCAGCCCCACCGTCACTGTTCCTGCAGCAACATCCTTCAGCCCCACCCTCTCTGTTCACTGAGAAACATCCTTCAGCCCCACCCTCACTGTTCCTCCAGCAACATCCTTCAGCCCACCCTCACTGTTCCCTGAGCAACATCCCCCAGCCCCACCCTCACTGTTCCCTGAGCAACATCCTCCAGCCCCACCCTCACTGTTCCCTGAGCAACATCCTTCAGCCCCACCCTCACTGTTCCCTGAGCAACATCCTTCAGCCCCACCCTCACTGTTCCCCCAGCAACATCCTTCAGCCCCACCCTCACTGTTCCCTGAGCAACATCCTTCAACCCACCCTCACTGTTCCAGGAGCAACATCTTTCAGCCCCACCCTCACTGTTCCCTGAGAAAAATCCTTCAGCCCCACCCTCACTGCGCCCCAAGCAACATCTTTCAGCCCCACCCTCACTGTTCCCTGAGAAAAATCCTTCAGCCCCACCCTCACTGTTCCCCCAGCAACATCCTTCAGCCCCACCCTCACTGTTCCCTGAGCAACATCCTTCGGCCCCACCCTCACTGTTCCCTGAGAAAAATCCTTCAGCCCCACACTCACTGTTCCCTGAACACCAAGCTTCTGCCCCACCCTCACTGTTCCCTGAGCAACATCCTTCGGCCCCACCCTCACACTTCCCAGAACAACATCCTTCAGCCCCACCCTAACTGTTCACTGAGAAACATTCTTCTGCCCCACCCTCACTGTTCCTCCAGCAGCATCCTTCAGCCCCACCCTCAATGTTCCCTGAGGAACTTCCATCAGCCCCACCCTCAATGTTCCCTGAGCAACACCCTTCAGCCCCACCCTCACGGTTCCCCAGCAACATCCTTCAGCCCCACCATCAGTGTTCCCTGATCAACATCCTTCAGCCCCACCCTCACTGTTCCATGAGGAACTTCCATCAGCCCTACCCTCACTGTTCCCAGAGCAACACCCTTCAGCCCCACCCTCACGGTCCACCAGCAGCATCCTTCTGCCCCACCCTCTCTGTTCCCTGAGCAACATCTTTGAGCCCCACCCTCACTGTTCCCTGAGAAACATCCTTCAGCCCCACCCTCACTATTCCTTGAGCAACATCCACAGCCCCACCCTCACTGTTCCCCCAGCAACATCTTTCAGACCCACCCTCACTGTTCCCTGAGGAACATACTTAAGCCCCACCCTCACTGTATCCCCAGCAACACCCTTCAGCCCCACTCTCACTGTTCCTCCAGCAACATCCTTCAGCCCCACCCTCACTGTTCCCTGAACAACATCCTTCAGCCCCACCCTCACTGTTCCTGCAGCAACATCCTTCAGCCCCACCCTCACTGTTCCTCCAACAACATCCTTCAGCCCCACCCTCACTGTTCCCTGAGCAACATCCTCCAGCCCCACCCTCACTGTTCCCTGAGCAACATCCTTCAACCCCACCCTCACTGTTCCCTGAGCAAAATCCTTCAGCCCCACCCTCACTGTTCCCCCAGCAAAATCCTTCAGCCCCACCCTCACTGTTCCCGGAACAACATCCTTCAGCCCCACCCTCACTGTTCCCCCAGCAACATCCTTCAGCCCCACCCTCACTGTTCCCTGAGGAACATTTTTCAGCCCCACCCTCACTGTTCCTGCAGCAACATTCTTCAGACCCACCCTCACTGTTCCCTGAGCAAAATCCTTCAGCCCCACCCTCTCTGTCCCCTGAGAAACATCCTTCTGCCCCACCCTCACTGTTCCTCCAGCAACATCCGTCAGCCCCACCCTCACTGTTCCCTGAACCACATCCTTCTGGCCCACCCTCACTGTTCCCTGAGCAACATCCTTCACCCCCACCCTCACTGTTCCAGGAGCAACATCTTTCAGCCCCACCCTCACTGTTCCCTGAGGAACATCCTTCAGCCCCACCCTTACTGTTCCCTGAGCAACATCCTTCAGCCCCACACTCACTGTTCCCTGAGGAACTTCCATCAGCCCCACCCTCACTGTTCCCTGAGCAACATCCTTCAGCCCCACACTCACTGTTCCCTGAGGAACTTCCATCAGCCCCACCCTCACTGTTCCCCCAGCAACACCCTTCAGCCCCACCCTCACGGTTCCCCAGCAACATCCTTCAGCCCCACCCTCAGTGTTCCAGGAGCAACATCCTTCAGCCCCACACTCACTGTTCCCTGAGGAACTTCCATCAGCCCCACCCTCACTGTTCTCTGAGAAAAAACCTTCAGCCCCACCCTCACTGTTCCCTGAGGAACATCCTTCAGTCCCACCCTCACTGTTCCCTGAACAACATCCTTCAGCCCCACCCTCACTATTCCTTGAGCAACATCCATCAGCCCCACCCTCACTGTTCCCCCAGCAACATCTTTCAGACCCACCATCACTGTTCCCTGAGGAACATACTTAAGCCCCACCCTCACTGTACCCCCAGCAACACCCTTCAGCCCCACTCTCACTGTTCCCCCAGCAACATCCTTCAGCCCCACCCTCACTGTTCCCTGAACAACATCCTTCAGCCCCACCCTCAGTGTTCCCCCAGCAACATCCTTCAGCCCCACCCTCACTGTTCCCTGAACAACATCCTTCAGCCCCACCGTCACTGTTCCTGCAGCAACATCCTTCAGCCCCACCCTCACTGTTCCCGGAGCAACATCCTTCAGCCCCACCCTCACTGTTCCTCCAGCAACATCCTTCAGCCCACCCTCACTGTTCCCTGAGCAACATCCCCCAGCCCCACCCTCACTGTTCCCTGAGCAACATCCTCCAGCCCCACCCTCACTGTTCCCTGAGCAACATCCTTCAGCCCCACCCTCACTGTTCCCTGAGCAACATCCTTCAGCCCCACCCTCACTGTTCCCCCAGCAACATCCTTCAGCCCCACCCTCACTGTTCCCTGAGCAACATCCTTCAACCCACCCTCACTGTTCCAGGAGCAACATCTTTCAGCCCCACCCTCACTGTTCCCTGAGAAAAATCCTTCAGCCCCACCCTCACTGCGCCCCAAGCAACATCTTTCAGCCCCACCCTCACTGTTCCCTGAGAAAAATCCTTCAGCCCCACCCTCACTGTTCCCCCAGCAACATCCTTCAGCCCCACCCTCACTGTTCCCTGAGCAACATCCTTCGGCCCCACCCTCACTGTTCCCTGAGAAAAATCCTTCAGCCCCACACTCACTGTTCCCTGAACACCAAGCTTCTGCCCCACCCTCACTGTTCCCTGAGCAACATCCTTCGGCCCCACCCTCACACTTCCCAGAACAACATCCTTCAGCCCCACCCTAACTGTTCACTGAGAAACATTCTTCTGCCCCACCCTCACTGTTCCTCCAGCAGCATCCTTCAGCCCCACCCTCAATGTTCCCTGAGGAACTTCCATCAGCCCCACCCTCAATGTTCCCTGAGCAACACCCTTCAGCCCCACCCTCACGGTTCCCCAGCAACATCCTTCAGCCCCACCATCAGTGTTCCCTGATCAACATCCTTCAGCCCCACCCTCACTGTTCCATGAGGAACTTCCATCAGCCCTACCCTCACTGTTCCCAGAGCAACACCCTTCAGCCCCACCCTCACGGTCCACCAGCAGCATCCTTCTGCCCCACCCTCTCTGTTCCCTGAGCAACATCTTTGAGCCCCACCCTCACTGTTCCCTGAGAAACATCCTTCAGCCCCACCCTCACTATTCCTTGAGCAACATCCACAGCCCCACCCTCACTGTTCCCCCAGCAACATCTTTCAGACCCACCCTCACTGTTCCCTGAGGAACATACTTAAGCCCCACCCTCACTGTATCCCCAGCAACACCCTTCAGCCCCACTCTCACTGTTCCTCCAGCAACATCCTTCAGCCCCACCCTCACTGTTCCCTGAACAACATCCTTCAGCCCCACCCTCACTGTTCCTGCAGCAACATCCTTCAGCCCCACCCTCACTGTTCCTCCAACAACATCCTTCAGCCCCACCCTCACTGTTCCCTGAGCAACATCCTCCAGCCCCACCCTCACTGTTCCCTGAGCAACATCCTTCAACCCCACCCTCACTGTTCCCTGAGCAAAATCCTTCAGCCCCACCCTCACTGTTCCCCCAGCAAAATCCTTCAGCCCCACCCTCACTGTTCCCGGAACAACATCCTTCAGCCCCACCCTCACTGTTCCCCCAGCAACATCCTTCAGCCCCACCCTCACTGTTCCCTGAGGAACATTTTTCAGCCCCACCCTCACTGTTCCTGCAGCAACATTCTTCAGACCCACCCTCACTGTTCCCTGAGCAAAATCCTTCAGCCCCACCCTCTCTGTCCCCTGAGAAACATCCTTCTGCCCCACCCTCACTGTTCCTCCAGCAACATCCGTCAGCCCCACCCTCACTGTTCCCTGAACCACATCCTTCTGGCCCACCCTCACTGTTCCCTGAGCAACATCCTTCAACCCCACCCTCACTGTTCCAGGAGCAACATCTTTCAGCCCCACCCTCACTGTTCCCTGAGGAGCATCCTTCAGCCCCACCCTTACTGTTCCCTGAGCAACATCCTTCAGCCCCACACTCACTGTTCCCTGAGGAACTTCCATCAGCCCCACCCTCACTGTTCCCTGAGCAACATCCTTCAGCCCCACACTCACTGTTCCCTGAGGAACTTCCATCAGCCCCACCCTCACTGTTCCCCCAGCAACACCCTTCAGCCCCACCCTCACGGTTCCCCAGCAACATCCTTCAGCCCCACCCTCAGTGTTCCAGGAGCAACATCTTTCAGTCCTACCCTCACTGTTCCCTGAGGAACATCCTTCAGCCCCACCTTCACTGTTCCCTGAGCAACATCCTTCAGCCCCACACTCACTGTTCCCTGAGGAACTTCCATCAGCCCCACCCTCACTGTTCTCTGAGAAAAAACCTTCAGCCCCACCCTCACTGTTCCCTGAGGAACATCCTTCAGTCCCACCCTCACTGTTCCCTGAACAACATCCTTCAGCCCCACCCTCACTATTCCTTGAGCAACATCCATCAGCCCCACCCTCACTGTTCCCCCAGCAACATCTTTCAGACCCACCATCACTGTTCCCTGAGGAACATACTTAAGCCCCACCCTCACTGTACCCCCAGCAACATCCTTCAGCCCCACTCTCACTGTTCCCTGAGAAAAATCCTTCAGCCCCACCCTCACTGCGCCCCAAGCAACATCTTTCAGCCCCACGCTCACTGTTCCTTGAGCAACATCCATTAGCCCCACTCTCAGTGTTCCCTGAGAAAAATCCTTCAGCCCCACACTCACTGTTCCCCCAGCAACATCCTTCAGCCCCACCCTCACTGTTCCCTGAACACCAAGCTTCTGCCCCACCCTCACTGTTCCTCCAGCAACATCTTTCAGCCCCACCCTCACTGTTCCCTGAGCATCATCCTTCTGCCCCACCCTCACTCTTCCCTGAAAAACATCCTTCAGCCCCACCCTCACTGTTCACTGAGAAACATTCTTCAGCCCCACCCTCACTGTTCCCTGAGAAAAATCCTTCAGCCCCACACTCACTGTTCTCTGAACACCAAGCTTCTGCCCCACCCTCACTGTTCCCTGAGCAACATCCTTCGGCCCCACTCTCACTCTTCCCAGAACAACATCCTTCAGCCCCACCCTCACTGTTCGCTGATCAACATCCTTCAGCCCCACCCTCACTGTTCGCTGATCAACATCCTTCAGCCCCACCCTCAATGTTCCAGGAGCAACATCTTTCAGCCCCACCCTCACTGTTCCCTGAGGAACTTCCATCAGCTCCACCCTCACTGTTCCCTGAGCAACATCCTTCAGCCCCACCCTCACTGTTCCTCCAGCAGCATCCTTCAGCCCCACCCTCAATGTTCCCTGAGGAACTTCCATCAGCCCCACCCTCAATGTTCCCTGAGCAACACCCTTCAGCCCCACCCTCACGGTTCCCCAGCAACATCCTTCAGCCCCACCATCAGTGTTCCCTGATCAACATCCTTCAGCCCCACCCTCACTGTTCCCTGAGAAACTTCCATCAGCCCTACCCTCACTGTTCCCAGAGCAACACCCTTCAGCCCCACCCTCACGGTCCACCAGCAGCATCCTTCTGCCCCACCCTCTCTGTTCCCTGAGCAACATCTTTGAGCCCCACCCTCACTGTTCCCTGAGAAACATCCTTCAGCCCCACCCTCACTATTCCTTGAGCAACATCCACAGCCCCACCCTCACTGTTCCCCCAGCAACATCTTTCAGACCCACCCTCACAGTTCCCTGAGGAACATACTTAAGCCCCACCCTCACTGTACCCCCAGCAACACCCTTCAGCCCCACTCTCACTGTTCCCCCAGCAACATCCTTCAGCCCCACCCTCACTGTTCCCTGAACAACATCCTTCAGCCCCACCCTCACTGTTCCTGCAGCAACATCCTTCAGCCCCACCCTCACTGTTCCTCCAGCAACATCCTTCAGCCCCACCCTCACTGTTCCCTGAGCAACATCCCCCAGCCCCACCCTCACTGTTCCCTGAGCAACATCCTCCAGCCCCACCCTCACTGTTCCCTGAGCAACATCCTTCAACCCCACCCTCACTGTTCCCTGAGCAAAATCCTTCAGCCCCACCCTCACTGTTCCCCCAGCAAAATCCTTCAGCCCCACCCTCACTGTTCCCGGAACAACATCCTTCAGCCCCACCCTCACTGTTCCCCAGCAACATCCTTCAGCCCCACCCTCACTGTTCCCTGAGGAACATTTTTCAGCCCCACCCTCACTGTTCCTGCAGCAACATTCTTCAGCCCCACCCTCACTGTTCCCTGAGCAAAATCCTTCAGCCCCACCCTCTCTGTCCCCTGAGAAACATCCTTCTGCCCCACCCTCACTGTTCCTCCAGCAACATCCGTCAGCCCCACCCTCACTGTTCCCTGAACCACATCCTTCTGGCCCACCCTCACTGTTCCCTGAGCAACATCCTTCAGCCCCACCCTCACTGTTCCAGGAGCAACATCTTTCAGCCCCACCCTCACTGTTCCCTGAGGAACATCCTTCAGCCCCACCCTTACTGTTCCCTGAGCAACATCCTTCAGCCCCACACTCACTGTTCCCTGAGGAACTTCCATCAGCCCCACCCTCACTGTTCCCTGAGCAACATCCTTCAGCCCCACACTCACTGTTCCCTGAGGAACTTCCATCAGCCCCACCCTCACTGTTCCCCCAGCAACACCCTTCAGCCCCACCCTCACTGTTCCAGGAGCAACATCCATTAGCCCCACCCTCTCTGTCCCCTGAGAAACATCCTTCAGCCCCACCCTCTCTGTCCCCTGAGAAACATCCTTCTGCCCCACCCTCACTGTTCCTCCAGCAACACCCTTCAGCCCCACCCTCACTGTTCCCTGAGCAACATCCATCAGCCCCACCCTCACTGTTCTCTGAGAAAAAACCTTCAGCCCCACCCTCACTGTTCCCTGAACAACATCCTCCAGCCCCACCCTCACTGTTCCCTGAGCAACATCCTTCAGCCCCACCCTCACTATTCCTTGAGCAACATCCATCAGCCCCACCCTCACTGTTCCCCCAGCAACATCCTTCAGCCCCACCCTCACTGTTCCCCCAGCAACACCCTTCAGCCCCACCCTCACTGTTCACTGAGAAAAATCCTTCAGCCCCACCCTCACTGTTCCCCCAGCAACATCCTTCAGCCGCACCCTCACTGTTCCCTGAGCAACATCCTTCAACCCCACCCTCACTGTTCCAGGAGCAACATCTTTCAGCCCCACCCTCACTGTTCCCTGAGAAAAATCCTTCAGCCCCACCCTCACTGCGCCCCAAGCAACATCTTTCAGCCCCACCCTCACTGTTCCCTGAGCATCATCCTTCTGCCCCACCCTCACTCTTCCCTGAAAAACATCCTTCAGCCCCACCCTCACTGTTCACTGAGAAACATTCTTCAGCCCCACCCTCACTGTTCCCTGAGAAAAATCCTTCAGCCCCACACTCACTGTTCTCTAAACACCAAGCTTCTGCCCCACCCTCACTGTTCCCTGAGGAACTTCCATCAGCTCCACCCTCACTGTTCCCTGAGCAACATCCTTCAGCCCCACCCTCACTGTTCCTCCAGCAGCATCCTTCAGCCCCACCCTCAATGTTCCCTGAGGAACTTCCATCAGCCCCACCCTCAATGTTCCCTGAGCAACACCCTTCAGCCCCACCCTCACTGTTCCTCCAGCAGCATCCTTCAGCCCCACCCTCAATGTTCCCTGAGGAACTTCCATCAGCCCCACCCTCAATGTTCCCTGAGCAACACCCTTCAGCCCCACCCTCACGGTTCCCCAGCAACATCCTTCAGCCCCACCATCAGTGTTCCCTGATCAACATCCTTCAGCCCCACCCTCACTGTTCCCTGAGGAACTTCCATCAGCCCTACCCTCACTGTTCCCAGAGCAACACCCTTCAGCCCCACCCTCACGGTCCACCAGCAGCATCCTTCTGCCCCACCCTCTCTGTTCCCTGAGCAACATCTTTGAGCCCCACCCTCACTGTTCCCTGAGAAACATCCTTCAGCCCCACCCTCACTATTCCTTGAGCAACATCCACAGCCCCACCCTCACTGTTCCCCCAGCAACATCTTTCAGACCCACCCTCACTGTTCCCTGAGGAACATACTTAAGCCCCACCCTCACTGTACCCACAGCAACACCCTTCAGCCCCACTCTCACTGTTCCCCCAGCAACATCCTTCAACCCATCCTCACTGTTCCAGGAGCAACATCTTTCAGCCCCACCCTCACTGTTCCCTGAGAAAAATCCTTCAGCCCCACCCTCACTGCGCCCCAAGCAACATCTTTCAGCCCCACCCTCACTGTTCCCTGAGAAAAATCCTTCAGCCCCACCCTCACTGTTCCCCCAGCAACATCCTTCGGCCCCACCCTCACTGTTCCCTGAGAAAAATCCTTCAGCCCCACCCTCACTGTTCCCTGAACACCAAGCTTCTGCCCCACCCTCACTCTTCCCAGAACAACATCCTTCAGCCCCACCCTCACTGTTCACTGAGAAACATTCTTCTGCCCCACCCTCACTGCTCTTCCAGCAACATCCTTCAGCCCCACCCTCACTGTTCCCCCAGCAACATCCTTCAGCCCCACCCTCACTATTCCTTGAGTAACATCCATCAGCCCCACCCTCACTGTTCCTGCAGCAACATCCTTCAGCCCCACCCTCACTGTTCCCAGAGCAACACCCTTCAGCCCCACCCTCACGGTCCACCAGCAGCATCCTTCTGCCCCACCCTCTCTGTTCCCTGAGCAACATCTTTGAGCCCCACCCTCACTGTTCCCTGAGAAACATCCTTCAGCCCCATCCTCACTATTCCTTGAGCAACATCCACAGCCCCACCCTCACTGTTCCCCCAGCAACATCTTTCAGACCCACCCTCACTGTTCCCTGAGGAACATACTTAAGCCCCACCCTCACTGTACCCCCAGCAACACCCTTCAGCCCCACTCTCACTGTTCCCCCAGCAACATCCTTCAGCCCCACCCTCACTGTTCCCTGAACAACATCCTTCAGCCCCACCCTCACTGTTCCTGCAGCAACATCCTTCAGCCCCACCCTCACTGTTCCTCCAGCAACATCCTTCAGCCCCACCCTCACTGTTCCCTGAGCAACATCCCCCAGCCCCACCCTCACTGTTCCCTGACCAACATCCTCCAGCCCCACCCTCACTGTTCCCTGAGCAACATCCTTCAACCCCACCCTCACTGTTCCCTGAGCAAAATCCTTTAGCCCCACCCTCACTGTTCCCCCAGCAAAATCCTTCAGCCCCACCCTCACTGTTCCCGGAACAACATCCTTCAGCCCCACCCTCACTGTTCCCCCAGCAACATCCTTCAGCCCCACCCTCACTGTTCCCTGAGGAACATTTTTCAGCCCCACCCTCACTGTTCCTGCAGCAACATTCTTCAGCCCCACCCTCACTGTTCCCTGAGCAAAATCCTTCAGCCCCACCCTCTCTGTCCCCTGAGAAACATCCTTCTGCCCCACCCTCACTGTTCCTCCAGCAACATCCGTCAGCCCCACCCTCACTGTTCCCTGAACCACATCCTTCTGGCCCACCCTCACTGTTCCCTGAGCAACATCCTTCAACCCCACCCTCACTGTTCCAGGAGCAACATCTTTCAGCCCCACCCTCACTGTTCCCTGAGGAACATCCTTCAGCCCCACCCTTACTGTTCCCTGAGCAACATCCTTCAGCCCCACACTCACTGTTCCCTGAGGAACTTCCATCAGCCCCACCCTCACTGTTCCCTGAGCAACATCTTTCAGCCCCACACTCACTGTTCCCTGAGGAACTTCCATCAGCCCCACCCTCACTGTTCCCCCAGCAACACCCTTCAGCCCCACCCTCACGGTTCCCCAGCAACATCCTTCAGCCCCACCCTCACTGTTCCAGGAGCAACATCCATTAGCCCCACCCTCTCTGTCCCCTGAGAAACATCCTTCAGCCCCACCCTCACTGTTCCCCCAGCAACATCCTTCAGCCCCACCCTCACTGTTCCCTGAGCAACATCCTTCAGCCCCACCCTCACTGTTCCCTGAGGAACATTTTTCAGCCCCACCCTCACTGTTCCTGCAGCAACATTCTTCAGCCCCACCCTCACTGTTCCCTGAGCAAAATCCTTCAGCCCCACCCTCTCTGTCCCCTGAGAAACATCCTTCTGCCCCACCCTCACTGTTCCTCCAGCAACATCCGTCAGCCCCACCCTCACTGTTCCCTGAACCACATCCTTCTGGCCCACCCTCACTGTTCCCTGAGCAACATCCTTCAACCCCACCCTCACTGTTCCAGGAGCAACATCTTTCAGCCCCACCCTCACTGTTCCCTGAGGAACATCCTTCAGCCCCACCCTTACTGTTCCCTGAGCAACATCCTTCAGCCCCACACTCACTGTTCCCTGAGGAACTTCCATCAGCCCCACCCTCACTGTTCCCTGAGCAACATCCTTCAGCCCCACACTCACTGTTCCCTGAGGAACTTCCATCAGCCCCACCCTCACTGTTCCCCCAGCAACACCCTTCAGCCCCACCCTCACGGTTCCCCAGCAACATCCTTCAGCCCCACCCTCAGTGTTCCAGGAGCAACATCTTTCAGCCCCACCCTCACTGTTCCCTGAGGAACATCCTTCAGCCCCACCCTCACTGTTCCCTGAGCAACATCCTTCAGCCCCACACTCACTGTTCCCTGAGGAACTTCCATCAGCCCCACCCTCACTGTTCTCTGTGAAAAAACCTTCAGCCCCACCCTCACTGTTCCCTGAGGAACATCCTTCAGTCCCACCCTCACTGTTCCCTGAACAACATCCTTCAGCCCCACCCTCACTATTCCTTGAGCAACATCCATCAGCCCCACCCTCACTGTTCCCCCAGCAACATCTTTCAGACCCACCATCACTGTTCCCTGAGGAACATACTTAAGCCCCACCCTCACTGTACCCCCAGCAACACCCTTCAGCCCCACTCTCACTGTTCCCCCAGCAACATCCTTCAGCCCCACCCTCACTGTTCCCTGAACAACATCCTTCAGCCCCACCCTCAGTGTTCCCCCAGCAACATCCTTCAGCCCCACCCTCACTGTTCCCTGAACAACATCCTTCAGCCCCACCGTCACTGTTCCTGCAGCAACATCCTTCAGCCCCACCCTCACTGTTCCTCCAGCAATATTCTTCAGCCCACCCTCACTGTTCCCTGAGCAACATCCCCCAGCCCCACCCTCACTGTTCCCTGATCAACATCCTCCAGCCCCACCCTCACTGTTCCCTGAGCAACATCCTTCAACCCCACCCTCACTGTTCCAGGAGCAACATCCATTAGCCCCACCCTCTCTGTCCCCTGAGAAACATCCTTCAGCCCCACCCTCACTGTTCCCCCAGCAACATCCTTCAGCCCCACCCTCACTGTTCCCTGAGCAACATCCTTCAACCCACCCTCACTGTTCCAGGAGCAACATCTTTCAGCCCCACCCTCACTATTCCCTGAGAAAAATCCTTCAGCCCCACCCTCACTGCGCCCCAAGCAACATCTTTCAGCCCCACCCTCACTGTTCCCTGAGAAAAATCCTTCAGCCCCACCCTCACTGTTCCCCCAGCAACATCCTTCGGCCCCACCCTCACTGTTCCCTGAACACCAAGCTTCTGCCCCACCCTCACTCTTCCCAGAACAACATCCTTCAGCCCCACCCTCACTGTTCACTGAGAAACATTCTTCTGCCCCACCCTCACTGCTCCTCCAGCAACATCCTTCAGCCCCACCCTCACTGTTCCCCCAGCAACATCCTTCAGCCCCACCCTCACTATTCCTTGAGTAACATCCATCAGCCCCACCCTCACTGTTCCCCCAGCAACATCCTTCAGCCCCACCCTCACTGTTCCCTGAGCAACATCCTTCAGCCCCACACTCACTATTCCCCCAGCAACATCCTTCAGCCCCACCCTCACTATTCCTTGAGCAACATCTTTCAGCCCCACCCTCACTGTTCCCTGAGGAACATTCTTCAGCCCCACCCTCACTCTTCCCGCAGCAACATCCTTCAGACCCACCCTCACTGTTCCCTGAGCAACATTCTTCAGCCCCACCCTCACTGTTCCCCCAGCAACATCCTTCAGCCCCACCCTCACTGTTCCCCCAGCAACATATTTCAGACCCACCCTCACTGTTGCCCCAGCAACATCCTTCAGCCCCACCCTCACTGTTCCCTGAGGAACATTTTTCAGCCCCACGCTCACTGTTCCTGCAGCAAAATCCTTCAGCCCCACCCTCACTGTTCCCCCAGCAACATCCGTCAGCCCCACCCTCACTGTTCCCTGAACCACATCCTTCTGCCCCACCCTCACTGTTCCCTGAGGAACATTCATCAGCCCCACCCTCACTGTTCCTCCAGCAACATCCTTCAGCCCCACCCTCACTGTTCCTGCAGCAAAATCCTTCAGCCCCACCCTCACTGTTCCCCCAGCAACATCCTTCAGCCCACCCTCACTGTTCCCTGAGCAACATCCCCCAGCCCCACCCTCACTGTTCCCTGAGCAACATCCTCCAGCCCCACCCTCACTGTTCCCTGAGCAACATCTTTCAACCCCACCCTCACTGTTCCAGGAGCAACATCCATTAGCCCCACCCTCTCTGTCCCCTGAGAAACATCCTTCAGCCCCACCCTCTCTGTCCCCTGAGAAACATCCTTCTGCCCCACCCTCACTGTTCCTCCAGCAACATCCTTCAGCCCCACCCTCACTGTTCCTCCAGCAACACCCTTCAGCCCCACCCTCACTGTTCCCTGAGCAACATCCATCAGCCCCACCCTCACTGTTCTCTGAGAAAAAACCTTCAGCCCCACCCTCACTGTTCCCTGAACAACATCCTCCAGCCCCACCCTCACTGTTCCCTGAGCAACATCCTTCAGCCCCACCCACACTATTCCTTGAGCAACATCCATCAGCCCCACCCTCACTGTTCCCCCAGCAACATCCTTCAGCCCCACCCTCACTGTTCCCCCAGCAACACCCTTCAGCCCCACCCTCACTGTTCACTGAGAAAAATCCTTCAGCCCCACCCTCACTGTTCCCCCAGCAACATCCTTCAGCCGCACCCTCACTGTTCCCTGAGCAACATCCTTCAACCCCACCCTCACTGTTCCAGGAGCAACATCTTTCAGCCCCACCCTCACTGTTCCCTGAGAAAAATCCTTCAGCCCCACCCTCACTGCGCCCCAAGCAACATCTTTCAGCCCCACCCTCACTGTTCCCTGAGCATTATCCTTCTGCCCCACCCTCACTCTTCCCTGAAAAACATCCTTCAGCCCCACCCTCACTGTTCACTGAGAAACATTCTTCAGCCCCACCCTCACTGTTCCCTGAGAAAAATCCTTCAGCCCCACACTCACTGTTCTCTGAACACCAAGCTTCTGCCCCACCCTCACTGTTCCCTGAGCAACATCCTTCGGCCCCACTCTCACTCTTCCCAGAACAACATCCTTCAGCCCCACCCTCACTGTTCCAGGAGCAACATCTTTCAGCCCCACCCTCACTGTTCCCTGAGAAAAATCCTTCAGCCCCACCCTCACTGCGCCCCAAGCAACATCTTTCAGCCCCACGCTCACTGTTCCTTGAGCAACATCCATTAGCCCCACTCTCACTGTTCCCTGAGAAAAATCCTTCAGCCCCACCCTCACTGTTCCCCCAGCAACATCCTTCAGCCACACCCTCACTGTTCCCTGAACACCAAGCTTCTGCCCCACCCTCACTGTTCCTCCAGCAACATCCTTCAGCCCCACCCACACTGTTCCCTGAGAAAAATCCTTCAGCCCCACCCTCACTGTTCCCTGAGCAACATCCTTCAGCACCACCCTCACTGTTCCCTGAGGAACATCCTTCAGCCCCATCCTCACTGTTCCAGGAGCAACATCCTTCAGCCCCACCCTCTCTGTTCCCCCAGCAACATCCTTCAGCCCCACCCTCATTGTTCCCTGTTGAATATCCCTCAGCCCCACCCTCAAAGATCCCCAAGCAACATCATTCAGCCCCACCCTCACTGTTCCAGGAGCAACATCTTTCAGCCCCATCCTCACTGTTCCCTGAGCAACATCCTTCAGCCCCACCCTCTCTGTTCCTCCAGCAACATCCTTCAGCCCCACCCTCACTGTTCCCTGAGCAACATCCTTCAGCCCCACCCTCACTATTCCTTGAGCAACATCTTTCAGCCCCACCCTCACTGTTCCCCCAGCAACATCCTTCAGCCCCACCCTCACTGTTCCCTGAGGAACATTCTTCAGCCCCACCCTCACTCTTCCCCCAGCAACATCCTTCAGACCCACCCTCACTGTTCCCTGAGGAACATTCTTCAGCCCCACCCTCACTGTTCCCCCAGCAACATATTTCAGACCCACCCTCACTGTTCCCCCAGCAACATCCTTCAGCCCCACCCTCACTGTTCCCCCAGCAACATATTTCAGACCCACCCTCACTGCTCCCCCAGCAACATCCTTCAGCCCCACCCTCTCTGTTCCCTGAGGAACATTTTTCAGCCCCACCCTCACTGTTCCTGCAGCAAAATCCTTCAGCCCCACACTCACTGTTCCCCCAGCAACATCCGTCAGCCCCACCCTCACGGGTCCCCAGCAACATCCTTCAGCCCCACCCTCAGTGTTCCCTGATCAACATCCTTCAGCCCCACCCTCACTGTTCCCTGAGGAACTTCCATCAGCCCCACCCTCACTGTTCCCCCAGCAACACCCTTCAGCCCCACCCTCACGGTCCACCAGCAGCATCCTTCTGCCCCACCCTCTCTGTTCCCTGAGCAACATCTTTGAGCCCCACCCTCACTGTTCCCTGAGAAACATCCTTCCGCCCCACCCTCACTGTTCTCTGAGAAAAAACCTTCAGCCCCACCCTCACTGTTCCCTGAGGAACATCCTTCAGTCCCACCCTCACTGTTCCCCCAGCAACATCTTTCAGACCAACCCTCACTGTTCCCTGAGGAACATACTTAAGCCCCACCCTCACTGTACCCCCAGCAACACCCTTCAGCCCCACTCTCACTGTTCCCCCAGCAACACCCTTCAGCCCCACCCTCACGGTTCCCCCAGCAACATCCGTCAGCCCCACCCTCACTGTTCCCTGAACCACATCCTTCTGCCCCACCCTCACTGTTCCCTGAGGAACATTCATCAGCCCCACCCTCACTGTTCCTCCAGCAACATCCTTCAGCCCCACCCTCACTGTTCCTGCAGCAAAATCCTTCAGCCACACCCTCACTGTTCCTCCAGCAACATCCTTCAGCCCACCCTCACTGTTCCCTGAGCAACATCCCCCAGCCCCACCCTCACTGTTCCCTGAGCAACATCCTCCAGCCCCACCCTCACTGTTCCCTGAGCAACATCCTTCAACCCCACCCTCACTGTTCCAGGAGCAACATCCATTAGCCCCACCCTCTCTGTCCCCTGAGAAACATCCTTCAGCCCCACCCTCTCTGTCCCCTGAGAAACATCCTTCTGCCCCACCCTCACTGTTCCTCCAGCAACATCCTTCAGCCCCACCCTCACTGTTCCCTGAGCAACATCCCCCAGCCCCACCCTCTCTGTCCCCTGAGAAACATCCTTCTGCCCCACCCTCTCTGTCCCCTGAGAAACATCCTTCTGCCCCACCCTCACTGTTCCTCCAGCAACATCCTTCAGCCCCACCCTCACTGTTCCTCCAGCAACACCCTTCAGCCCCACCCTCACTGTTCCCTGAGCAACATCCATCAGCCCCACCCTCACTGTTCTCTGAGAAAAAACCTTCAGCCCCACCCTCACTGTTCCCTGAACAACATCCTCCAGCCCCACCCTCACTGTTCCCTGAGCAACATCCTTCAGCCCCACACTCACTATTCCTTGAGCAACATCCATCAGCCCCACCCTCACTGTTCCCCCAGCAACATCCTTCAGCCCCACCCTCACTGTTCCCCCAGCAACATCTTTCAGACCCACCCTCACTGTTCCCTGAGCAACATCCTTCAACCCCACCCTCACTGTTCCAGGAGCAACATCTTTCAGCCCCACCCTCACTGTTCCCTGAGAAAAATCCTTCAGCCCCACCCTCACTGCGCCCCAAGCAACATCTTTCAGCCCCACGCTCACTGTTCCTTGAGCAACATCCATTAGCCCCACCCTCACTGTTCCCCCAGCAACATCCTTCAGCCCCACCCTCACTGTTCCCCCAGCAACATCTTTCAGACCCACCCTCACTGTTCCCTGAGGAACATACTTCAGCCCCACCCTCACTGTTCCCCCAGCAACACCCTTCAGCCCCACCCTCACTGTTCACTGAGAAAAATCCTTCAGCCCCACCCTCACTGTTCCCCCAGCAACATCCTTCAGCCGCACCCTCACTGTTCCCTGAGCAACATCCTTCAACCCCACCCTCCCTGTTCCAGGAGCAACATCTTTCAGCCCCACCCTCACTGTTCCCTGAGAAAAATCCTTCAGCCCCATCCTCACTGCGCCCCAAGCAACATCTTTCAGCCCCACGCTCACTGCTCCTTGAGCAACATCCATTAGCCCCACTCTCACTGTTCCCTGAGAAAAATCCTTCAGACCCACCCTCACTGTTCCCCCAGCAACATCCTTCAGCCCCACCCTCATTGTTCCCTGTTGAATATCCCTCAGCCCCACCCTCAAAGATCCCCAAGCAACATCATTCAGCCCCACCCTCACTGTTCCAGGAGCAACATCCTTCAGCCCCATCCTCACTGTTCCCTGAACAACATCCTTCAGCCCCACCCTCTCTGTTCCCTGAGAAACATCCATCAGCCCCACCCTCACTGTTCCTCCAGCAACATCCTTCAGCCCCACCCTCACTGTTCCCTGAGCAACATCCTTCAGCCCCACCCTCACTATTCCTTGAGGAACATTCTTCAGCCCCACCCTCACTGCTCCACCAGCAACATCCTTCAGCCCCACCCTCACTGTTCCCTGAGCAACATCCTTCAGCCCCACCCTCACTATTCCTTGAGCAACATCTTTCAGCCCCACCCTCACTGTTCCCCCAGCAACATCCTTCAGCCCCACACTCACTGATCCCCCAGCCACATCCTTCAGCACCACCCTCACTGTTCCCTGAGGAACATTCTTCAGCCCCACCCTCACTCTTCCCCCAGCAACATCCTTCAGCCCCACCCTCACTGTTCCCTGAGGAACATTCTTCAGCCCCACCCTCACTCTTCCCCCAGCAACATCCTTCAGCACCACCCTCACTGTTCCCTGAACAACATCCTTCAGCCCCATCCTCACTGTTCCTTGAGCAACATCCATTAGCCCCACCCTCACTGTTCCCCCAGCAACATCCTTCAGCCCCACCCTCACTGTTACCCCAGCAACATCTTTCAGACCCACCCTCACTGTTCCCTGAGGAACATACTTCAGCCCCACCCTCACTGTTCCCCCAGCAACACCCTTCAGCCCCACCCTCACTGTTCACTGAGAAAAATCCTTCAGCCCCACCCTCACTGTTCCCTAAGCAACATCCATCAGCCCCACCCTTACTGTTCTCTGAGAAAAAACCTTCAGCCCCACCCTCACTGTTCCCTGAACAACATCCTCCAGCCCCACCCTCACTGTTCCCTGAGCAACATCCTTCAGCCCCACCCTCACTATTCCTTGAGCAACATCCATCAGCCCCACCCTCACTGTTCCCCCAGCAACATCCTTCAGCCCCACCCTCACTGTTCCCCCAGCAACAACTTTCAGACCCACCCTCACTGTTCCCTGAGCAACATCCTTCAACCCCACCCTCACTGTTCCAGGAGCAACATCTTTCAGCCCCACCCTCACTGTTCCCTGAGAAGAATCCTTCAGCCCCACCCTCACTGCACCCCAAGCAACATCTTTCAGCCCCACGCTCACTGTTCCTTGAGCAACATCCATTAGCCCCACTCTCACTGTTCCCTGAGAAAAATCCTTCAGCCCCACCCTCACTGTTCCCCCAGCAACATCCTTCAGCCACACCCTCACTGTTCCCTGAACACCAAGCTTCTGCCCCACCCTCACTGTTCCTCCAGCAACATCCTTCAGCCCCCCCCACACTGTTCCCTGAGAAAAATCCTTCAGCCCCACCCTCACTGTTCCCTGAGCAACATCCTTCAGCCCCACCCTCACTGTTCCCTGAGGAACATCCTTCAGCCCCATCCTCACTGTTCCAGGAGCAACATTCTTCAGCCCCACCCTCTCTGTTCCCCCAGCAACATCCTTCAGCCCCACCCTCATTGTTCCCTGTTGAATATCCCTCAGCCCCACCCTCACTGTTCCCTGAGCAACATCCTTCAGCCCCACCCTCTCTGTTCCCTGAGAAACATCCATCAGCCCCACCCTCACTGTTCCTCCAGCAACATCCTTCAGCCCCACCCTCACTGATCCCTGAGCAACATCCTTCAGCCCCACCCTCACTATTCCTTGAGCAACATCTTTCAGCCCCACCCTCACTGTTCCCCCAGCAACATCCTTCAGCCCCACACTCACTGATCCCCCAGCAACATCCTTCAGCCCAACCCTCACTGTTCCCTGAGGAACATTCTTCAGCCCCACTCTCACTGTTCCCCCAGCAACATCCTTCAGCCCCACCCTCACTGTTCCCTGAACAACATCCTTCAGCTCCACCCTCAGTGTTCCTGCAGCAACATCCTTCAGCCCCACCCTCTCTGTTCACTGAGAAACATCCTTCAGCCCCACCCTCACTGTTCCAGGAGCAACATCCATTAGCCCCACCCTCTCTGTCCCTTGAGAAACATCCTTCAGCCCCACCCTCTCTGTCCCCTGAGAAACATCCTTCAGCCCCACCCTCACTGTTCCTCCAGCAACACCCTTCAGCCCCACCCTCACTGTTCCCTGAGCAACATCCATCAGCCCCACCCTCACTGTTCTCTGAGAAAAAACCTTCAGCCCCACCCTCACTGTTCCCTGAACAACATCCTCCAGCCCCACCCTCACTATTCCTTGAGCAACATCCATCAGCCCCACCCTCACTGTTCCCCCAGCAACATCCTTCAGCCCCACCCTCACTGTTCCCCCAGCAACATCTTTCAGACCCACCCTCACTGTTCCCTGAGCAACATCCTTCAACCCCACCCTCACTGTTCCAGGAGCAACATCTTTCAGCCCCACCCTCACTGTTCCCTGAGAAAAATCCTTCAGCCCCACCCTCACTGCGCCCCAAGCAACATCTTTCAGCCCCACGCTCACTGTTCCTTGAGCAACATCCATTAGCCCCACTCTCACTGTTCCCTGAGAAACATCCTTCAGCCCCACCCTCACTGTTCCCCCAGCAACATCCTTCAGCCACACCCTCACTGTTCCCTGAGAAAAATCCTTCAGCCCCACCCTCACTGTTCCAGGAGCAACATCCTTCAGCCCCACCCTCTCTGTTCCCCCAGCAACATCCTTCAGCCCCACCCTCATTGTTCCCTGTTGAATATCCCTCAGCCCCACCCTCAAAGATCCCCAAGCAACATCATTCAGCCCCACCCTCACTGTTCCAGGAGCAACATCCTTCAGCCCCATCCTCACTGTTCCCTGAGCAACATCCTTCAGCCCCACCCTCTCTGTTCCATGAGAAACATCCATCAGTCCCACCCTCACTGTTCCTCCAGCAACATCCTTCAGCCCCACCCTCACTGTTCCCTGAGCAACATCCTTCAGCCCCACCCTCACTGTTCCCCCAGCAACATCCTTCAGCCCCACCCTCACTGTTCCCTGAGCAACATCCTTCAGCCCCACCCTCACTATTCCTTGAGCAACATCTTTCAGCCCCACTCTCACTGTTCCCCCAGCAACATCCTTCAGCCCCACACTCACTGATCCCCCAGCAACATCCTTCAGCCCCACCCTCACTGTTCCCTGAGGAACATTCTTCAGCCCCACCCTCACTCTTCCCCCAGCAACCTCCTTCAGCCCCACCCTCACTGTTCCCTGAACAACATCCTTCAGCCCCATCCTCACTGTTCCAGGAGCAACGTCCTTCAGCCCCACCCTCACTGTTCCCCCAGCAACATCCTTCAGCCCCACCCTCAAAGATCCCCAAGCAACATCATTCAGCCCCACCCTCACTGTTCCAGGAGCAACATCTTTCAGCCCCACCCTCACTGTTCCCTGAACAACATCCTTCAGCCCCACCCTCACTGTTCCTCCAGCAACATCCTTCAGCCACACCCTCACTGTTCCCCCAGCAAAATCCTTCAGCCACACCCTCACTGTTCCTCCAGCAACATCCTTCAGCCCCACCCTCACTGTTCCTCCAGCAACATCCTTCAGCCCCACCCTCACTGTTCCCTGAACAACATCCTTCTGCCCCACCCTCACTGTTCCCTGAGCAACATCCTTCAGCCCCACCCTCACTGTTCCCCCAGCAACATCCTTCAGCCCCACCCTCACTGTTCCCCCAGCAACATATTTCAGACCCACCCTCACTGTTCCCACAGCAACATACTTCAGCCCCACCCTCACTGTTCCCACAGCAACATCCTTCAGCCCCACCCTCACTGTTCCCTGAGGAACATTTTTCAGCCCCACCCTCACTGTTCCTGCAGCAACATTCTTCAGCCCCACCCTCACTGTTCCCTGAGCAACATCCTTCAGCCCCACCCTCACTGTTCCCCCAGCAACATCTTTCAGACCCACCCTCACAGTTCTCTGAGGAACATTCATCAGCCCCACCCTCACTGTTCCTCCAGCAACATCCTTCAGCCCCACCCTCACTGTTCCCCCAGCAACATCCTTCAGCCCCACCCTCAATGTTCCTCCAGCAGCATCCTTCTGCCCCACACTCACTGTTCCCTGAGGAACTTCCATCAGCCCCACCCTCACTGTTCCCTGAGGAACTTCCATCAGCCCCACCCTCACTGTTCCCTGAGCAACATCCTTCAGCCCCACCCTCACGGGTCCCCAGCAACATCCTTCAGCCCCACCCTCAGTGTTCCCTGATCAACATCCTTCAGCCCCACCCTCACTGTTCCCTGAGGAACTTCCATCAGCCCCACCCTCACTGTTCCCTGAGCAACACTCTTCAGCCCCACCCTCACGGTCCACCAGCAGCATCCTTCTGCCCCACCCTCTCTGTTCCCTGAGCAACATCTTTGAGCCCCACCCTCACTGTTCCCTGAGAAACATCCTTCAGCCCCACCCTCACTGTTCTCTGAGAAAAAACCTTCAGCCCCACCCTCACTGTTCCCTGAGGAACATCCTTCACTCCCACCCTCACTGTTCCCTGAACAACATCCTTCAGCCCCACCCTCACTATTCCTTGAGCAACATCCATCAGCCCCACCCTCACTGTTCCCCCAGCAACATCTTTCAGACCCACCCTCACTGTTCCCTGAGGAACATACTTAAGCCCCACCCTCACTGTACCCCCAGCAACACCCTTCAGCCCCACTCTCACTGTTCCCCCAGCAACACCCTTCAGCCCCACCCTCACGGTCCACCAGCAGCATCCTTCAGCCCCACCCTCACTGTTCCCTGAACAACATCCTTCAGCCCCACCCTCAGTGTTCCCCCAGCAACATCCTTCAGCCCCACCCTCACTGTTCCCTGAACAACATCCTTCAGCCCCACCCTCACTGTTCCCCCAGCAACATCCTTCAGCCGCACCCTCACTGTTCCTGCAGCAACATCCTTCAGCCCCACCCTCTCTGTTCACTGAGAAACATCCTTCAGCCCCACCCTCACTGTTCCTCCAGCAACATCTTTCAGCCCCACCCTCACTGTTCCCTGAGCAACATCCCCCAGCCCCACCCTCACTGTTCCCTGAGCAACATCCTTCAGCCCCACCCTCACTGTTCCTGGAGCAACATCCATTAGCCCCACCCTCTCTGTCCCCTGAGAAACATCCTTCTGCCCCACCCTCACTGTTCCTCCAGCAACACCTTTCAGCCCCACCCTCACTGTTCCCTGAACAACATCCTCCAGCCCCACCCTCACTGTTCCCTGAGAAACATCCTTCAGCTCCACCCTCACTATTCCTTGAGCAACATCCATCAGCCCCACCCTCACTGTTCTCTGAGAAAAAACCTTCAGCCCCACCCTCACTGTTCCCTGAACAACATCCTCCAGCCCCACCCTCACTGTTCCCTGAGCAACATCCTTCAGCCCCACCCTCACTGTTCCCCCAGCAACATCCTTCAGCCCCACCCTCACTGTTCCCCCAGCAACATCTTTCAGACCCACCCTCACTGTTCCCTGAGGAACATACTTCAGCCCCACCCTCACTGTTCCCCCAGCAACACCCTTCAGCCCCACCCTCACTGTTCACTGAGAAAAATCCTTCAGCCCCCCCCTCACTGTTCCCCCAGCAACATCCTTCTGCCCCACCCTCACTGTTCCCCCAGCAACATCCTTCAGCCCCACCCTCCCTGTTCCCTGAGCAACATCCTTCAACCCCACCCTCACTGTTCCAGGAGCAACATCTTTCAGCCCAACCCTCACTGTTCCCTGAGAAAAACCCTTCAGCCCCACCCTCACTGCGCCCCAAGCAACATCTTTCAGCCCCACGCTCACTGTTCCTTGAGCAACATCCATGAGCCCCACTCTCACTGTTCCCTGAGAAAAATCCTTCAGCCCCACCCTCACTGTTCCCCCAGCAACATCCTTCAGCCACACCCTCACTGTTCCCTGAGAAAAATCCTTCAGCCCCACCCTCACTGTTCCTCCAGCAACATCCTTCAGCCCCACCCACACTGTTCCCTGAGAAAAATCCTTCAGCCCCACCCTCACTGTTCCCTGAGCAACATCCTTCAGCCCCACCCTCACTGTTCCCTGAGGAACATCCTTCAGCCCCACCCTCACTGTTCCAGGAGCAACATCCTTCAGCCCCACCCTCTCTGTTCCCCCAGCAACATCCTTCAGCCCCACCCTCATTGTTCCCTGTTGAATATCCCTCAGTCCCACCCTCAAAGATCCCCAAGCAACATCATTCAGCCCCACCCTCACTGTCCCAGGAGCAACATCCTTCAGCCCCACCCTCTCTGTTCCCTGAGAAACATCCATCAGCCCCACCCTCACTGTTCCTCCAGCAACATCCTTCAGCCCCACCCTCACTGTTCCCTGAGCAACATTCTTCAACCCCACCCTCACTGTTCCCTGAGCAACATCCATCAGCCCCACCCTCTCTGTCCCCTGAGAAACATCCTTCAGCCCCACCCTCACTGTTCCCCCAGCAACATCCTTCAGCCCCACCCTCACTGTTCCCTGAACAACATCCTTCTGCCCCACCCTCACTGTTCCCTGAGGAACATCCTTCAGCCCTACCCTCACTGTTCCCTGAGGAACATTCTTCAGCCCCACCCTCACTGTTCCCCCAGCAACATCCTTCAGCCCCACCCTCACTGTTCCCCAGCAACATCCTTCAGCCCCACCCTCACTGTTCGCTGTGGAACATTCTTCAGCCCCACCCACTCTGTTCCCTGAGAAACATCCTTCGGCCCCACGCTCACTGTTCCCCCAGCAACATCCTTTAGCCCCACCCTCACTGTTCTCTGAGGAACATCCTTCAGCCCCACCCTCACTGTTCCTGCAGCAACATCCTCCAGCCCCACCCTCACTGTTCCCCAAGCAACATCCTTCAGCCCCACCCTCACTGTTCCCCCAGCAACATCCTTCAGCCCCACCCTCTCTGCTCCCTGTGAAACATCCTTCAGCCCCACCCTCACTGTTCCCCCAGCAACATCTTTCAGACCCACCCTCACCGTTCCCTGAGGAACATTCTTCAGCCCCACCCTCACTGTTCCCCCAGTAACATCCATCAGCCCCACCCTCACTGTTCCCTGAACAACATCCTTCAGCCCCACCCTCACTGTTCCCCCAGCAACATCCTTCAGCCCCACTCTTACTGTTCCCTGAACAACATCCTTCAGCCCCATACTCACTGTTCCAGGAGCAACATCCTTAAGCCCCACCCTCACTGTTCCTGCAGCAACATCCTTCAGCCCCACCCTCACTGTTCCCTGTGGAATATCCCTCAGCCCCACCCTCAAAGATCCCCAAGCAACATCTTTCAGCCCCACCCTCACTGTTCCAGGAGCAACATCCTTCAGCCCCATCCTCACTGTTCCCTGAGCAACATCCTTCAGCCCCACCCTCTCTGTTCCCTGAGAAACATCCATCAGTCCCACCCTCACTGTTCCTCCAGCAACATCCTTCAGCCCCACCCTCACTGTTCCAGGAGCAACATTCTTCAACCCCACCCTCACTGTTCCCTGAGCAACATCCATCAGCCCCACCCTCTCTGTCCCCTGAGAAACATCCTTCAGCCCCACCCTCACTGTTCCCCCAGCAACATCCTTCTGCCCCACCCTCTCTGTTCCCTGAGCAACATCTTTCAGCCTCACCCTCACTGTTCCCTGAGAAACATCCTTCAGCCCCACGCTCACTGTTCCCTGAGAAAAATCCTTCTGCCCCACCTTCACTGTTCCCTGAGCAACATCCTTCTGCCCCACCCTCACTGTTCCTCCAGCAACATCTTTCAGCCCCACCCTCACTGTTCACTGAGAAACATTCTTCAGCCCCACCCTCACTGTTCCTCCAGCAACATCCTTCAGCCCCACCCACACTGTTCCCTGAGAAAAATCCTTCAGCCCCACCCTCACTGTTCCCTGAGCAACATCCATCAGCCCCACCCTCACTGTTCCAGGAGCAACATCCTTCAGCCCCACCCTCACTGTTCCCTGTTGAATATCCCTCAGTCCCACCCTCAAAGATCCCCAAGCAACGTCATTCAGCCCCACCCTCACTGTTCCAGGAGCAACATCCTTCAGCCCCATCCTCACTGTTCCCTGAGAAACATCCATCAGCCCCACCCTCACTGTTCCTCCAGCAACATCTTTCAGACCCACCCTCACCGTTCCCTGAGGAACATTCTTCAGCCCCACCCTCACTGTTCCCCCAGTAACATCCATCAGCCCCACCCTCACTGTTCCCTGAACAACATCCTTCAGCCCCACCCTCACTGTTCCCCCAGCAACATCCTTCAGCCCCACCCTTACTGTTCCCTGAACAACATCCTTCAGCCCCATACTCACTGTTCCAGGAGCAACATCCTTAAGCCCCACCCTCACTGTTCCTGCAGCAACATCCTTCAGCCCCACCCTCACTGTTCCCTGTGGAATATCCCTCAGCCCCACCCTCAAAGATTCCCAAGCAACATCTTTCAGCCCCACCCTCACTGTTCCAGGAGCAACATCCTTCAGCCCCATCCTTACTGTTCCCTGAGCAACATCCTTCAGCCCCACCCTCTCTGTTCCCTGAGAAACATCCATCAGTCCCACCCTCACTGTTCCTCCAGCAACATCCTTCAGCCCCACCCTCACTGTTCCAGGAGCAACATTCTTCAACCCCACCCTCACTGTTCCCTGAGCAACATCCATCAGCCCCACCCTCTCTGTCCCCTGAGAAACATCCTTCAGCCCCACCCTCACTGTTCCCCCAGCAACATCCTTCTGCCCCACCCTCTCTGTTCCCTGAGCAACATCTTTCAGCCTCACCCTCACTGTTCCCTGAGAAACATCCTTCAGCCCCACGCTCACTGTTCCCTGAGAAAAATCCTTCTGCCCCACCTTCACTGTTCCCTGAGCAACATCCTTCTGCCCCACCCTCACTGTTCCTCCAGCAACATCTTTCAGCCCCACCCTCACTGTTCACTGAGAAACATTCTTCAGCCCCACCCTCACTGTTCCTCCAGCAACATCCTTCAGCCCCACCCACACTGTTCCCTGAGAAAAATCCTTCAGCCCCACCCTCACTGTTCCCTGAGCAACATCCATCAGCCCCACCCTCACTGTTCCAGGAGCAACATCCTTCAGCCCCACCCTCACTGTTCCCTGTTGAATATCCCTCAGTCCCACCCTCAAAGATCCCCAAGCAACGTCATTCAGCCCCACCCTCACTGTTCCAGGAGCAACATCCTTCAGCCCCATCCTCACTGTTCCCTGAGAAACATCCATCAGCCCCACCCTCACTGTTCCTCCAGCAACATCTTTCAGACCCACCCTCACCGTTCCCTGAGGAACATTCTTCAGCCCCACCCTCACTGTTCCCCCAGTAACATCCATCAGCCCCACCCTCACTGTTCCCTGAACAACATCCTTCAGCCCCACCCTCACTGTTCCCCCAGCAACATCCTTCAGCCCCACCCTTACTGTTCCCTGAACAACATCCTTCAGCCCCATACTCACTGTTCCAGGAGCAACATCCTTAAGCCCCACCCTCACTGTTCCTGCAGCAACATCCTTCAGCCCCACCCTCACTGTTCCCTGTGGAATATCCCTCAGCCCCACCCTCAAAGATTCCCAAGCAACATCTTTCAGCCCCACCCTCACTGTTCCAGGAGCAACATCCTTCAGCCCCATCCTCACTGTTCCCTGAGCAACATCCTTCAGCCCCACCCTCTCTGTTCCCTGAGAAACATCCATCAGTCCCACCCTCACTGTTCCTCCAGCAACATCCTTCAGCCCCACCCTCACTGTTCCAGGAGCAACATTCTTCAACCCCACCCTCACTGTTCCCTGAGCAACATCCATCAGCCCCACCCTCTCTGTCCCCTGAGAAACATCCTTCAGCCCCACCCTCACTGTTCCCCCAGCAACATCCTTCTGCCCCACCCTCTCTGTTCCCTGAGCAACATCTTTCAGCCTCACCCTCACTGTTCCCTGAGAAACATCCTTCAGCCCCACGCTCACTGTTCCCTGAGAAAAATCCTTCTGCCCCACCCTCACTGTTCCCTGAGCAACATCCTTCTGCCCCACCCTCACTGTTCCTCCAGCAACATCTTTCAGCCCCACCCTCACTGTTCACTGAGAAACATTCTTCAGCCCCACCCTCACTGTTCCTCCAGCAACATCCTTCAGCCCCACCCACACTGTTCCCTGAGAAACATCCATCAGCCCCACCCTCACTGTTCCTCCAGCAACATCCTTCAGCCCCACCCTCACTGTTCCCTGAGCAACATTCTTCAACACCACCCTCACTGTTCCTCCAGCAACATCCATCAGCCCCACCCTCTCTGTCCCCTGAGAAACATCCTTCAGCCCCACCCTCACTGTTCCTCCAGCAACATCCTTCAGCCCCACCCTCATTGTTCCCTGTTGAATATCCCTCAGCCCCACCCTCAAAGATCCCCAAGCATCATCATTCAGCCCCACCCTCACTGTTCCAGGAGCAACATCCTTCAGCCCCATCCTTACTGTTCCCCCAGCAACATCCTTCAGCCCCACCCTCACTGTTCCCCCAGCAACATCCTTCAGCCCCACCCTCATTGTTCCCTGTTGAATATCCCTCAGCCCCACCCTCAAAGATCCCCAAGCAACATCATTCAGCCCCACCCTCACTGTTCCCTGAGAAACATCCATCAGCCCCACCCTCACTGTTCCTCCAGCAACATCATTCAGCCCCACCCTCACTGTTCCCTGAGCAACATTCTTCAACCCCACCCTCACTGTTCCCTGAGCAACATCCATCAGCCCCACCCTCTCTGTCCCCTGAGAAACATCCTTCAGCCCCACCCTCACTGTTCCTCCAGCAACATCCTTCAGCCCCACCCTCACTGTTCCCTGAACTACATCCTTCTGCCCCACCCTCACTGTTCCCTGAACAACATCCTTCAGCCCCACCCTCACTGTTCCCTGAGGAACATCCTTCAGCCCTACCCTCACTGTTCCCTGAGGAACATTCTTCAGCCCCACCCTCACTGTTCCCCCAGCAACATCCTTCAGCCCCACCCTCACTGTTCCCCCAGCAACATCCTTCAGCCCCACCCTCTCTGTTCGCTGTGGAACATTCTTCAGCCCCACCCTCACTGTTCCCTGAGCAACATCCATCTGCCCCACTCTCACTGTTCCCTGAGGAACATTCTTCAGCCCCACCCACTCTGTTCCCTGAGAAACATCCTTCGGCCCCACGCTCACTGATCCCCCAGCAACATCCTTTAGCCCCACCCTCACTGTTCCCTGAGGAACATCCTTCAGCCCCACCCTCACTGTTCCTGCAGCAACATCCTCCAGCCCCACCCTCACTGTTCCCCAAGCAACATCCTTCATCCCCACCCTCACTGTTCCCCCAGCAACATCCTTCAGCCCCACCCTCTCTGCTCCCTGTGAAACATCCTTCAGCCCCACCCTCACTGTTCCCCCAGCAACATCTTTCAGACCCACCCTCACCGTTCCCTGAGGAACATTCTTCAGCCCAACCCTCACTGTTCCCTGTGCAACATCCATCAGCCCCACCCTCACTGTTCCCCCAGCAACATCCTTCAGCCCCACCTTCACTGTTCTCCCAGCAACATCCTTCAGCCCCACCTTCACTGTTCCCTGAGCAACATCCTTTGACTCCACTCTCACTGTTCCCCTCGCAAAGTCCTTCAGCCCCACCCCACTCTCTTCCCCTAGCAAGAACCTACTTATCTCTGTCGTGAAGCCCTCAGTGTCTTGGCCTCCAATGCCATTTAATGCACTGAGTTCCACAGGTACACCACCCTCTGGCTGAAGAAACTCCTAACTGTTTCAGTCCTGATGTGTCGACCCTTCATTCTGAGTGCAGGAAGTTGTCAAGATCTGTAACCGGTGACCTGAAATGGAAACTGAGTCAAATTTTACAGTTCACAAACTGTTAGGGGAATCATGCGATACGAGGGATTCGCCGGAAAGTATACATGAGGAATGTTGGATCAGCCATGATCCTTCTGCATGGCAGAGCAGGCTTCAACAACTGGATGTCCTCCTCCTGTTCCTTGTTGTTTTATGGACAGAACTAATTTGCAGGATTGACATCAGAAAACCAGGTTTTGGGCTGAAATTGGGCAGTACATGCATGATGGCACTGTTCCTTATCCCCAGGGAATTCGTTGATCATCCCATGGAATATCAGTGAGGGGGTGATGAAGTTCATGTGGATGACGTGTTAATAACGTTTCGAAGGGTGTTGGATGAAATGTCACACAAGACGCCTTTGGGCAAAATTCAAATGCCCGTGGAATTGAACAGCCAGTGACAGCCTCGTTACAAAACGTTACAGGGTCAGAAATCAGAGGACAGAGGTGGACAGTTGGTATTCACATTAGGGAGAAGTCTATGGTGGCATTTCATCGGGGCTGGTGTTGGTACTTTGAGAAGTGTTGGCGAGGAGTGTCCACATGCATCAATTGTGTTGATATCAGCTGACCTGGGACTGAGAACAAACTGGAGGAAGTACAAGTGAAGTCCTATTTGACCATGCCTCTGTGTACAGTGAAGCGATGTGCTGAGCTAGTACTGGCATTGTGGTCAGTTCCCTCTTTCACAACCTCCCAGATGGTGCCAGTGAAATTCACACGATCAGGTCTAAGATGCACTTTTAAAGTTTCTAGATGACACAAGCATTGTAAACGTGAGGGAGGACAGTAAACTGGATTTAAGGAAACATAAACAGGCTGGTAAAATGGGCTGACATGTGGCAGATGAAATTTAGCGTGGAGATGTATGAGGTAATGTGTTTTTGTTACCAGGTATGGAAAGAAACAACAGGAGCTGGATGGTACAATTTTAATGGCGATGATTCACAAATACAACTTTCTGGAAGTAGTAGATAGGGCACCAAGGACTCCTGGCTTGATGAATGGACACACTGAGCTAGATTTGTATAAACCTGAAGATGGGAATGATCCCTGCCTCTAGAAAGCTGCATCCACCTCCTCAGACAACCTCCCTAGTTTTGTCTCAGAATAATACAGGCAGACGAGTGTGGATTGTGGGAGTCTGGTTTCAATTTAGACTCAGTTGCAGACCTTGAGGAACCAATACACAGAGGGAACTTCTCTCCCTGTGCTGATTCGAAATTTAGCGTCATGGATCAGACCAGACCCCCCCTCATAATACTTTAAGAAGATAGCCTAGACCCTAACTTTTTCTTTTGTGAAAGGCAAACGTAAAGTGGCGTGTTCCAGATGCAATTCAACTGGTCAAACTACTCAATGTTAGGCGAAACACAATTTATTTAAATACCCTTGTTAAAACACAGTAAAAGAAAGAAGAACTTAGAATAATTCAACTCTAGTAGAAAATGTAACAGAGTAATAGTTCCAGTAACTATTAATAATTGACTGTTCCATTACAGAAACATCCCTTGGAAAAAGGCAACTTCAGAAATGGATTTTCACTCACCCAATGCCTACAGCAGGAAGAGAAACCTGAGCTTCCAGCTGTCACTGAGAGAAGAGAAAATAGCTTCTCCTTCTTCAAGTCTCCAACAGCCTCTGCTGATTCTAAAAGCTAATCAAAGCTAAAAACTAGAAACTCTACATATCCTGGTCTGTGAGACCTGGCCACACCCATCCAGGCTGCTTCTACTGTTCCAACATTTAAAAATACCCAAGTCCTCGCAGGCTGTTCATGCTACTGCCGACTGTTCACCGCCTCTCATTAAACTCTCTCATAATAGAAACCAAGGCAAAACCACCCCTTAAAGCCACAGCGTCATCACATTAGTTAATGGCTCCATTCAATATGTTTCACCCACATATGAACTCAGATGTCACTTGGGTAGAACTAGAGTGTTGTTGTCCTGAGGGAGCTGCCACATGAAATAAATATAGTGCATATTTGGTATGTTCATTAGTGTGACAATGCTGCCCCTTTAACAAGTAATATTGTCCTTGGTTATTTTTCAGGAGGGGTCATAAAGGCAGAGTTCCAATACGTCTGGAAATGTCTCCTTAAAAACAATGACAGGAGAGTGTCTAGTTCTCCCAGTTCAGGTTATTTTTCTAGCTTGGCTTAATTTTAGCTGGTGACCTAGAGAAGCAGCTACAGTGGGAAAAGGTTCCATGTTTCAACAGAGGTCATGCCTGAACTTCCTCTCTGAATCCTCTTCTGCCTGTAAGGCAGGAATTTAACCTTGGTTAAGGGATGTGTTATGGGGGGTTTGCAGGGATTGGGACTGCTTCATTAAGTTGCGATATTGTGTCAGTTGGGCTATTAAATAAGTTATTCTAAATTCTGGTTTCATTTGTTCGTGTTTCATCTGTAATTTAAATAAATTCTGCTTTGCTTAAAGCCGAGTGGTTTGACCAGCTGCGTCACTCCTGGAATATCCACCTTACATCTGCCCAAAAAATAATAAAAAAGTTAGGGTTTGGGTTACCTTCTGAAAACGTTTCAAAGTGGGGGGGGGGGGGGGGAGGAGAATCTAGCCTGGTCCATAAGATTAGGCAAAAGTGAGGACTGCAGTTGCTGGAAACCAGAGTTTAGATTAGAGTGGTGCTAGAAAAGCACAGCAGGTCAGGCAGCATCCAAGGAACAGGAAAATCGACGTTTCGGGATTAGCCATGACTGTGGCAACTGCTCCCAACCATTCTTGCCAACCAGCACATTGCTGTTTTGTTGGAACAGATGGATGTGTGCATCCAAATGCCCCTGCCATTTTCCAAAACAAAAACGTTCGAGTGTTCCAGTGTCAAACCATGTTTGTTTGGAGGCCTGCTGTTTGAGACTGAAAAATGGAAAAATCGATGCTTTCAAAGGAAGAATGCATATCGACAAAAAGCCCACATTCAGCTTCTAATGTCCATACTACGTATTTAAATATGAAATATGGGAGAGCATTTGATTAGACATCGAGCGAAAATAATTCTGTCCTGAAGCTTAAAACATCGGATAATTTGAACCAATCTATGTCAAAGCTTTCATTCAACTCTATGCTCATTTCCCAAACATAATCTCATAAAAGCATAATCTATATTGTTCCATTTTCCACCCCATCCACTTTACATCTGCTACAAATGAGGATTGTTAAGTTGCTACAAGTTCTGCCCCATGCCCACTTTGACTGAATTGAGATTGATGAAAGTAGAATTTAATGTTTCAAACACTGAGGATATTCTGAAAAAGAGTCCTAACAGAGTGACACATTGGCTCTGTTTCTCTCTCCACAGTTGATTGTCAGAGTTGCTGAGTTTCTCATGCATTACCTCACCTTGGACTGATGTAGGTTCAGGTCAGCAGTTTGGAATGAAAAAACATTACATTGCTATTTTATCTGAAGATATTAAGATAAGATGATTCCTGACCCTTACCCTCTAATCCACGCACCCTGGTCACCCTCCATCAAGGTGAAAATTTTATTTTGTCGACCCACATCTCTATAATTTTAAACATCTCAGTCATATCTCCTCTCAGTCTCCTCTGGTCCATTTCCAGAATCACCTCACTGCTCTTAAAATCCATTATCCATGGCTTGGATAGTGAAGGTAAGTATCCCAGATGCCTTCTTTACCAGTTCATATCATTGTCTCACGGTGGTAAGTGACTGGTATCCCCAGGCAACATGTTCCAGCCCATTGACTCACTCACAGATGCATGCAAGCAAGTCATCCATCTGGGCTTGCTCACAGGCTGGATTCGTATCCCCTCATGACTACACTCTGACACCATAATGCTAGGCCACTTTCTCAATCTTCCTCCACAGTCAGAGACTTCTTTCTATCTCTACCAGCCTCAAGAGGCCCTTCCACTGCTGAGATTGAACCTCTTACGAGAATCGAAAAGGCACTCTCGATTGCCAGCGGTCCAGGTATACTCATCAGTGAATGATCTGGCACATGACAATGAAGGGATATTTGAACATCTGCTTCAACTGTTCCCTGAATTTAATCTGCGTCGCTACATAAATGCAGGTGTTCGTGCAGCAGCTCAATAGCTGAAGCATGAACCCCAATTCTCGTGCAGAGCGATCGAGCCATAAGGTCCGATACCCCACATGCCACATGCGTCGCCATATACTATACAGCAAGAACACTACCCACAGCAGAATGAAATTCATTGAAATAACAAAGAGTAAAATGATGGATTTCCGCCGACTCGCCATCTCAGGATCTCTTGTAATCGCCTGACTGTTGTGAGCCAAGAGTCTCCATCGGGCTCTGCTGGTCACTACAATATGTTTCACCGTGACAATATTGAGAAGCAAAATGATAACAAATGGGACGGCAGCAGTTAGAATGTGATGGACAAACTCGATTGTTCCCCAGACCCAAGAATACTGAACATCCTCTGTTAACACGCAAAACCATGGTACGTTCATCAGCCAATACTTGCCAGTATACATGAAGTACCAGGTGATGTTCTTTGAACAGCTCAGCACAATGACTGCTCCCAGAACTATAGACGCTGTTTTCTCCACGCAATATGTAGATTTCAACTTCTGACAACAAATAGCCGCAAATCTGTCAAAGGTGAAACCGACGGTGAACCAGACAGAGCAGTCTGTAGCTGCATACAGTAGGACAGCATGGATATTACACAGATGGATGGACTTAACAAAGGAAAAATATTCTGAAAATACAATTGGAATGTGCCTCAAAATTAAGTTGAGTATAATGACCAGTAGATCCGATGCTGACATGGCTACCAAGTAGTGAGTAATACATTTTGAGAGACCACATTTTTCCCGTGACAGGATCACCATCGTCATTATGTTTGCTGCAAGGAAAATAGATAAGGGTGGATTGTAAAGCTGGACCTGTCACCTTAACACTGCATTCAATAATGTTGAATTGAATGTGAGAGAGATTAGATCATTAAATAGTTAGTCGAATTGTGAATGCAACATTGATCATAACCTTCCATGACCTGGTTTAAATATAGTTAGTTATCCATCAGTGAAAAGGTGGCACCTTCTCAATTCTACATGTATTGGAATATAATGAGATTTGGATTGAAATGAGAATAACACAGCTTAAAAGCCAAAGACTGTGTACAGAAGTGCTGCTCTTTTAAAAAAAAATGAAATGTTAGTAAAAGGTTTTGGAAGTTTTATTTCCAGTGATTTCCTTGAAAGAGAGATAAGAGACATTGATTCCTAAGTGTGTGAGAGTGACATTCATCCAGCAACAGTTGTGCGTTGTTTTGTGAAATTGTGACCAATTGTTGAAGCCAGAATTCAATTCTCTAACTGATGGACCACTTGACAGTTTACAATAGAGGGAGAGAGACAGAGACAGAGAGAGAGAGAGAGAGAGAAAGGAAGAGAGAGATGAGAAAGGGAGGGAGGGGGAGAGAGAGAGAGAGAGATAAGAGAGGGAGGGAGGAGGAGAGAGAGAGAGATGAAAGAGGGAGGGAGAGAGAGAGAGATAAGAGAGGGAGGGAGGGGAGAGAGAGAGAGATAAGAGAGGGAGGGAGGGGAGAGAGATGAGAGAGGGACGGAGGGGGAGAGAGAGAGAGAGACAGAGAGAGAAGCTTGCAGAGTGCTGAATGCACAGTTTCTCTTGATCTTTCTTGGCAGTCAAGTAAATGAAGCACCAGCAAGACGATTCTTTTCTCTCCATCAGTTTCTGTCCGTTTTTCTCTTGAAACAGTAAGTATGATATTATAATGAGCATTGCAATTGCCCTGTGGTTTCTGTGATGGAGTCCACTCTGGAGATTGGTGAACAGAAAATACTCTGAAGCAAAACTAACATGTCATTAAAACATCTGGCCTGGTGCCATTGAGCCATGTCTCCCTCCTGGTTTCCTGCACACAGAGCACCAGTGTTTTGTTTTTGTTTGATTCTGCCCACGTGTTTGTGCAGAAGTTTTACAAGGCAGCTAGTGTTTCAGGTAGTAGACTTAACGTTGGTAGTAGTTCTGTTTTGACTGTGACCAGATGTTCATTTATTTTCTGAATGTAATAGCTCTTGTTAAGTTGATAAATGGGGTCTGTAATTTCTGTTGACCTGATTCAATCAGAGAGGTTAACTGTGGATTTTGGGTATCCAGCCGATAATGATGTGAAACGAGCAAATAGAAGTGGAAATTGATACTTAAATCAATCACAAAGACTCGCGCTTTATTAGATTTGTGATAATATTTAATTTTTGAGCTCCCAGTGGTTTTTCCTGCCTTGGTGAAAAGAGGGGAAGACAGAGAATAAGGAGAAGTGGAGCTGAAAGGCAGCAGAATAGGACTGATACCAGCAGAGAGACTGAGGCAGGCAGTGGGACAAACAGGAGGGCAGCTCAGGTACAACTGCAGCATTCATTTCAGAACAAACCACGGCCACTCTGCAACTCTGGGGGAACAAAGCATACAGACATACACACACACACACACACACGAAGTAAGCAGTCCAATGGTAGACAGTGATACCTGTACTTGTGAATGAACTCCCTGTTCCAAATCTGATTGCTTACGTTTGAGTTCCTAAGCATTTGTATCCTTCGGATGATTTACAATGGAATGATCTGCTGTTGTTGGTGAGCAACATCGATCGGGGATGAAAAGAATTTAAGATTCCAAAACAGAACTACAAGAGCAACAAGTCTTGTTTATTTGTGCATTTAACATTGCACTTAAATATTTCCATAGCATGGAATTTGCTTGAAGCAATGCATTTTGAGGGGATGAGTGAAGAGTCAGACCAGTTAAGGGAACCTGCACACTATATCGCAGGTACAATATCATAGAGGTTTATCAGTAGAAATATGTTTTCTGTACTCTGTTGATCCAATCCTGTCATGACAAAGCTGGCAAAACATTTGGCTTTCTAATGACTTGTTGCACTTCCATGTTAATTTGCAGAGACTTATAAAGAAGGACATTGAGGTCCCTTTGACACCGATCACTCCCAATCTCTCGCTGTTTATGAATTAAACTGTTTCTCTGTTCTTCCTCCCAAAGTGGACAACCTCACATTCTCCAGATTGCATTCCACTTGCCATGATAACACACAAACTCACCAACATAAAATAACACATCGGTCATTCACATACTTAACATGACATTCACAAATCTAGAAATAGTGTATTTCCTGCTATAGTTAATGGGTCAATAGTTCCTTGTTTAATCACACTCCCTTTTTAAAAAATAATTGTGATGCATTTGCAACCCTCTAATTCAGCACAGGTCATGCACAGGAGAAGCTCTGCAATGGGGATTTCTGCTGCATAGGCGGTGTCACAAAGCTGGTCCTTTTTTTCTGAAAGTTGTTCTTTTTCACAAGGATCCTGTGTCCTTGATCTTTTTCAGAGGGGTCAAAAATTCTCCCAGTTCCAATTAGACTCGCTTGGTACAGAGGTGAAAAGGATTTTGAGAGGCCTTTTTGTTTATATGTAAACAGATGATTCTTCAAGGCTAACTGATCATGTTTTAGAAGTGACCTGTATAATGGAAGGGGAGTGGTCAGCTCTCCAGCTGAGCAGTTCAGTCCAGAACTCATTGTGAGTTCAGCAGTGGACTATGTGAACAGACTCTCTCTCTCCTTCTGTCTTTTTAACTTCAACCTGTAAACATTTGTTGCATTTTTCTCACTGGTCTTTAAGTAGGTTTGCTTATTGGGATTGTTGTGTATATTCGGAACAGCATAATTAAGTCTCATTTGGATAAATTGAGTTCTGCAGGGGTTCCTTATTCTGTTCTTTGTGCTGCATTGTGTAATTTTGTGAATACATTTTTGTCTGCTTTAAAACCTGGTAGTCAACCTTGCTAACTTACTCAGGGTAATTTTCACTGCACACTTACTGGAACAAAATACAAAGTTATGGTATGGGGTCTTCCTGCTTAAGAATGTTTTGAGTGGTCAGGCTTAGGCCCTAACAACAGAATCAAACAAAAACAAAACACTGGTGTTATGGATGGAGGGAAACATGGTTCAATGGCACCAGTCCAGATCCTTTAATGACATGTTACTTTTCCTTCCCAGGATTTTCTGTTCTCTGATCTCCTTAGTGAATGCCATTGCAGAAATCACAGGGTGGCACAGTGGTTAGCACTGCTGCCTCACAGCGCCAGAGACCTGGGTTCGATTCCCACCTCAGGTGACTGACTGCGCGGAGTTTGCACATTCGCCCTGTGTCTGCGTGGGTGCTCCGGTTTCCTCCCACAGTCCAAAGATGTGCAGGTTAGGTGAATTGGCCATGCTAAATTGCCCATAGGTGAGTAGCTTAAGGTGGATTGACCAGGAAAAATAGAGGGTCAAATGGCTTGTTTCCATACTGTAAGTAATCTAATTGTGATGCTCATTATAATATCATACTTACTGTTTAAAGAGAGAAACTGATGGGGAGAAAACAATTGTTTTTCATTTATTTCAAAGAGAAACAGTGCCTTCAACACTCTGCAAGTTTCTCTCTCTCTCTCTCTCTCCCCCTCACTCTATCGTAAACTGTCAACTTGTTCACCAGTCAGAGAATGGACTTCAGGCTGATGACTTCTGGCTTCAACGATTGATCACAATTTCACTAAATAATGCACAACTGTTCCTGGATGAATGTCACTCTCACACACCTCAGGACCAACGCCTCTTATCTCTCCTTCAAGGGAATCGCTGAAAATAAAACTTTCAATGAGTTTTAGTAACGTGACATTTTTTTTTAAGATCACCAATTCCATGCACAGTCATTGGCCTTAAAGCTGTTGTATTCCTGTTTTAGTCCAGATCCCATCACTATCCAACACATTTAGAAATGAGAACATGTTACCTCTCCACTTACAGATAATTAACTATCTGTTAACCCTTGTGAGTTTATTAACACCCCAAACCCCACTCCATGTCCTTTCAGCTTTATTTGCAAATCTCCTGTTCAAGAACTGATGGAAAGGCTTCTGCAAATCTAATCAGCACCAGATTCACTGGGTCTCCTTATCTTTCATCTTAGGAACATACTCAAGCAATCTCTAACGTGTTTGTCAAACATGGCTTCGCCTCCATAATTTGATGTTGATTGCGGCCCAATCAGATCAGTGTTTTCTCAGTGTCCCGTTATCACATCATCATCTACAAGAAATTCTATCATTTCTCTTCATACTGACGCCAACCAACTGGGTCAATAGTTCTCTGTTTTATCCCTCTCCCTTTTTTTGTAAATAGCTGTGATACATTTGCAACCCTCTGATCCTAATGGACCAATTCAGAAGCTGTAAAATGTTGACAGAGGGCCAGCAACGAAGGATTATTCACCACAATTACTTCTTTCAACTCCCTGGGACGCATTATAATACATGTTAGTAAATCTGTCAATTTTCAGCTCTAATTATTTCTCTAGTGTTACTGTGTCGTTATTGGTTTTTGAGTTCCTCATTCACATCAGTTCCTCATGTCTCAATACCATCTGGAAGACTTACTGTATTTTCCAACAAGAAGAACAATTTGCATATCTTGTCTGCCATTTTTATCATTTGAATTATAAATTATATGTTGGGTATAATCTTCTATCACTGGAATGATGGATACAAGGAATTTGCTGTTGATTAAGATGGAGCAGGTATAGGTTGGCATGGGCTGTATTTTATTCAAATTTGGAGCAGGGACATTTCCCAAAATTTAAACCATGAACTATAGATCATCTCAGGAAAGAAACAGTTGAATAGACATGCTGTGCAAGGGAGGGATAGTATGTTGGTTGGAGGAGCTAATAGTGAGTATGCGGGGTCAGAAATCAGTTCAGGTCCAAAAACAATCAGCAAGAATGTGAAATGTCTCATTCAAATGTTAGACATGAAACTAAAGGTCTTTGGGCTGATGGACAGAGAAGAATGCTTGTCTCAGGTGTTGAAGCTAATGTACTTCATCAGATAAGCAACAAAAACACTCATGTAATGAAATGTTATTTTGGGATCTAATGGTTGGATACAGCAGGAACACCAACAGCAACAGAAAAGGAGAGTGTGTGGTAAGAGCAGGAATAGGATTCTACATGGTTTAAAAATGTCAGAGGTGAGTAGTGATACCTACCAGGGACCCCAATAACAGCGAGGATGGGATAGTAAATAAATTGAATGATGCGAAGAATCCAATAGATCCGATCAGCTAATGTGATCCACGTTTGGTCTGCCGAAAGACGGTCAAGCCAAAGAGATAGGCTCCTGTCCTCTGTTGTAGCATTGAAATCGGTTGCTTTTAGATTCCAGCCCATTCTCTTTTGCATTCGGGTCTGTGTGGTTCTCAGTTATTAGCTCACTGATGAATCTATTAGTCTCGGATTTCAGTTTCTCTGTTCACTCTCTAAGGAACCAAGATGCTCTTTACGTGCCAGGAGCGATGCTTCCCCTGAAGGTATTAATAAAGATGCTGAAAGGAGGGCCTTTTGTTGGGAATACTGAATTCTCCAGTGATACAATTAACCTGGCTGTGGATTGACTTTAATTGCACTCACTGAACAAACAAGTCTGTTAACTCCTTTGAAACAGACACATTTTTAAACAAAATTGTGCGAAGGTTTTTTTCAGTCCTGATGGGGTACACCAGAAACATTGATGGAAGGATAAAAAAAAGACCCTAAAATATTAATACCTACTGGATATGGGAGTGGAACAGTGAAAAAAGTCACAAGGAAATATTGGCAGCGAGAATGATCTACTGACTGGAAAGTCAAACTGAGTCTGTCGGACATTTGGAGAGGTCAGGGAAAGAAACAAATTATCCATTGCTTTGAAAACTGAACAGGTTTTTGCCTGGTCATGAACGTGGGTTTCTTTAAGGAATATTGCACCACACAAAGTGAGGAATAAGAAGATTCTTTACCCAGAGAGTTGTGAATGAATGGAATGCGTTGCCAGCGGTGATGGTGGAAGCAGTCATTAGGGACATTTAAGTGAAAGCTGGACATGCACATGGGCAGCAGTGAGTTGAGGGGTGTGTAGGTTAAGTTATTTTATTTTACATTCGGATTAATCCTCGGCACAACATCGTGGGCCAAAGGGTCTGTTCTGTGCTGTACTTTTCTGTGTTCTATGTTCTACACATACGCACTCTCTCTCTCTCCCCCCTCCTAAACATACACACACACATTCTCTCTCCATCCACCCCTCCCCACACACATCCATACACACTTTCTGTCTCCCCCATCACACACACTCTCTCCTTCCCATACACCCACATACACAAACATACACACACACACTCTCTCTCTCTCTCTCTCTCTCTCCTACAAATACACACACACATACTCACACACACACACTCTCTCCCTCACACACTTTCTCCATCAAAACATATACTCATGGACACACACATACTCACACACTCACACACTCTCTCCCTCACACATTCTTTCCATCAAAACATATACTCATGGACACACACGCATACACACACACTCCCTCCCTCTCACACATATGCACACAGACACATGCACACTCTCTCTCCATTCACCCCCACACACACACACTTCCTCTCTCTCCCCCACAGACACACACACTCTCTCTCTCCCACACATGCACCAGACACACACACACTCTCTTTCCATCCCCCACACATACACACGCGCGCACACACTCCCCCTCCCTCTCTCTCTCTCACACACACACACACACACACACACACTCCCTCTCCCTCACACACACACACACACACACACACACACACACACACACACACACACACACACACACACACACACACACACACACACACACAAAATCTACGTGGTCAATCATTTCATCAAAGGTGCTCGGTTATTTGCAGATTTAATTTTGTTAAAAAGAAACCACCCAGTTTGTAGTCACAGTCAGCCAATGTAGCATCTTATAACTTCCAGCTTTTGCAATTAAACCAGCCTGATTCCAGGTTAAAACTCTGAGACAGATTCTGAACAAGCCTCACACTACTTTTGTGTTTTCCAATTGTTCGGCCTGATTTTCATGATAGCACCGCACTGAGATTGACTTTATAAATACTTTACACACCACCTAACACTCTTGCTCACCTGGAGAGATGTAGGATCTGACACTCCACTCACACCAAGTCTGTCATCTGTTGATCTCTCTGTCTTAGACTCTGTCTCTTTGCGTTGCTCTCTCACTGCCCCCCGACACAGGAGCAGTGCTCCGAAAGTTTGTGGGATTTCAAATAAATGTGTTGGGCTACAACCTGGTGCTGGGTGACATCTGGCTTTGTCCACCCCTGTTCAACAACGGCAACTCCACATCTTACAGAGTTCGGGTAAGTGAGGCGGTTCTGAACAAATATATGGATCACCTGAAAGCTGCTACCTCACAAACAGAACAGGAGCTAAACATTCACAGCCCCCAGAACGACCAGAAAGGCTGTCAGAAGCCGTGGGTACACTAGGGTCAAAGAACCCTCAGAGTCTGAGATGGATACAGCCTTGATACTGTTACTACCTGAAGGAGCGAAGGAAACTCTCCCGAAATCCTCTGGGAACAAGAGATGGGCTGCAGTCTGATCCATGCCGTCCATGTCCGAGTCAGAGTTGGAGGAACTGGACACAGGAGAATTCACATGATAAAATAAAAACAGATTTAAATCCCTGGAACTTGGGCGCTGGGAGTGGGATGCAGTTATTAGAATGAGGGGAGATAGAGAGAACTGCAGATGCTGGAGATCAGAGTCAAAAAATGCAGTGCTGGAAAAGCGCAGGCAGTCAGGCAGCATCCGAGGAGCAGGAGAATCGACTGTTCGGGCATTAGCTCATTCCTGATGAAGAGCTGATGCTTAAAATGTCGACTCTCCTTCTCCTCGGATGCTGCCTGACTGGCTGCGCTTTTCCAGCACCACATGCTTTGACTCTGATTGGAATGAGGGTGAGCTGGATTTTAGTGACTATGAGATCCTTGATTGAGGTTGTTAACCTGGGAGCTCTGGCTGACAGACAGAAACAGCTGATTTATAAACACTATTGCTCTGCAGTCATCGTACAGGGGATTAAAAAAAGAAAAAAAAATTGATTTAGGACCTTTCCTCAGTGTAAGGCCGAGTCTTGAGCTGGCTGGTCAAGGCCCATGCACAGTGTACCTGTAACTAAAGGATGGCGTGATGGAATATCAAAGGGGAAAATACAAGACATAAACTGGTAATTCAGAACGGCTGAGGGGCCATCTCCTGTGCACATGTGAATGAAAGGTGACTTGGTGAGTGGATACCAGCCTCTCCACTGTGGGGAGTGAGGAGGCTGTTACCATTCTCCCTCCTGTGACTGACCCTGGCACCTGGAAATCTCCTCAAAGGGGTCAGTAGTTTTGTCCTTGTTTACGCTGGGGGCTTGGTCCTCTTGTGGCTGGTGCAGAATGTTCTTCGCCAGAATGTCAGCCCTCTCTTTATGGAGTCGAGGTGAGGGGGCGGTGGGGTGAGTGTGCGGTTGTGGATGAGATGTTGCTGAGGGAGCAGGGGGTAAAGGAGAGGGAATACCCTGGCGGTCCCACATGGCTGACTTTGGAATCTTACTGTGCGGCCCTTTGACTGCAGGTCAAGCCTTTTCCATAGGCCCCAGGCTGGGTTTGCTGAGGGTGGATGCAGTGTATCATTCCCCCTTTCTCCAACACCTCACCCCGCCCCGAAATATGACAAAGACATTTCTAATGTCTACACGACAGGATGATGACAACTGAACACATCTTAAATATGAGTCAAAGCATAGAGGACATGAAGGTAGAAAGACACCAATCGATTCTCGAGAGCAGAAGTGGGCTGAACAGAGATGGAGCGGGGGATAGGAACAGAGAGAGACAGAAAGAGAGTGAGAGAGAGAAAGAGAGAGTTGACAGTACGGGTGGAAGGTCTATTATTAATATTTCATGTAGAAAGAGCACCAATCCTGGACTGAGGGGATTTGTGGCTGTGGGTGATGGAGGGGAGTTGGACAGAGGGAGTATCAGTCTTGTTTCTTTGTGTTTTTTTTAACCCCCCAGTGTGTCAAGACAACCAGCTGGAGGCGGCAGCTTAGGAAGGGGAAGAGGGAGGTTCTGGAAATGACTTGCCACCATCGGGTCATTGCCCAGCCTCTCAGAAAATAAACACTGGGGCATTTGCCCTTTGATCTCAGTCGAAATCTGTTCTCATTCTCTGGGTTTAAAGTCGGGGGACATGCTTATAAAAGGGGGAGACGGAAGTGTTCCAGAAAGGGGAGAGGCTGCGCATTAAAATGGCAAGCACCCTGCTGTGTGGTTGAACTGACTAGAGGAAACCAAAGGGGGTGGGAATGAGTATGATTTTCAGGTGCCGGTGTTGGACTGGGGTGGACAAAGTTAAAAATCACACTACACCAGGTTAGAGTCCAACAGGTTCATTTGGAAGCACTGGCTTTCGGAGCACTGCTCCTTCATTGTGTAGTATAAGATTGTAAGACACAGAATTTATAGCAAAATTCTGCTATAATTGGATATCTCACAACAATCAACAGACAGGAGTGTTCCCTCCCATTTGGAGAACACTTCAGTGGTCTGGGACATTCAACTTTGGGTGACCGTCTTCCAAGGTGGTCTTCCGGACAGGCAACAACGCAAAGTGGCTGAGCAGAGGCTGATAATGATGCTCGATATCCATGGGGATGGCCTCATCGGGATCTTAGGTTTATGACACACTACACACACACTACATTGCACTATACACTCTCTCACACACACATGCACATATATACACACACACACATTCCTGCAGACCTGTACACTCACACAGACCCTCTCTCATACACAAGCTCTCTCTTATACACATACACACCCACACTCACACCCACATACACCCCCTTCACAAAATTACACTCCTTTACACTCACACTCACACACATACACACTGTCTCTCACAGACACTCATAACCCCACCCCTGCACATACACACACCCACATGCACACACACCCACATACACACACACCCACATGCAGACACACACACACATATAAGTTTGTTGAGTGAATTTGTACTTGCAGAATTATATTTTATTTTGCTCAAAAACTGCATGACTCCCTGTAAGGTTCTGTTACTCCCTTTTTTAGAAATAGAGTCAGTCTGAACACTGGGGCACAGACGACCTCACACAGGGCACCTCACACCTTCAATGCATTACCTGAGAGACATGGCACTTATTGTTAAAGTTCACTCGTGAATGCAACTTTAAAAATAAGTTCTGAGATTTCCATATGAAAGAACTGAAACCAACATGGTCATTCTAAAAAGTGAGAGACTTACCAAACAATCCAGGTCTTTTTCAATATATAGTTTCAGTTGCATCAGACTGTAAACCTTTGCTATAAATTCTGTGTCTGACAATCTTATACTACACAATGAAGGAGCGTCGCTCCGAAAGCCAGTGCTTCCTAATGAACCTGTTGGACTCCAACCTGGTGTAGTGTGATTTTTAACTTTGTCCACCCCAGTCCTACACCGGCACCTGAAAATCATATTCATTCCCACCCGCTTTGGTTTCCTCCAGTCAGTTCAACCACACAGCAGGGTGCTTGCCATTTTAATGCGCAGCCTCTCCCCTTTCTGGAACACTTCCGTCTCCCCATTTTATAAGCATGCCCCCCGACTTTAAACCCAGAGAATGAGAACAGATTTCAACTGAGATCAAAGGGCAAATGCCCCAGTGTTTATTTTCTGAGAGGCTGGGCAATGACCTCGCCGATGTCCCATGCCTCAGGGCATCCTTGCCTGCAGCGTATAATGCACTTAATGAATATGATAGTGTGAGAATGCGGTAGAGGTCAATTGTATAATATTCAATGTTCGGCCAGTAAGGTTCTAAACTAACTTTTCCTGTTGGCCTTGTGTGTGCTTCATTGTGAAAACTTCAGACCCAACAATTCATGGTCGCAACAATTCTGGAGTGGTGGGCAGAATTGTAACAGGACTGAAGAGAGGGAAAAAAATATGAAACTCGGCTGATCTCCGATCTTGAAATCAGCTCCCAGAGGTAAGGACACCTCTCTTCTATCAGTGCCCGGGTGAAAGTGATGGCCCAAGTTCTCTCGTCTGACATACTGAACACGGTCCTAATTTGAACCCAATCATTAGAAATACTGACATCGGTAATGACAGGTTTAACCCTGTACATGGCTCCCAATAAGAGTCCATTCCCAACCCCTACAAGCGAAGACAGACGGCTCCAAAATGTAAAGGGGGCACATTGACCAGCAGTTTGATCTACCTGCCACCTGAACTAAAATTCAGCAAAAATACGTAACCTCCATGGTCCCTGGATGATGTTTGGGGCAAAGGTACCTGGCTTCGAGGTAAAGAAGGTAATCGCTGGTCATTGCCTGTCATGCAACAGATTAGGCAAAGACATGAAATTACTGGAAAATAAACATGACTGTGAAGTTAGTCACACAAAAGAGCGACTGCAAGCTGTCTGTGCCAAATTAAAAACAACAAAGCTCAAGCTCCAGAAAGAGTGGGAAAACCACTCCCTGGTGGAGTCGGACCCTCTCTCCTGCGTAGCCCTACACACGAATGAAAAAAGCCACCATTTCGACTGGGACAACACGTCTATCCTGGGACAGGCTAAGCAAAGGCATGCCAGAGAGTTCCTAGAGGCCTGGCACTCCAACCACAACACCATAAACAAACACATAGATCAAGATGCCATCTATCAACCCCTCAGAAAATGAACAGGAAATGACATCACCACAAACCCCAGGAAAACCCCATCCAGGAGAAAGATATAAATAGAAAGCAGGAGACAACAGCTTCGCTTCGCTTGGAGGTCACCACTGATGATGTTACCTAGCCAGGTATTGAAACATCTGGATATCAAACCTACAGCTCAGTGAGCAAAGCTACACCCTAGACTAGGTGACATCATCAGTGAGGTGGTGTAGCCCGCTTTTTATTTATATGTTTGCGTTTCCTTGGGATAACTCAAAGCATTATCATTGTATTGTTAATAAGCTACACTGCTGTCCACATTCTGTGATGACGGGAGGGTGACATAGCATGTGCATGGCTTGACAGCTAAGAAGAGTTATTCAAGGGTTAGTCGTCATTCAATTGTGCTTGTTTTCATAGTGGATTAAGTATGGATTCAAATGTTTTGAATGGGCTTTCATGAATGAGACTTCTTTATACATTAAACCCTGTAATACATCTAAAAATATAATTAATGTCAGTATAGTGGGTGGGGGAGTCACAATTTGGCCTGGAGACATAGGTTGGCATGGGAGGTACAGGGGGCACATTGATGTAAGTGGGGCATGAGTTGGTATTTATAGGCATGGGAAATGCATGGGGGCAATAGGGCCAGAGCAAGAAGACCTAATGTTTAAGAAACCAACAGCGATGAAGCCTCAGGGAACCAAAGGACCTTTCGCTAGGGCATGAGACAGCTGATGTAACCACCTCTGACCTGTGCACAGGGACGGCAGACCCATCCCATCCTGCCCTGCCCCCTACATGCCGCTAGGTACCGTTTCAGATACATTGTCCGCAGGCAGGTCTGGAATGCTAGAAAGGTCACTGACTTCCAAACTCCAGTGAAAATCCAGGCCTAAGTGTTGGCCACCAGAATTTGTGTTGATTTTCATAATGTCTGGATCTGTACTAAGGTATTTTTTATGCACAAACTAATGCTGCTGTTAGGGAGTAAGAGAGGGGCATTAAGTTTGGCATTGAAATGCAGCCGGGTTGAGAAAGCTTTGTATATTTTTGTGTACTTTGTCTGTTCATATGGAAAGGAATAAATAATGTGAAGCCTTGGCCATGTTACAGTCTCCAGTCATGTACGTGAAAGCAGACATTTTAATATCTTCTTCAAAATAGACAATGTAGTGATAATACAACTGGATGCAGCTGTGATTAGTTGCTATTATTCCTTAATATCACTAGGAAAGATTGAAATGAGGATGCAGTTGGCAATCCTATCAGGTACCTCATTTCGTTCAAAGTAATAAAACCGCACTGGGGCTTGCAAAATGATCTTGATTTGTATCAAATCTGGATGGGTATATGAATAAGGACAGTTTAGAGAGATATAGGCCAAATGCTGGCAAATAGGACTAGAATAGATTAGGATATCTGGTCGGCAAGGACGAGTTGGACTGAAGGGTCTCTTTCCATGCAGTACACCTCCATGACTCTCAGTAGGATCTTTGCAAATAGAATACAATGATAAGAGTTCCGGTTACACCTATCAGTTCATTCCAAAATTGTCTGCTTTCCTCTGTTTTATTAGACCATAAGATGACTGCTGTTTGTCATTTTTATAAATAACTTGGACACAGGCATAGATGGATGGGTTAGTAAGTTCGCAGACGATACTAAAGACAGTGGAGTGGTGGACAGTGTGGAAGAATGTTACAGGTTGCAGGGGGACTTGGATAAACTGCAGAATTGGGCTGAGAGGTGGAAAATGGTGTTCAGTGCAGCTAAATGTGAGGCGATTCACTTTGGGAAGAATAACAGGAAGGCAAAATACTGGGTCAATGGAAAGATTCTTGGTAGTGTGGATGTGCAGAGGGATCTTGGAGTCCATGTACATAGATCCCTGAAAGTTGCCACCCAGGTGGATAGTGCTGTTAAGAAGGCAGATGGTGTGTTAGGTTTTATTGGTAGAGGGATTGAGTTCCGGAGCCGTGATGTCATGCTGTAACTATACAAAACTCTTGTGCGGTCTCACTTTGAATATTGTGTACAGTTCTGGTTGCCTCATTGCAGGAAGAATGTGGAAGCATTGGAAAAGGTGCAGAAGAGATTTACCAGGATGTTGCCGGGTCTGGAGCAATGGTCTTCTGAGGAAAGGTTAAGGGACCTGGGTCTGTTCTCATTGGAGAGAAGAAGGCTAAAAGGGGATTTAATAGAGACATACAAGATGATCAGAGGATTAGATCAAGTGGACAGTGAGAGTCTTTTTCCTGAGATGATGATGTCGGCTTGTGTGAGGGAGCATAGCTGCAAATTCAGGGGTGATAGATTTAAGACAGATGTCAGAGGTATGTTCTTTACTCAGAGAGTGGTAAGGGCGTGGAACGCCCAACATGCCAAAGTAGTTAACTCAGCCACATTGGGGAGATTTAAACAGTCCTTGAATAAGAATATGGATGATGATAGGATAGTGTAGGAGGATGGGTTTAGGTTAGGTCACAGATCGGTGCAACATTGAGGGCCAAAGGGCCTGTTCTGCACTGGATTGTTCTATGTTCTATGACTCATATTGAAAATCCATGTAGCAACAATGGATATTTATACCACTTTCCTCTTGACTGATCACATTTGAGCATTTACAGACCGGTTAGTCAGATGTTAGTGGTAGGGAGATCATTCAAAAAAATCTCTGGGGGACAGGATTCAACAATCCTTGGAGAGTCCAGAATTGATCAGGGATAGTGACCACCGATTGTTTGAGGATGCCCTCTCTGATTAACTGAATTGAGTGTTTTGAAAAGGTAACTAAACACATTGAGGGTAGTGCAGTTGGTGCGATTTACATGGACTCAGGAAGGTCTTTGACAAGGTCCCACATAGTCCCACAGTAAGAGCCAATGGGATCCAAGATAAATTGGCAAACTGGATCCAAAATTGGCTTCCGAATAGGAGCAAAGGGTGATGATGGATGGGCGTTTTTATAATTGGAAGCCTGTGACCAGTGATATACCACTGCTGGCAGTTTTGTTGTTTGTCATGTACATTAACACCTTGGATGTGAACATAGAAGATATAATTAGTAAGGTTACAGATGACACGAATACTAGTGGTGGTCTTGATAGTGAGGAGGATGGTCTCAGGCTCCAGTCTGATATTGATCAGCTGGTAAGTTGGGAAGAGCAGTGTGGTAGATAGAATGTACTCCCTGTAAGTGCAAGTGATGCATTTTGCGAGGTTTAATAAAGCAAAGACATAAACAATGAATGGTAGGTCCCTAGAAAACACTGAGGAACAAATGAACTATGGTGTAAAAGTCCATAGCTGACCAAAGGCGTCAGCGCAGGTAGGCAGGGTGGGAAAGAAGGCATACAGGATGTATGTTTGCATTCACCAGGAATGTAGAATATTGGAGCCAGGAGGTCTTATGACAAATCTGTCAAGTATTGGTTAGGTGACGGATGGAATACTCTGCACGGTTCTGTTTGCCAAACTATCAGAAGATGTGACTGCACTGGAGAGGGTGCAGAGGAGATTCACCAGGATGATGTCTGGGATGGAAAGTCTGAGATATGAGGAGAGACTGGATAGGCTGGGATTGCTTTCCCTAGAGCAGAGCAGACTGGGATTGCTTTCCCTGGAGCAGAGCAGGCTGAGGGAAGATCTGATTGTGAGGTATACAACAGTATGAGGGGCATTGACCGAGCAGATAATGAGAGTCATTTCCCCACAACAGTTGTGTCTAAGACCAGAGGGCATACATTTAAGGTGAGGAATAAGTGGTTTAGTGGAGATCTGAGAAAGATCTTTTTTTTTACACAGAGGGATGTAGATAGATGGAACGTGCTGCCTGACAGGGTGATGGAGGCAGGTACTCTCACAATGTTTAGGAAACATCTGGATGAGCACTTCAAATGCAAGGGCATTGTAGGTTAGAGACCATGTGCAGGCAAATGGGGTTACTGTAGTTTGGTTGACATAAACATGATGGGCTGAAGGGCCTTTTTGAGACTGTATGTGAGATGTTGTCAAGTTAAAGAGTATTTATTTTGTCTCCCCCAGAATAAACCTGAAAAATGTCCAGTTAGAAATAAAGGCAGGGTCCTCCTGTCAGAAAGACGCAGGAAACCAGTCTACTGTTATATAACTCTCTTTTCTTCAATTTGAAAAGCTTTTCGTTGAAGTGGCTGAGCTAGGCATATTCAAAACCACACAGTGAGATAATATTCTCATCATTTGTGTCCTCAGAGTTCTGGCTACTATGAATGTCTGACCATTTCTTATGTCCTGTGTCACTGTGGGATATTGAGGAAGCATGCTCAATGTTGTGGAATGCTGAGGGAGTGTAAGTTGTGTTTTTCAAGGCACCTGAGAGAATTGATATGGTCATGGTGCAAATGGTTCCACTTCCTGAGCCTGTTAAGTTTACATTTTAGACAAATTTACAGCATCCTTTGGCTATGCTAGAGATAGCCAGCTCGACTTTACTGTGGTACACATGTAAATCTTACCTCCATTGCTTGTCATTTCCTCCCTGTTCATCTTTCAGAGTACAGTCACGGGAAACCCATCAAAATTGTTGAACTTATTTTCAAGTTGCGCCACAATTCTCTCGAAATCGTAATTTCCAGCCCTCGAATATTAGGGAAGGATTTATATTTTGGGATTGTGAAGTAAGCTCTAGTACAGGAGGGAGGCTACAGAAATTAGGTGATCCATATATTCCATCAGCAAAAGTAAACAAAACCTTTAGGAAGAGGTATTGTGGATGAGGAGCTAAATTTGAAAGTGAGGGAATGGTTAATGTCTTTCCTTGTCCTGCCTGGGTTGTTGGCATCACCATGAGAAAATCCTCCTCCTCCCACTATCAGTTCATCTCCAGCCCTGACACTGAACAGACTGCGAGATTCTAAGACTTCCCTGTTGATAACAGTGTCAATCCCCCTCACAATACTTTCCACTATTTCATTTCCTCCTACCCACTTGAGATGCTTCCTTTACCATGGTCAGTTAGCTCATCCATCCTACAGCCCTCACTGATAAGGGGAGAGGACCTTCGAGCTGCTGGGATTAATGTGATCACCGAGGGTCCTGGTTTCTGACCCTTTGGGCCACTGTCCTTTCCCCTGAGCTGCAGCTACATTCCTTAGCCCCTGACCCCTGTTCGAATCTGAGGATGACTCTTGCCTTTCCTGTTTTGTGGCAGTATCTTCGGCGCAGACTCAATACCTCTCATCTGAAACTCCTGAAGCCAGTGGAGATAGTGAGGACTGCAGATGCTGGAATGGCAGAGTCAATGGAGTGTGGAGCTGGAGACAGCACAGCGCATTTGGCAGCATCAGAGGGGCCGGAGAGTCAACATTTCGGGGCAGGACCCTTCATCAGGAGTTTTTTTTCTGTGTGTCCTGGAGGATCCCGCACAAGGTCTAAACTCGCCTTCTCCTCTGGTGTTGCTTGGTCTGCTGTGCTTCTTCCAGCTCCACTCTCTATCAACTCCCACTCCTTCATCCAGTCAATTAATGAAGACATGCTTGCCCTGGGTCACATGAGTGTCGAGGAACGGTCACATGCTTGACACATCACATATCCTCTCATCCGGAAAGTGTTTTAATTAACTCCTCAATCATTTTATTCAGTTATTTATTTGCCTTTCCGATATATTCTATTGCCCAAACCCAAACTGAGTGAGACTAGTCCTATGGGCTAGGAACTGGCCAAGTTGCATGTTCCTGCTTCTCATGGACAGGGTGTACCGGGACAATTGCCAGCGTGCTCAGATAGATGCCAGTGTTGAGACTGCACTGAACAGTTTGGTAACATGTGGATGGAATGGAATTGCTGGAATACAGGGAAACCTTGATTATCCGAAGGAGATGAGCAGGCACTATTTCATTGGGATAATCGATTATTCGAGGAAATGCCTTCCCTCAGGTGCTCGGAGTTTTTAATGTCTGCTCCCGTTCAGAAGACAGCAGCAGTTTACAGCAAGCGAGCCCTTGGCCCCAACACTGCGCCCCCGCCCCTGCCCAACACCCGCCCCCCCACCCAATACCACCCCCCACCCAATACCGTCCCCCCGCCCCTGCCCAACACCCACCCCCCCGCCCAACACCACACCCCGCCCAATACCGTCCCCCCGCCCCTGCCCAACACCCACCCCCCCGCCCAACACCACCCCCTGTCCCTGCCCAACACCGCACATGTCCCCGAACCCGGCCCAACACCACCCCCCCACCCCTGCCCTCCCTGCCCCTGACCAACACCGTCCCCCCGCCCCTGACCAACACCGCCCCCGCCCCTGCTCAACACCGTCCCCCCGCCCCTGCCCAACACTGTCCCCCACCCCTGACCAACAGCGTCCCCCCCGCCCCTGCCCAACACCGCCCCCCGCCCCTGCCAAACACTGTCCCCCCGCCCCTGACCAACACCATCCCCCACCCCTGCCCAACACCGCCCCGCCCTGCTCAACACCGCGCCCCCCGCCCCTGCCCAACACTGTCCCCCACCCCTGCTCAACACCATCCCCCCACCCCTGCCCAACACTGTCCCCCCGCCCCTGCCCAACACCGTCCCCCCGCCCCTGCCCAACACTGTCCCCCACCCCTGCTCAACACTGTCCCCCCGCCCCTGCCCAAAACCGTCCCCCCGCCCCTGCCCAACACTGTCCCCCACCCCTGCTCAACACTGTCCCCCCGCCCCTGCCCAAAACCGCCCCCCCCGCCCCTGCTCAACACTGTCCCCCCGCCCCTGACCAACACCGTCCCCCCACCCCTGACCAACACCGTCCCCCCGCCCCTGCTCAACACCGTCCCCCCGCCCCTGCCCAACACCGTCCCCCCCCCCCGCCCAACACTGTCCCCCACCCCTGCCCAACACTGTCCCCCACCCCTGCCCAACACCGTTCCCCCGCCCCAGCCCAACACCATCCCCGCCCCTGTCCAACACCGACACCCCCCTGCCCCTGCCCAACACCGCCCCCCGCCTCTGCCCAACACCGCCCCCACCCCCTGCCCAACACCACCCCCACTTCCCCACCCCTGCCCAACACCGCCCCCACCCCCTGCCCAACACCACCCCCACTTCCCCACCCCTGCCCAACACCGCCCCCCGCCTCTGCCCAACACCGCCCCCACCCCCTGCCCAACACCACCCCCACTTCCCCACCCCTGCCCAACACCGCCCCCCACCTCTGCCCAACACCGTCCCCCCGCCTCTGCCCAACACCGCCCCCACCCCCTGCCCAACACCACCCCCACTTCCCCACCCCTGCCCAACACCGCCCCCCGCCTCTGCCCAACACCGCCCCCACCCCCTGCCCAACACCACCCCCACTTCCCCACCCCTGCCCAACACCGCCCCCCACCTCTGCCCAACACCGTCCCCCCGCCTCTGCCCAACACTGCCCCCACCCCTCCGCCCCTGCCGAACACTGCCCATGTGCCCGCCCCCCCAAGTCACATCCACTCCTGCCCCTCTCCAGGACAGCCAGACTGGACACAGACAGCAAGACTGCTGCAGCTGCCTTTGTGGGGTAGGTCTCCAAATGGCACACACACCCACACAGACACAGCCACAGCCTCACACCCACACACACACGCACCCATACACACCCACACACACTCACACACCCACACACACCCACACACCCACCCACACATACCCACACACCCACACATACCCACACACACACACATACCCACACACATACACACACACACACACACACACACACACACGCGCACACACACACACACCCACATTCACACACACCCCGCCACAGCCACACACAACTTTTTGACTGATTCCATGTTTGCCCTGGACAGGACAATGTTAGAGAGATTACCTGGGGAAGGGGGTGTTTAGGGTACACCCCTCTGTAGAATTCCAGGGAATGTGTGGGGAGAGAGAAGGTGGGAGGTCAGTCATTCGGAAACGGTGCCTGTTTGATCACTGTAAACAAAAGATGTAATCACTGTTGGAAACATCTCTTCGATGTAATGTTTCTGGCGGGACTTCAAGATCTCCTTCGGATAATCCAAGTTTTGGATAATTGGTATTTGAGGAATCGAGGTTCCTCTGCACTTGCATGTGTGATAAGGTTGCGGGATGGGGCGGGGGGGGGGAACACGGGAGGGGGAGGGGGTGGCTCCAGTCAAAGAATCATACAGCTTGGCCCATATCCCTCCAAACCTCCCTTATTTGTGTACCTATCCGTCACACAGCTCTGAGGGGCTGCACCATCACTGAAGGTGGGGAGCTCCTTCAGTGAGCTGGTTATGTTTAGCCCACCAGTCATAACTGGATGTGGCAGGCCTTTAGAACTTACATCTGAACCATGAGTTGTGGACTCACTTTGCCATGTCTTTCCTGTGCTGGGTCCTGTGTAAATTGGCCTGGGGTGTGGTCTCAATAGGTTGGTCCTTCATTTCATTTTGGTATGGCATGGTGCTGTTCACGATATACCCTCCTGCAATCTCCTCTGAGCGGGGGTTGATCTGTTGGCTTAGTATTGAATTGAATCAAATGAGCTTTTATTGTCAAATGTACTCAGTGAAAAGTTTACAAGTTGCCACTTACAGTGCCATCTTAGGTACAGAGGTACCTTGGTACAATCCCTTAGATACACAGCTAAAAAATGGAGAAAAAAGAAAATTACATTGTTATGACGTTGAAGGAGTGTACTGCACCTTTAAGAGAGAGTGAATGCTGTATGCATTGACAGCTTGCAAGCACCTGTCATGTGACTGACTAGCAGTCTCAGAGTGTACTGGAAACTTGAAAATATATAACATTTGGTTGCTTTCACAACAGCTTGAATTTAACCAGTCGGTTTAAATTATGCCCCTGGATACTAAAACCCAATCAAATTTGAATTTTGCTGTTTTGACAACATCAAGCCAAAGAGATGATCCAATGTTTGAAGTATAAATAAGGTGGTATTTTGAGAGTTAGCCAGAGAGCGAGAGCACCAACTGCCATTGAAAGATTACCAGAAAAACACTCTCTATCAACGGTGCCTTTTTCAGATGAAACATCTTGTTAGCAGAAGGCCGAAGATGACCCAGGGAGATCTACAAACAGAGGAAGACAGACGATAGCTGGTGTCTGGGTTTGAAAATTAAGTTGCTGTAACTTTAAAAGGGGCTTTTATTGGATCAGTATATCATTACAGAGTGGGAGGTAGATATCAAACCTTCAATGGAAAGGTAGTGTGGAGTTTTAAATAGTCGCTGTTCAATTTTCGAGTTAAAGAATAAATTTGATACTTCCTCTTTAATTGTGGAATTTAGGTAGTTCTCTGTCACTCATACTTTAACAGATTATAAGGCGAGGTGAGGTTTTCTGGCTGTTTGGTTTGATTAGCAGAAGGGTTCACTGCTAGGCTGTAACAACGTTCAGCTGGACACACTATAACCATAAGGTAGAAAAAGCAAGAAGCAAGTTAAAAAGACAAACATCGCAGTCTCTCTCCAATGACGGTTTGCAGCAGACCAGTGCAGGGGTGGGGGGGGGGGGGTGCCTCCAAATGGTCTGCACTGGTATTCAGGCACCAGGCATCCCTGGTCAGAATCATTGGTGACTTTTAAGCGGCAATTGGATAGGTACATGGATAGGTGCTTGAGCTAGGATAAATGTTCGGCACAACATCGTGGGCCGAAGGGCCTGTTCTGTGCTGTATTGTTCGATGTTCTATGTTCTACCCCTGCTCCAGCCACTAGTGTCTCTGTGAGCCCCACTTCAGAGGCTGGGAGTCAGAGGCCAGAGCCAGATGTCTGAGTCCAAGGGGTGGGGTGGGTTTGGGGGGAAAGGAAGAGAAAGAACAGCCGGAGTGGGGGAAGTCCTGTTGGGGCGTCCTATCCCACCGCCAGCTTTCCAAAGCGTGGGACACTCCAGGCCCATGAGGATAAAGCACCCCGTGGGTGCCAGTCTTGAGTTGCTGAACTTGTTTGAAGTCTGTCCCATTCATCGTAATGGTCGCGCCAGCAAAAACATTGTTTTCAGTGTGAGGATGGGTGTAACTGTGTGTCGGTCTCCATGGTAACTATGTGGTGGTCGCTCCTACCGATACTGTCATGACAGGACCCATCTGTGACAGGATGAGGTCAAGTCAACTGTTCCTCCTTGTTGGTTACCTCCCCACCTGTCACAGATCAGATCCACCAGCTATGCTGCCTATGAGTTAGCCAGCTTAGATTAGATTAGATTACTTACAGTGTGGAAACAGGCCCTTCGGCCCAACAAGTCCACACCGACCCGCCGAAGCGCAACCCACCCATACCCCCACATTTACCCCCTACCCAAAACTACGGGCAATTTAGCCTGGCCAATTCACCTGACCTGCACATCTTTGGACTGTGGGAGGAAACCGGAGCACCCGGAGGAAACCCACGCAGACACGGGGAGAACGTGCAAACTCCACACAGTCTGTCGCCTGAGTCGGGAATTGAACCCGGGTCTCAGGCGCTGTGAGGCAGCAGTGCTAACCACTGTGCCACCGTGCCACCCACTTGTGGGTATTGGGTACTGGTTATCAAGCCACTCCTGGTGAATAACAACGCAACACCCCCCTCCTTCCCCCCAGGCAGAATTATCTTCTGCTCTCAATTAGACAACCCTTTCGAAACCCTCGAAAATAAACAGGAAATCGCACTTCTGATCTGGATAGATACATTTGTCTCCATTTGCTTCACTGATGCCCTTTGGAACGCTAAGGCAGTCTTGACTAAAGCAAATCCACAGTATTCAGGCAGAAGGTTTAATGGGCTGTTTGCATTGTACTTGTCTGGGTTTTCACATGGATGTACTCAATGATTTTCACAGTAATGTAAACCTGTGATTGTCTCAGTAAATCAGTTGAACATCCACTGCAATGTTCAGGACCCTCTCCAGCAGTACCCACCCTCAGCCAATAATGAAGCCACTCCCACTCCATTCCCCTTCAGCCCCTATTCCTCCTCTGCTAACAGTATTCACTCCCTCCCTACCCCTGCTAGTACTCTTACCTTCCACACACACCCTACCCATAGTGCACATCCACTCCTGTGGGCCCTCTCCCAACTCCCCTCTGAAATTCCTGGCTTCCGTGAGGTTGATACCAGAAGGGTCAGGATTGTTGGAGTGTGCAGCAGAGGGGGGGCAGGGTGGGAATGATCACTTTTATCGGGCGAGCACGACTGAATAATTTTGGATTTGAGCAGATACTGAACACACTTATTTTGTCGAGGCCATAGTTTCAGCAGTTATCACCTCCTGGTGACCTTAAATCCATGAGTTTGTTGCCTCAGCTTTAGAGAGTTCATTCAAAGTTTACTAAGCAAGATATCGCAAGTAATTGGTGATAATAGTTGTTGTCACTGTACCTCCAAAAGGGAGCCAGTGATCCAGTGGTATTATCACTGGACTGTTAATCCAGACACCCAAGTAATGCTCTGGGGTTTTGTATTTGAATCCTGCTGTGGCAAATGGTGGGAATTGAATTCAGTAAATAACTGGAATTAGGAGCCACAGTGATGACTGTGAATCCATTGTCGATTGCCAGAAGAAAAAACCATTTGGTTCACTAATGTCCTTTTAGGGAAGGAAACTGCCATCCTTAGCAGGTCTGTTTGTGAATCCAGACGCATAGTAATGTGGTTATCTCTGAGTTGTCATCTGGACAATTAGGGATTGGCAATAAATACTGCCTGGCCAGTGAAACCGTCATCCTGTGAATGAATAAAGAAAACAAAACCACACTTTCTTCTGTGAAACAGGGCTGAAAAGAGTAGAATTTGAGCACGCTTGAGGGCATTTGGACTTATCCTTCCCATAATAAGAGTGGCACAGTGGCTCAGTGGTTAGAATTGCTGCCTCACAGGGCCAGGCACCTGGGTTTGATTCTCACCTCAGGTGACTGTGCAGAGTTTGCACATTCTCCCCGTGTCTGTGTAGGCTTCCTCCCACAGTCCAAAGACGTATAGGTTACGGTGCATTGGCCGTGCTAAATTGCCCAGAGTGTTCAAGGAGGTGGCGGTTAGGTGTATTAGTCAGGGGAAATGTGGAGTAATAATTTAGGGGAATGGTTTTGGGTAGGCTACTCCTCAGAGGGTCAGTGTGAACTTGTTGGGCCAAATGGCTTGTTTCCACACTGGAGGGAATCTATGATTCGCTGACTCTATGGTCTGTTTCCAGAATCACCTCACTGCTCTTAAAATCCATGGCTTGGTAATGAAGGTAAGTATCCCATATGCCTTCTTCACCAGTTCATATCATTGTCTCACGGTGGTAAGTGACTGGTATCCCCAGTCAACATGTTCCAGCCCATTGACTCACTCACAGATGCATGCAAGCAAATCATCCATCTGGGCTTGCTCACAGGCTGGATTCATATCCCCTCATGACTACACTCTGACACCATAATGCTAGGCCACTTTCTCGATCTTCCTCCACAGTCAGAGACTTCTTTCTATCTCTACCAGCCTCAAGAGGCCCTTCCACTGCTGAGATTGAACCTCTTAAGAGAATCGAAAAGGCACTCTCGATTGCCAGTGATCCAGGTATGCTCATCAGTGAATGATCTGGCACATGACAATGAAGGGATATTTGAACATCTGCTTCAACTGTTCCCTGAATTTAATCTGTGTCGCTACATAAATGCAGGTGTTTGTGCAGCAGCTCAATAGCTGAAGCATGAACCCCAATTCTCGTGCAGAGCGATCTAGCCATAAGGTCCGATACCCCACATGCCACATTCGCCACCATATACTATACAGCAAGTACACTACCCACAGCAGAATGAAATTCACTGAAATAACAAAGAGTAAAATGATGGATTTCCGCCGACTCGCCATCTCAGGATCTCTTGTAATCGCCTGACTGTTGTGAGCCAAGAGTCTCCATCGGGTTCTGCTGGTCACTACAATATGTTTCACCGTGACAATATTGAGAAGCAAAATGATAACAAATGGGACGGCAGCAGTTAGAATGTGATGGACAAACTCGATTGTTCCCCAGATCCAAGAATACCGAACATCCTCTGTTAACTTGCAAAACCATGGTAAGTTCTTCAGCCAATACTTGCCAGTATACATGAAGTACCAGGTGATGTTCTTTGAACAGCTCAGCACAATGACTGCTCCCAGAACTATAGCCGCTGTTTTCTCCACGCAATATGTACGTTTTAACTTCTGACAACAAATAGCCATAAATCTATCAAAGGTGAAACCGACGGTGAACCAAACAGAGCAGTCTGTAGCTGCATACAGTAGGACAGCATGGATATTACACAGATGGATGGACTTCACAAATGAAAAATATTCTGAAAATACAATTGGAATGTGCCTCAAAATTAAGTTGAGTATAATGACCAGTAGGTCCGATGCTGACATGGCTACCAAGTAGTGAGTAATACATTTCGAGAGACCACATTTTTCCCGTGACAGGATCACCATCGTCACTGTTTGCTGCAATGAAGGAGAATAGGTAAGAATGGATTGTAAAGTTGGCTGTGTCACCATAACACCGCATTCAATGATGTTGAGTTGAATGTAAGAGAGCTTAGATGATTAAAAGGTTGTTACTCTAATTGTGGATGCAATGTTGATCATAATATTCCACAATCTTGTTTAAATATAGTTAATTATTCATAAGTGGAAAGGTGGCATGTTCTCAATTCTAAATATATTGGATTATAATGGGATTTGGACTGGAATAAGAATAAGACAACTTTAAAATCAATGACTGTGTATGAAATTGCTGCTCTTTAAAAAAAGAACATGGTGTTAAAACTCATTGAAAATTTTATTTATGGTGATTTTTTTGAAGAAGAGATAGGAGGCATTGGTCCTGAAGTGTGTGGGAGTGACATTCAGCCAGCAAGAGTAGGGCATTATTTTGTGAAATTGTGATCAATTGCAGCCAGAAGTCATCAGCCTGAAGTCTGTTCTCTGACTGATGAACCACTTGACATTTACGATAGAGAGAGATAGAGAGAGAGATAGAGAGAGAGAAAGAGAGAGAGAGAGAGATAGAGAGAGATAGAGAGAGGTAGAGAGAGATAGAGAGAGATAGAGACAGAGATAGAGAGAGATAGAGAGAGAGAGGGATAGAGAGATAGAGATAGATAGAGAGAGAGAAAGATAGAGAGAGAGAGATAGAGAGAGAGGTAGAGAGAGAGATGGAGAGAGAGATGGAGAGAGAGAGATGGAGAGAGAGATAGGGAGATAGAGATAGAGAGAGATAGAGAGAAAGAGAGAGAGAGAGATGGAGAGAGAGATAGAGAGAAAGAGAGAGAGAGAGAGAGAGACAGAGAGAGAGAGAGAGAGACAGAGAGAGAAGCTTGCAGAGCGCTGAAGGCTGTTTCTCTTTATGCTTCCTGGCAGTCAAGAAAATGAAGCACCGCCGAAAAACAATTGTTTTCCCATCAATTTCTGTCAGTTGTTCTCTTCAAACAATAAATATGATATTATAATGAGCATTGCAATTGCCCTGTGATTTCTGTGAATGAATCCACTCACGAGACCAAAGAACAGAAAATCCTGGAAAGCAAAACTAACATGTCATTGAAACATCTGGCCTGGTGCCATTGAACCATGTCTCCCTCCTGGTTTCCTGCACACAGAGCACCAGTGTTTTGTTTTTGTTTGATTCTGCCCAAGTGTTTGTGCAGAAGTTTGAAAAGGCTATTGGTGTTTCAGGTAATAGACTGAAATGTTAATATTTCTTTGTTCTGTTTTGCCTGTATGTAATAGCTCTTGTTAAGTAGATGAACGTAGTCAGTGATTTCTGTTGACCTGATTCCAACAGAGAGGTTAACTGCGGGTTTTTAGTATCCAACAGATAACGATGTGAAAAGAGCAAATAGAAGTGGAAATTGATACTTAAATCAATCACAAAGACTTGCGCTGTATTAGATTTGTGATAATAATTAATTTTTGAGCTCCCAGTGCTTTTTCCTGCCATGGTGAAAAGAGGGGAAGACAGAGAATAAGGAGAAGCGGAGCTGAAAGGCAGCAGAATAGGACTGATACCAGCAGAGAGACTGAGGCAGGCAGTGGGACAAACAGGAGGGCAGCTCAGGTACAACTGCAGCATTCATTTCAGAACAAACCATGGCCACTCTGCAACTCTGGGGGAACAAACAGCACACACACACACACACACACACACACACACACACACACACACACACACACACACACACACACACACACACACACGAAGTAAGCAGTCCAATGGTAGACAGTGATATCTGTACTTGTGAATGCTTACATTTGAGTTCCAAAGTGTTTGTATCCTGTGGACGATTTACAATGGGATGATCTGCTGTTGTTGGTGAGCGATATGGATAAGGGATGGAACTTGTTTGAACTAATGCATTTTGAGGGGTTGAGTGAAGAGAATCTGACCAGTTATGGGAACCTGTTCACAATCCTGCAGATATGATATCACTGAGGTTTATCAATAGAAATCTGTCCTCTGGTAATCAAATCCTGTCATGATGAAACCAGCAGAAGATTTGGCTTGCTCATTCTTGATTGCACTTCCATGTTAGTTTGCAGAGACTTATAAAGAAGAACATTGAGGTCCCTTTGACACCGATCACTCCCAATCTCTCGCTGTTTATGAATTAAACTGTTTCTCTGTTCTTCCTCCCAAAGTGGACAACCTCACATTCTCCAGATTGCATTTCACTTGCCATGATAACACACGAACTGTTAGACATAATCACTGTTCCACATCACCCAAAACTACGGGGATCTCTTTGCGTGATACCAACAACACAAATTCACACATTGGTCATTCACATACATATGTCATTCATAAAATTAGAAATATTTCCTGCCCACAACCCAATTGCTGGTGTGGATTATGAGCAGTAGGGTCCAAAGCAATGAAGCTTGCCAGTCCAGTCCAGGCGAACCCGCAGATAATGAGGAGAACCAATGTATCCCTCATTTTTGTTATCTCTCTGTAACCAATCTCTTGCTAATTTATTAACCCCCAAAACCCCACTCCATGTCCTTTTAAATTTGCTTGCTAATGTCCCGCTCAGGAACTGATTGAAAGACTCTGTTGATCCAAACAGCGCCAGAGCCACTGGGTCCCCTTATCTATTGTGTTAGAAGCAATCTCTAACGTGTTTGTCAATCATGATTTCATCTTCATAAATTTATGTTGATTGTGGCCCAATCAGATCATTATTTTCTCAGTGTCCTGTTATCACATCATCGTCTACAAGAGATTCTATTATTTCTCTCCATACTGACATCAACCAAACGGGTCAGTAGCTCCTTGCTTTATCCCTCTCCCTTTTTTTGTGAATAGCTGTGATACATTTGTAACCCTCTAATCCTAACAGACCAATTCAAAAGCTGTAAAATTTTGTCAGAGGACCAGCAATGAAGGATTATTTACCACAATTACTTCTTCCAACTCTCTGGGACACATATGTTAGGAAATTTGTCAATTTTCAGCTCCATTTATTTCTCTGTGTCATTATTGTTTTTTGAGTTTCTCATTCACATCAGTTCTTCATGTTTCAATAACGCCTGGCAGACTTATTGTATTTTCCAACGTGAAGAAATATTTGCAGAGCTCCTCTGCCATTTTAATCTTTTGAATTATTACGTCTGTCTTGTCTACTGAAACAGACAACATTGTCTCATTCCCAAAACGTAGAATCATACCATCGCAAGGTGTCATTCAGCAAACCCTACCTGCCCTTGCTATACAGGGAACTCAGTGAGATTCCCCTGTCGCCTATGCTTCTTGCAATCCAGGCTCGGTCTGTTGCCACACTGGATATGGAGCTCAACGAGGAGAGGAATTTCCAGCACCTCACATTCTGTTCCTGGATCAAGTGTCTGTCGGAAATCTGCTTGTGGAAAATTACGGTGTGGATAAAGGTGAACTCTATACAACTGTGCATCAGAAGTCGCCATTGCAGAGCTTCTATGTGCACCTTCTGCTGTGTTTGCCTCTCATATTGGATACAACTACAGTCCCCACAAATCAGGTCCTCACATTGGCTAGTCTCCCTAAATCTCTGCACCAGATTCCAACGCAACACTGACAAACCAATCCGCTCCCACCTCCATTAGCTTTACAATAGGAGAAAAATGCAAAATGTCTCTCACCTGCAGCTTTGCGTTACGCTAGAGGGAGTTGCTTATGCTGTTCAATTGCTGTGCACAAGTAACCAATGGAAATGCCCAGACAAATCAGGCGAGCATCATGGGGCGGCACAGTGGCACAGTGGTTAGCACTGCTGCCTCACAGCGCCAGAGACCCGGGTTCAATTCCTGCCTCAGGCGACTGACTGTGTGGAGTTTGCACATTCCTCCGGGTTCCCTCCGGGTGCTCTGGTTTCCTCCCACAGTCCAAAGATGTGCAGGATAAATTGCCCCTAATGTTAGGCAAAGGGGTAAATGTAGGGGAATGGGTGGGCCGTGCTTCGGCGGGTCAGTGTGGACTGGTTGGGGCCGAAAGGCCTGTTTCCACTACTGTAAGTAATCTAATCAATGTCCAGGGAAAGTAATAAATTCCCTTTAGAAGGGGATTAAATAAAACAACAAGCAATATACTTGCTGCAGCATGAAGGTGGAGGGAGGTCACTAACTGAAAAGGCAAGAGCATGACAGGATCAAGATAGAATAAAAAAGGTCATGAAAGATAAGCTATCAGATACTGGCTGAACTCTCCAGTGTCATTCAGTGGCTTTCTGAAATGGAAATGTTGGCAAGACGCTGTGTCTGGTGACCGGGATTAGATGTTGATGGAGCGGTGCTCAAAGCACCAAGACAGAGCAGACAACAAAGAAAGCCAATGATCAATGGAATGATGGATGCAAGAAATTTGCTGTTGATTAAGATGGAGCAGGTATAGATTGGCATGGGCTGTATTTTATTCGAATTTGGAGCAGGGACATTTCCCAAACTTTAAACCATGAACTATAGATCGTCTCAGGAAAGATACAGTTGAATAGACACGCTGTGCGAGGGAGGGATAGTATGTCGGTTGGAGGAGCTAATGTGGGGTCAGAAATCAGTTCAGGTCCAAAACAATCAGCAAGAATGTGAAAGGTCTCATTCAAATGTTAGACATGAAACTAAAGGTCTTTGGGCGGATGGACAGAGAACAATGTTTGTCTCAGGTGTTGAAGCTAATGTACTTCATCAGATAAGCAACAAAAACACTCATGAAATGAAATATTATTTTGGGATCTAATGGTTGGATACAGCAGGAACACCAACAGCGACAGAAAAGGAGAGTGTGTGGTAAGAGCAGGAAAAGGATTCAACATGGTTAAAAAATGTCAGAGGTGAGTAGTGATACCTACCAGGGACCCCAATAACAGCGAGGATGGGATAGTAAATAAATTGAATGATGCGAAGAATCCAATAGATTCGATCAGCTAATGTGATCGATGTTTTGTCTACCGAAAGACGGTCAAGCCAAAGAGATAGACTCCTGTCCTCTGTTGTAGCATTGAGATTGGTTGCTTTTAGATTCCAGCCCATTCTCTTTTGCATTCGGGTCTGTGTGGTTCTCGGTTATTAGCTCACTGATGAATCTATTAGTCTCGGATTTCAGTTTCTCTGTTCACTCTCTAAGGAACCAAGATGCTCTTTACGTGCCAGGAGCGATGCTTCCCCTGAAGGTATTAATAAAGATGCTGAAAGGAGGGCCTTTTGTTGGGAATACTGAATTCTCCAGTGACACAATTAACCTGGCTGTGGATTGACTTTAATTGCACTCACTGAATAAACAAGTCTGTTAACCCCTTTGGAACAAAGTTGTGCAAAAGTGTTATTCAGTCCTGATAGGGTACACCAGAAACATTGGTGGAAGGACAAAAGGATATGACCCTAAAGTATTAATACCTACTGGATATGGGAGTGGAACAGTGAAAAAAGTCACAATCTGTTTGAAGGAAGTTTTGGCAGTGAGAATGATCGAGCTGAGATCTACTGACTGGAAAGTCAAACTGCGTCTGTAGGACATTTGGAGAGGTCAGGGAAAGAAATAAATTATCCATTGCTTTGAAAACTGATCAGGTTTTTTGCCTGGTCATGAACTTAGGTTTCTTCAAAACTGTGCACACAAAGCTCACTCAATGATTTAACGTAACATGGGGAATGACCCAATGTATTGAAGAGAGCTATTAAAAAATTGTAGAACATCACGCTGCATCATAGAATCCTGACAGCAGGGAAAGAGGCCATTCAGCCCATCAAGTCTGCACCGACCCTCCAAAGACATAGAACATAGAACAATATAATGCAGAATAGGCCCTTTGGCCCTCAATGTTGCGCTGACCTGTGAACTATTCCCAGCTCATTTCCCCTACACTATCCCATCATCATCCATGTGCTTATCCAAGGATTGTTTAAATCTCCCTAATGTGTCTGCGTTGACTACATTAGCAGGTAGGGCATTCCACGCCCTTACCACTCTCTGAGTAAAGAATCTGCCTCTGACATTTGCCTTAAATCTATTACCCCTCAACTTGTAGCTATGCCCCCTTGTACAAGCTGACATTATCATCCTAGGAAAAAGACTTTCACCATCCACCCGATCGAATCCTCTGATCTTCTTGTATGTCTCTATCAAATCCCCTTCTTCTTTCCAATGAGAACAGACCCAAGTCCCTCAGCCTTTCCTCATCAGACCTTCCCTCCAGACCCGGCAACATCCTCATAAATCTCCTCTGCACCTTTCCATCCCATCTGGGTCCGTTCCCTTACCCTATCCCCCTAACCGCACCTAGCCTGCGGATCTCTGGACACTGTGGGGCAATTTAGCATGTCCAATCCACCGAAACTATACGTCTGGTTTAATTGTCGCCCGGTTGTCATGGAGATCTTGGATTTCAGTTTCTCCGTTCGCTCTCTATAGCAGTGTTTGCAGAACAAGTGTTTAACAAGATTCGTTCTAGACTCCAATCTTTAAGCTTGTGCAAGACCTCAGCCAGACTGAGAACATACACAGGGGAACCATTCCATATTAAGGGCAAGACTTCAGTTCCTGTCTCCTATGAGAAGCATTTGGTGCAGTTCCCGCTGACTGTAGCAAAAGCCTTGGGCCCAAGCTTTATGGTTTGGAATCAGTTGGGAAAGGTTCACCTCGATCAGCTCAACATTTTTCAATGAGAAAATAGCTGGCCTGAGTGAAGTCCTAAATAAATAACTGGAGGTTATCCAAGAAGGTCTGGTGACTATCAAAACAGCCAAAAGCCACCTTACATGTTGACCATGAAGCAATTCCGTGATCCTTAAGGGCAAAGATGGAGGCAGAATCAGGAGACTGGAAAGGGAAGGAATTATCAGGCTCGTGCAGTGTGCAGAACGGGCAGCACCAGTCGTACCGATGGGGAAGCCTGGTGGGTCAGTTTGCCTTTAAGCAAATGGTCAACCACTTCTTATAGCTGGATAAATACCCAATCCCTCACAGAGAGGATATGGACACAAAACTGTCCGAGGGGTGGGGCGGCGGTCCTGCACAAAGCTGGAGATGGGTCATGTGGACCTGCAGGATGAGGTGTCCCAGAAGAACACCACAAATAAATACGGTTTCTACGAATATACGAGGCTGCCATTTGGGGCATGATCAGCCTGTGCCCCTTTTCCAGTGGACGATAGAGAACATTTTACAAAGTCGACTCCTGGTTGCTATTCATCTGATCATGTGCTCATAATGAGGAAGTCCAATAATGAGCACTCGGAGAACTTGGATATAGTGCTCAAATGTTTCTCCTAGGTGGATGCATGCCATAGAAGGGAAAAAATACATGCATATTCCAGGCACCCCAAATGTTCAAGTTGGGCTACAAAGTTGACAAGATTGGGTTATTCCCATTTGGAAGATAAAGCGAGGGTGAGCAAAAGTATCCCAGCTCCCATATCTGTACCTGAGCTTACGTCTTTCCTTGAGCTGGTGAATTATTACGGAAAATTCGTAAGTCACTCGGTCTCCGCATTGGAACCCTTGCACTTGCTATTGCAAAAGGTCCATTCTTGGAAATGGCCACATCACCAAGAAGCAGCCTTTAAACAAGTGAAAAAAGCACCATTGCCATCTAAGATGTTGATCCTGAGGGAGAGGTGGTGCTGACAGGCGCTCCCTCCACTAACAGTATCATGTAGCGTTGGCTGACCAGTGGCTCAAAGGAGGGGAATACCTATAGCTTCAGCTGCCCGGATGTTGGTAGATGCCAAACACAAATATGCCCAGAGAGAAGGAGGAATTGGCAGTCGTCCTTAGCATGAGAAAGTTCCATCGATACCTTTACGGACATAAATTTGTAATAATAATGGTTGACAAACACCTGATAGGGCTACTAAAAGAAGGCTAACATCTTTACACCCCTAGCTTCTGCTTGATTTCAGCAGTGGGCCCTTATTCTCTGTGCGTACAGCGACAATTTGGAACACCGTCCCAGAGGTCAAGTGGCAAACGTGGATGCCTCCCATTGGCAGATGCACAACTGAATGTGCCTCCCTTGGAAGAGTCCGCTCTGGTGTTAAACTTTCTTGGGCACCCTTCCAATCCCTGCTGACAATATCTGACTGCGGACACAAAAAACAAAAATCCCATCCTTGCAAAACTAAATCAGCTGGCGGTGATGGAGGAAACAAAGTGGCCATCACAAGCAGGATTGAAACCTTTCTCGAGCCAGCGAGACCAGCGAGAAAATGCCACATTACTGTTGGGAGTGACAGTGATTCTCCTGAGTAAAGGTCGCCATCGGATACTGGCTGAACTCTCCCAGGGTCATCCAGTGGCTTTCTGAAATGGAAATGTTGGCAAGACGCTGTGTCTGGTGACCGGGGTTGGATGTCGATGGAGCGGTGCTCAAAGCACCAAGACAGAGTGAAATTACCACCAGCAGCGTCCCCCACATTTGTGGGAATGGCCGGGTAAACCCTGGATTTGGCCACATGTGGACTACACATGTGGTCTTTTCATGGAGTCAATGTGCTTGGTCACTCTGGATACCCATTCAAAATGGCGGGACCTGCATAGAGTTCATTTGGCAAACCTCAGGGACGATAATTAAAATGCTGTGAGTGTGATGAGGCTGTTCCTTTAATAAGGTTGTGCTCTCGTTGGGTTTGTTTTCAGAGAGGTTATGAAAGCAGCAATTCTGAAAGTCTAGATTTGAAGGATTTAAAGGCCAGTTTAATTATAGCTAACAGCTACTGCCTCAGACAAAAGGCTTTCAAGTTTTTAAAAATCACTTGTACTTTGAAAGTGGTGTGGTCATTTCCCACAGCTCAGCTTTTCTCTGCTTTGGATTGGTTTTAGCAGTCTGGCTGTTCAGAGAAAGAAGACAGTCAGTTTTGATGTTGCTGATACAAGAAGCAGCTGCATGGAAGGGGTTAAATTCTGGCTCTCTACCATCTCTCTCTCCTATGTGACAAAGACGTTCCTTTAACAAAGTTATGGAGTGCTTACCTTTTCTTCCCCAGAGAGGTCGTAAACAACGCAGACTCCAAAGAGTCTGCGGTGCTGGGATTTAGGGTCAATTTGATAATAGCTAACAGATACTGCCTCAGACAACTGGCTCTCCAGTCTAAAGGGTAAAGGACTTGTATAAGAACTCCCAGCTTGATTATTCTCTAGTTTGGTTTGGTTTTCAGTAGTAATGTGGGGAAACAGAAGCAGGTCCAGGCTGGCACTCTCTCTCTCTCTGACCTCTGTCCTATAAGACCCTGTGTTTGATTTGACCTTTTGTGCCAAGGGACGATTATGGGGATTGATGCCAGTATTTGGAACAGCACCGTTAAGTTGGGATGACCTGTTGGGTTTTACGGGAGGTTACGTTATTCGGTATTCTGTTTTCTGTGTTTCATTCAGTTATCCCGTAAATAAATTCTGTTTAGTTTAAAACTAAGGGATTCGACCAGTCGATTCTCTCCTGGAATATCCACTGCACACCTAATTAAAAAGAGCAAAGTTAGGGACTGGTCTACCTTCTTGAAATGTTTTGAGGGGGCATGGCCTGGTCTATAACATTTTGGGTGCTTTTTGTGGGATTTGCACTAAAGTTCCTAATTGGTATTAGGATTGTTGAACTCAAAGGCAGGAAGGGATAGAATTTTCGTTCCAGTGCTGAATTTGGTTGTTTAAACAGTGCTAGGGATCACAATGGCTCTTTCAGTCAGTAAGAGTTTTCTGGGGGGTGGAAGAAGTGACTTTAAGGGTTTTACAAAAAAGTGATTAAGGCCAAGATGCTGGAAGTAGCAGACAGTCTGGAGCTGGAGCTGTCTCCTCCCCTAAGGGAAGGAGAGATAATTACAGCAATAGCTCAGTATTTAGATTTGCTGGAAACACTATCAGAATCTTTAAAGATGTCGAAGGTTCAATTGAAAGTGAAGCAGTGTGAGTTAGAGGAAAAGATAAGGAAAGGGCAACACGAATGAAACAGTTTGCATTACGATTAAAAGCAAAGGAAAGAGAAAAAGAACCAATCGCCTCGGCAGAGTGAAAAGAGAAAGGGAGAGATGAGTGAGAAAGAGGAAAGGAACAAACAAAGTGAATTTGAACTTTGGAAATTGGGACTGAGACAGGAATGTCAGCTTAAAAGGATGGAGATGAAAGCTGAGGATGAGCAAACCCTATGGTAGCCAAAGACCTGGTGAGAAACGGTTTAAATATTGAGCTCAAAGGCAGCGAGAGGTAGATGTTAGTGTTAGTAGGCATTGCGGAAATTTGATGAGAAGGATGCAGAAGCATCTCACTTCATTTCATCTCATTTGAAAAGATGGCTCAACAAATGTGATGGCCAGTGACCATGTGGGTTTTGTTGATCCAAACATAAGAGCGAGTGAGGTATTCGTATCCCTATCAGAGGAGGTATCTGGGGTGTATGAGGTGGTGATGACAGCCATCTTATGTGCAAATTAGCCTGTGCCACAAGCCTACAGACAATGCTTCAGGAATGGAAGGAGGGACCCTGGTCAAACCTGCATTGAGTTTTGAAAGGATCAAACAAAGTAATGTTAATCGATGACAAGGGCATTAAACATTGAGCAAAACTATGATACTGTTAGAGAGACAATTATTTTGGGGGAGTTCAAAAATTCACTTCCTGACGTAGTGAGAACTCATGAGGAAGAGCAGAGTGTTAAAACGGCAAGGTTAGCAGCTGAAATGGCTGATGGTTATGAGTCGGTCCTTAAATCAAAGTGTGCATTCCAAAATCAATTTCAATCCACGAGGGGTAGAAATTGGGGAAAAGAGAAATCCTCACGTGGAAAGGGAAAGGTAGATCCCAGTGAAGATCATAAGGATAACTTACCACAGGGTAAAAAGGAAACTCATGAAGGGGACAGAGAAATTGTAAAACTCCAATGATTTCACTACAATGAAATAGGCCACATGAAATCACAGTGTTGGTGGGTTAGGGAAAAGCACTGGGAAGCAAGATGTAGGATGACAGGATAAGACAGGGAATTTTGTTGAAATGGTAACAGAAAGCACAGCGGAGGCTAGGTAGCTGCCCCAGAATGTACAAACTGGTCAGAGGTTGGTTAAGGATCATCTTCAACCATATACCTGCGAAGGTAAAGTTTATTCACATAGGCCAGGAACAGCAGGTTACAATATTAAGAGATACAGGATCCTCTCAATCTGTGATGTTGAAAGATGAGGAGATATGTCCCTCTCAAGGACTGTTGCCAGAAAATGTACTCGTAACAGGAGTCCACAAGAAGCTCTCAGTTATGTAAACTTGGGTTAGAGTGTCCAGCGAAAAGTACAGAGTCATGGTTGGAGTACTGGACCAACTCTCAGCTCCAGAAATGGGCGGACGTACATCAAATCATATTGCAAGTGGGTTATAGAAATCAGGTGTTGTGGGTGCTGCATGAGTTACCACGAGCAGGTCATTGAGGAGTGAGAAAAACTCAGGTTAAAATACAAAAGCATTTCTACTGGCCTGGACTACACAAGAATGAAGTTGAATTTTGCCAGACATGTCATTCCTGTTAGGTAATTGGAAATCCACGGGCAGTAATAAAACCTGTACCTTTAAGACCTATCCCTGCAATTGAGGAACCTTTTTCTAGAGTCTTAATTAATTGCGTCAGAGCCCTACCTACAACAAAATGTTGGATTCAATATTTGTTAACGATAATGGATGTGTTCACTATCTTTCCCGTTATGCAATATCACAGCAAAAAGGATTGGAGCGGAGTTACTCAAACTTTTCACGAGATACGGACTACCCACAGAGATAGAATCAGATCAAGGGTCAAGCTTCACATCAAACTTATTCGAGGGAGTTATAGACAGCTTAGGAATAAAACAATTCTAATCTACTGTGTACCAACCAGAGTCACAGGGAGCGCTGGAAAGGGGACATCAGACATTAAAGACCATGTTGAAGATTTATGGTCAAGACTATCCAGGTGATTGGGATAAGGGAATTTTATTTGTGCTTTTTGTGATCAGAGATGCACCAAATGAATCGACCAAATTCAGTCCGTTTGAATTAGTTTGTGAGCAGGAAGTGAGAGGACCGCCAAAATTGATTAAGGAGAAATCAGTAAGTCAGAATTCAGAGACCACATAGTCTCAGTATGTGTCGAAGTTTAGGGAACAATTAAATAGATCAGAGCAGTTGGCTAGAGAGCAAAGTATCAACGCATCCAATGAAACAGGCAGCAAACAAGAAATCAAGAACTCGCAATTTTGCTTTCGAGGATAAAGTAATTGTGTTACTTCCAGTGATAGGTGAACCTCTAAAAGCAAGGTTAGTTGGCCTTATCAAGTCAAAAGGAAATTGAGTGAGGTGAACTATTTGATAAGAACTCCAGACAGAAAGAAATCTCACAGAGTGTGGCATGCTAATATGCCACAGATATTAAGAGGCATTTGGATGGGTATATGAATAGGAAGGATTTGGAAGGATTTGGGCCGGGTGCTGGCAGGTGGGAATAGACTGGGTTGGGATATCTGGTCAGCATGGATGGGTTGGACTGAAGTGTGTGTTTCCATGCTGTCCATCTCTATGACTATGAAATAGTTCATCTCTCTCAGTTTTTGTTCAATTTGATAAGGTCTGCCATATCTTGTCTTAACATTTTATCACCGCTAGCAAGCTTGTGAATTTTTGATTTATTGCCTGCTTCCTGTTTCATCACATACTGTGCTATTTTCAGATGCTGTCTAGCCAACTCACCCACTCTATTTAATCTTTCCCCAAAATTTCACACATTGTTCAAACGTGTGGTCTCTGAACTCTTACTCACCAATTTGTCCTTCATTACTTTTACTGGTCCTCTCATCTCATGCCCCAAAACTAAATTTGGTAGATCCATTTGGTGCATCTCTACTTCCATAATGGAATTCCTTTTCCCAATCCGCTGGATAGTCTTGGCTATAAGCCCTCAACATTGTCTTTAAAGTTCGATGCCACAATTCCAAGGCTCCCTACAATTCTGGATGGTATGCAGTGGATTTGAATTGTTTCTTTGTTCAGCTATTCTGAACTCCTTTAAATGACTTTGATGTGAAATTTGACCCTTGATCTGATTGTATTTCTATAGGTAGTCCATATCAGGTGGAGACTTTGAGGAACTCTTCGGCAATCCTTTTAGCCGTAATGGAATGGCCTTGGAAATCTAGTGGACTCATCAGTTATGGTCAACAAATACTGATTCCCACTTTTTTTTTGAGATTGGGGTCCCACACAAACAATTAAGACCTTTGTAGAAGTTTCTTCAAATGCCAGAATGGGTGTTAAGAGTGCTGGTTTTCTAATTACATGAAACGTATGACATTTCTGGCAAAATTCAAACACATCCTTATGCAGTCCAGGCCAATAAAAATGATTTTGTATTTTGGCTTGAGTTTTCCTTAGAACTAAATGATCTCCTACTGGTAATTCACATGCTACCTGCAACACCTCCTTTCTGTAACCCATCGCTAATATAATTTGATGATTTTCTGCCCATTTGTCGTCTCCATGAATACGCGATGGTCTCCATTTCCTCATTAAAACACCATTTTTAAGATAGTAACATTCTGGCATACACTCAGATTCTTCTCTTGTGTACGTGCCTTGATATAACTGCTTTAGTTTCTCATCTCTCTGTTGTGTTTCAGTTAATTTCTCTGAACTAAAATTATCCACTTCGTCCTCCAGCTATGTTTGTTTTTCTTTCTCAATCATTTGATCAAACATCTCGTCTGATAATTGAACTTCAACTTCCCTGTCTTTATTCTTTGATTTCTCCTACAGTTTCTACCTGTCGCTTTGTGACCTTGTTACCACACAGTCAGGAAAAATCCCAGCTTATGTTTCCTCAGTTGCTTGATTTTCCACAGGCGTTTCGACCACAACAGGCCTCCCTCACCCCTGTGATCCAGCTATCTCATTAGCCAGGAGAAAATGTATTCCTGGAGGGATATGGGCCAATTGAGGCCAGTTGGAACTAGCTGAGTGGGCATCAGGGTCACTGTGGACCAGTTTGGGCTGAAGGGTCTGTTTCCATGCTATGACCCTGTAACTGCTACTGAAGGACTGAGAAACTAAAAATCCTGGTTCTGTGGGAGCTTGACAATACCCATTCAGACTGCTTCTAGAGTTCTAATTTAGAGTAAAGGTCTCACAAGCTGTTTACTTTATGAGCTTTTCAAAGAGGAACCTCACTATCTCTGATTTAAAACTGCCCTTCTAAAGAAAACAGGACAACTTCTTAAGCATTTCTATTATCACACTTCCTCTGGCAGTTCATCCCACACACGAACCACTCAGTGTATAAACGTTGTCCCTCTCTCACCTTACAAATATGCCCACCAGTTTGGATTGCCACCACCCTAGGGAAAAAGACCCCCTGGCTATTTACCTTATCCAAGCCCCTGGTGATTTTAAAAACCTCGATAGGATCACCCCTCAACCTCTCATGCTGTAGTGAAAACAGGCCCAGCCCATCCAGCCTAACTTGACAACTCACACTTTCCATTCTGAGCAAATTCTTGGTCAATCCTTTCTGAGTCCTCTCCAGTTTAATAATATCCTTCAGATAGCTGCTGCAGAAAGTGTGGAAATAACATTGCCAATCATTAATTTTGTAACGAGCAGTAGGTATACGCGCCCATTCCTCCATTTAAGGGTGGCAGCCAATCAATCTTGAGTTTCTACTGTGGAACTCCATATGACTCAACAGACTGGCTCGAGGCCTAAATCTTTCATCACATAGAACGGAACACGATGCCCTGCATGGGAGAGCGACCTGGAACGCAGGATCTTCAGATTTTGATAAGTCTACAACCAGAGTGGATTGATGCGAGCCAGTAGATATGTTGTATTTCGACTTCCAGAAGGTGTACAGCAAGTTACCTCACAAGGGTTCACATCATAAACTGAGGGCTGGTGGTGTTGAGGTAGTATGGTGGCATGGGTAGAGAAGTGGCAGACGGGAAGGAAACAGCAGATGGGATCAGGGATACCTTTTCAAGTTGGCAACCTATAATCGGTTTCCACAGGGATCAGTGCTGGGAACGCAACTATTTCCAATATGTATGAATGAATGGGAGAAAGGAAGCTAATGTACTGTTGACAAATTTGCCGATGACACAAAAATAGGTGGAAAGATAAGTTGTGACAGGGGTACACATATATGTGAAGTGACAGAGTAAAATTTGTCGCATTGAGTTTATTGCAGGAAAATGAGAAGTTGTTCATTTTGGAAGGAAGAACAATGGGACAAGTTAAATGGAGCAAGGACAGCAGGACACTGCAAAAGAAATGGACTTAGGGTGTAAGACTGTAAGAGACAGGAGCAGAATCAGGCCATTCAGCCCATTTAGGCTGCTCTGCCATGATATCTTGACCAATATGTTTCTCAAACACATTCTCCTGCCTTCCCCCATAAACGTTGATACCCTTACTCATCTGGAACCTATCCTTACATGCTCTCAAGTACATGGCCTCCACAAGCGTCTGTGGCAATAAGTTCCACAGATTCATTGTCCAAAGAGGTAACTACGGGTGGAACTCAGAAAGCTGGTACATCAGGTCGTCAAGAAGGCTGAAGCAATTTTGAAAGGTTGCCCAGTGGCAATGATGTGGGTCAACCGGTCGACACCAGGGGTGTGGAAGATGTGAGAGGGAAGCACTGGGGAATGTGGAGCTGGCTGGGATCGGGTGGAGGGAGTGGAAGGGGGCTTGTGCAGCTCTGTAATATGAGATGAGTGCTGCCAGGACAGTGGGGGTAAGCATTTTGACATACACTGTGGTGAATGATTTGTGTTACTCACAAATCCCTGGAATCAGAAAAGATTGTGTACATTTCTTTATTCAGTGGAATGTCATTGATATCCCTGATCTTATCCCATGGATGTCCGTGGAGACTTCTCTTTCATTTAAGTAAGTGACTCTGAGTATATTTGGTGCTTTCACACAATCAGAAAAAGATTGCCTGGCAGTACAAACATTGGAGTTTCTCGCAAGAAATGGGATACCCCACAATTTTTCAGATCAATTTTATTTCCTACCCAGTTCCTGCTGCTATCAGTATTCCTGGTAAGCGAGTGAAAAAATATAGTACAAGTTGAATAGCAATGTGCAAATTAAATTTCATCCATTTTCCGCTTGCTGGTATTTGTTTAATGTAAAGAGAATGTCCTATTTTCGTAAAGTGGTTCACAAATTGCAATTTGCACCTCAGCTATGTTGAAACAGTTAATGTCTTTGGAGTTTCAGATAGAAACTCTGACCTAGAAGGGCACTGATGTCAGATGAGAAATGAATTACAAAGTCTTGAATGCCTCAACGCTAAAGTTGCTGTTATGTTTATATCAGGGTGGTTTCAATAATTGCTTCTTTGCAAAATTATTTCACAGGTTACATTGCAGAACTCTGTCTTGTTTGCATGTCTTTGTATCCAGTGTCTTTATAAATGATGACCTATAATGTCCATGCTTATTAATTGGGTTAATGCGAATGGAAAATCGACAATTTTCTTTTATTGGTGTGCGATATACTTGTCATATTTTCCATTTTCCACTTTTCCCAAGAACTAACCAGCAGTTGGTCCACGAATGAGATTTCCCATTCAGGCGTTTGCTAATAGATTATGCAGGGGACTTCTGAGCAACAGCAGCGACCAGAACGGACCTGAAGGGAACAATCAGAGAACATCTATAGTTTTGCTTTTCAGTATTTCTGATCATTTCATATTACTTTAGCTGATGTATATTGTACATTTGGTAAATTGGCCAGTGATAAATTATTGTGACACAGACAAACACCCTCAGTAATCCGATGTACATCATTCAACAAGTTGGATTGTTGCTGCAGCATCTGGGTTCCTACACAAATGAGTCTATCTATGGAATTGTGCAGAGAAAGTTCAGAGAGGAACTGAAGCATTTGGCACAATATTTGTTTGCACTGAATGGGAACTTGTTTCAGTAACAATATGTTCTGGACCATCTGCAGCTTCATCATGTCCTTCCTATAAAAGGGTGACCAGAACTGGACATAGTTGAGCTTGTTCATTTTTGAACTTAAAGCTTCTCTCCCTGAGAATAACTCGTGTTGAATGAATAAATGGATGATATTTTTCACTGTTGTGTATATTTTACAGTGAAAAATACAGTAATATACGGTGAAAAGCTTCCCTTGTTGCCATAATTCTGGCACGACTTTGAATAGTTTAAGAATATAAAAAGATATCGTTTGAGGAAAGTCTTCCACCACTGCTTCACCATGGTCAGCAGAGATCCTGTGGAATCCCCATTTCTGCAGTTTGAAGAAATTGCTCTGGACAATGAAGATCCCCCTGGGAGGTTGTCCCAGGCCTGGAACACTCCAAAAGTATCCATTTCAACTTCAGAGAGTTTTGTTTAAATTCAGCAAAAGTTAGACTATTAGATACATCAATGTGAAGGAGGATTAACCCAATCCCCTTTGGAGGACTGGGTGATCGATGCGGAAGGAGTTGATCCATCCCCAGCTCCCGGAAGACTGGGGAATCAATATGGTTGGGAATCGATCCATCCTCTGATGGACTGGATGGTTCATGTGATCGGGGATTGATTCGTTCCCCTGGAAGATTACAAAACAAAAGGAGGGCAAACAGAGAGAAATGTGGAGCTTGTGCAGTGATGTGGGGAGGCCAGCAGAGGGTGGCACTTTATCTCTTGAAACAACAGAGAGACAGAGAGATTCTGAGACTTTGATTCATTGCATTTTGATTAATTCATTCAAAGTGTGTTCCATCGCAGGCAGAGCTGGTCACTCTGTCACAGACTCTCATTCATGCTCTGACAATTTCTCAGACACACACAGCCTCACATTCACACAAACTCACTCTCACGAGTGATAAATTTGCTGTTATCTCTTCCTGAATAAACGTCAAGACAGCAAACACATTAAGTATTCTGAACTCTACCTCTCAAGTCTTATTAATCTCTTTGTCCCTGGTAGGACTCAGCGACACAGTGGCTCAGTGGTTAGCACTGCTGCCTCACAGCGCCAGAGACCTGGCTTTGATTTGAGCCTCGTGCGACTGTGTGGAGTTTGCACATTCTGGCCGTGTCTGGGTAGGTTACTTCTGGGTGCTCCGGTATCCTTCCACAGTCACAAAGCTGTGCAGGTTAGGTGAACTGGCCATGCTAAATTGCCCACAGTGTTCAGGGATGTGTAGGCTAGCTGCATTAGTCAGGGGTAATTATAGAATAATGGGGAATGGGTCTGGGTGGGTTACTGTTCGGAGGATTGGTGTGGACTTGTTGGGCCAAAAGGCCTCTCTAGCTAGGAGGAGGGAATATGGTTGGGATGGCTAGATGCCTACTTATGGGCAGTTTATATTTAAATGCCCAGGCTTCAATCTTGGCCACAGGATGGGAAATTGGGTTTTGGAATGGGTAGTTGCCCTCTTTGGGCAGGTGGTGAGTTCCCGTATTCAGCGTCATTGGCTCCTTATATGTTGGTTTGTTTTTTGGCTTTTGTGTATATAATCTTTGATAGCTTTGAGCGTTTGTTAACTGTGGTGGGTTTAGTCTATGTAGTTTTAATGTTCGATGGATCAGGTGACACTAAGGCTCAGCGATTTGTGGTTCGAGTTCCTCCTCTCTGGAATTTAAATGTTACTGCAGAAGGTTATGGCTAATGATGTCCCTGGAATATCAAGGGGTGTCTCTCAACAATTAAGAGGAAGAAGGTACTTTTGAGTCTTAGAGTAAAAAGTGAGGTCTGCAGATGCTGGAGATCAAATCTGAAAATGTGTTGCTGGTTAAAGCACAGCAGGTCAGGCAGCATCCAAGGAACAGGATTCCTGATGAAGGGCTCTGGCCCGAAAAGTCGAATTTCCTGTTCCTTGGATGCTGCCTGACCTGCTGTGCTTTAACCAGCAACACATTTTCAGCACTTTTGAGTCTTAGAAAAGAGAAGGTGGATATTGCTTTGTTACAGGAGACACACTTGGATGATAGGGAGCATTTGAAACTACAGCAGAATGGCTTGTGTTTACTTTTCATCTTTTAATACCAGAAGTAGGGGAGTGGCTGCAATGGTTCGGAGAAATCTCCCATTTAAGTTACCAGAGTGTGTTAAAGACATATGGTAATTCTCAAAGCTCTGTTAAATGGGCACTAAGAGGGTGTTTGAAATGCTTATTGCCCTCTGGCCCATCCCGTCAAATATTTGGAAGACGTGTACTCTAAACTGATCAGGCTCAAGTCCCGACATATCACTGTGGGGAAGATTTTAATTGTCTCATGGATCCCACAGTGGACAGGTTGCTCAAAGGCCCCTCGATACCCTTTGTACAAACTAAATAGTTAATGGATCTGTTTGTGGAGTTAGAGTTGGTGTACGTCTGGAGGCGTCACCGCCCTATAGGCAGGGATTTTATGATTTATTTCGAATCCCCACGGATGTCACACCAGGATTGATTTTTTTCTGACCCCCGTGGCCACCCTGGGCTTGGTGACATCTTGTACAATTGGTAATATTACCATCTCCGATCACGCTCCAGTGTAACTGTTGGTTAAGATCAAGGATGTTACAGTGGGTCCGAGGCACTGGCAAATGGATTCCTTTATCCTCAAGGATAATAAGTTGTGAAGTACATCACTAGGGAATTTCAGGCATTCCAAGTCATTAACTCGGGCCCATCCGTAAAAGCTACCAACTAAGCTCGTTTTTATCCGATGTGAGTGATTGGGCCTGTGGGGACTCTCTTTCAATATGGTTAGATATTGAAACCTCCCAGGCAAGGTGCCCCTTTACTAGCTTGCTGTTTTTGGACAATAAAGGACAGTTAGGGAATATTGCCATAACCCAATAGTTATCAATACTGTTAAAGCATGTTGGCCAATTCAGCAGAGGGAAGGCAATACTGGCAAAGCATCTTCTTTTATCCCTATAGTGGATATGCCGGGTTTTCAACGGGGATGATAGATTCAGGATTCAAACATTGGGCAGCGGTGTGTCTTGCATGGGCGATTTATTTGAGGGAGACACAATGATGTTCTTTGATCAGTTAGCTCCGAAATACAAGTTATATAACAGGGACCTCTTTTGCTTATCTAAAGTTATGGATTTTATTCAAAAAACCTACACTTTTGACTGACCCCACAAATCTGACATAGAGAGTGGGGGTGGGTGCTCAGTGCTAAGAGTACACTTTCTGTCAGCACTTTATATCATCACTTGGGGAGTGCCCCCTCAAATGAGTTCAATCGACTCTGCAGGGTGTGGGAGAGAGAGCTAGGTGTTGAGGTCGCCTCAGAGACATGGGAAGATAGTTGGGAAAACACAAGGAAATTATCAATTTGCAGTAGGACCCATGCTTTGCAGTTGAAAATTCTCCACAGGGTCCACTTGGCTCCGGACCATTGGTCACAATTTAAACCAGGGGTATTTTCAACATGTCCCAAGTGCAAGGTTGGCACGGGCACTCTTAACCATTAACGAGTTTTGAGAAGATTTGTAGCTCTCAGGTTGAGGTTCTGGAGGTAGGTTTGCTCGCTGAGCGGGAAGGTTCATTTTCAGATGTTTCGTTACCATACTAGGTATCATCTTCAGTGAGCCTCCGGACGAAGCATTGCTGATGGTTCCTTTCCATTTACATGTTTGGGTTTCTTGTGGTTTGTGATGTCATTTCCAGTGGTGATGTAACTTCCTATGGTGATGTCATTTCATGTTCTTTTTCTGAGGAGTGGTAAATCGGGACCAAGTCAATGTGTTTGTTGGTAGATTTCCGGTTGGAATGCCATGCTTCCAGGAATTCTCGTGTGTGTCTCTTTTGGCTTGTCCTACGATGGATGTGTTGTCCCAGTCAATGTAGTGTCCTTCCTTGTCTGTATGTAAGGATACTAGTGAGAGAGGGTCATGTCATTTTGGGGCTAGTTGATGTTCATGTATCCTGGTGGCTAGTTTTCTGCTAGTTTGTCCAATGTAGTGTTTGTTACAGTCCTTGCACGGTATTTGGTAAATGACATTAGTTTTCTTGTTGTCTGTATAGGATCTTTCAAGTTCATTAGCTGCTGTTTTAGTGTGTTGGTGGGTTTTTGGGGCTTACGTGATGCGAAGGGGTCTGTGCAGTCCGGCAGTCATTTCCAAAATGTCTTTGATGGAGGGGAGAGTGGCGAGGGTTTCTGGATGTGTTTTGTCTGTTTGTTAGGGACTGTTGCTGTGAAATCTGCGGACTGTGCTCAGAATGCAGGAATCATCATCAATGCTTTGTCCAAAGGCTCATTACGTAGTATGGTGACGAACATCTGACAATGAACATTCCAGCTCAGTGAGCAAACCTACATCCGGGCTCTTACCATTGTGTCTGGTCCTGTGGTAGGCTTCAATCATACTGGAATGCGATGGCGGGTGCAATGGAGAGGACTTTGGGTGTAAGGGTGGAGAAAGACCCAATCTCTCTTTTTCTTGGCCTGTCCAGTGTGTTCCCTGCAGATGCGCATAAGAAAAAAACTTTTCAACACCCTCACTTTCTGTATTTGAAAGAATATCTTGCTAGGTTGGGCATCCAAAAAAAAAAACCCCAGGCCTGTCAGGTTGGCAGACGATTGTTATGGACCATATCCCCTTAGATTGTCTCACAAGATTGGTACACCACAAAATGGAGAATTTCTATAAGACATTTGTCCGTATGAGTCCAATACCCAGGGAAGAGGAACTGCAAATATATGAGTGTCTTGTTTGGCTGAGTTGAGTTATTACTATCTATTAGCTTGTTGTTGGCTATTATTTATTTATTTAATTATTTTGTTGGGGATTTTTAATATATATTTTCTTTTATATTTGTACATTTGTAGATGAGGGCGGGTAGTTTGTTTTTAATTTTGCGTTCTTTCTTTGTATTGTTTTGTATTTGTTGTAATACTTAAAAAATCTATTTTTCAATAAAAAATATATTATAAAAAAAGGTAGGTCATACACGGCCTTAGGGAGGGAAACATAAGCTTGCTGTCTTGCAGTAGCACAGAGTTAGGGTATTTGGTCCGACATGTCATCAACAGCCCTGTTTAACAGCAATTCAACAAGTAACAGGAAATGACCTGGAGTGTGAGTGTGAATGGCAGATTGTGGACAACTACCACCTGGAAAAGACAATCATGTAGAAAGTCAGAGTTAAGCTCAAATTCTACAAATGAAATGAAATGAAATGAAAATGAAGAACGTTTCGAAGTCAATTTGATCTCTGTAAGGACTTAACTGACACATGAGGTGATATTTCTCAAACTTGTAAGTTGTGAATCATTGGAAAATATCAGAAAGTCCACAACACAGTGGTCGGTACAAGCTGCCCTAGAATTTTATTTTCATCACCTTGACTCTCGGCTAGTCAGGCAGTGTTATCAATTGCATTCCAATCCACCAGCACATCAATGATTTCAACCTGTAGAAACCCAGTCAATACTTAATGCCATAAGAAACTGACATTGAGATCATTGCTACATCCTTGATAGAGATCATGGATTTTTTTTTGTAAATGTCCAAAGTCCAAGGCATTTACTTAAAGAGTAAACTCCACTCTTCAGAACAGCTGCCTTTTTAACTATATAATAGTTGAAAACGTACACACTACATAACATCTGAGATAGCAATCAAGAACATAATACTTTTAATCAACCTGTGTTAAACATGGGTTAACAAGACAGTGCAGCTAATTATCGTCATAGTTTATACATTAATCCTTAAACAGCAGATACAGTGAAGACAGATCTTCAGAATAATCAGTAAAGATCAAAGTTTGGGAGAAGATTTGTAGCTCGGGTGCTTGTTGTTGTGGTTCTGTTCGCCGAGCTGGGAATTTGTGTTGCAGACGTTTCGTCCCCTGTCCAGGTAGCATCCTCAGTGCTTGGGAGATTCCTGTGAAGCGCTTCTGTGATCTTTCCTCTGGCATTTGTGGTGATTTGTATCAGCCGCTTCCGGTTGTCCGTTCCAGGTATCCACGGCAGCAGCTGGTATATTGGATCCAGCTGGAACTGACAATCGGAAGTAGCAGAGACAAACCACTATAAAATCCCGGAGTAAACATCACAGAAGCGCTTCACAGGAGGCTACCAAGCACTGAGGATGCCTCCTAGACAGGGGACGAAACGTCTGCAACACAAATTCCCAGCTCAGTGAACAGAAGGGCAACATTCAGTCAAGTGCTCTCATTATATCAATCACCAATTTCGTTCAAAACTGTGTGCGTACCTCATGGAAATTTTTGTTCCCCTTCCAAGACACAGTCTAATTGTCAGCAGAGGACAACTGACAACAGTGTCTGGGCCACAGTTTTCACAGAAAGGAAGTCCTCCTTCGCTCAGCCTGGTTTGGGCAAATTTGCAAATGCTTTCTTCACATAAGAAATAGCTGCAGCAAATTTCCAGCTTATTTCCAGCTCCTGCATTCAGCCTGTTGGCTTCAAGCTGCCATGGATTGCACCACTGGAATCATCATCATCATCATGTATCTGTCAGAGATGAAAGAAGTTACAGAGATGGGGAGAGATATGTGGCTCGGGAAGGCTAAAGAGATGGGGCAATAGGTACAGAAACAGAGAGAGGAATGAGGGCTTTATAAACAAGGATGGACTCTTTACCTCGAGGCATTGCTTGACTGTCAAGGAATGTGAATTCTTCGAGCAGGAGGGATCATGAATGGGACTTGCTGTGAGTAAAGATAGAGAGGTTTGCATGATCCTGAACACACGAGGGGGATAATTATAGGAGGCCATCCAGGAATGTGTTGCAATATTGATATTTGGAGGGAAAGCAGACTCATGGGATAGGTCTCAGCCGTCCCTTGAACTGAGGAAGGGGGTGAAGTCTGATGATCTCAGGGAAGTATCTGTACATCACCTTCATGGTGGTATTTCTATGTTTCCATAAGCAGAGAGCAAGGAAGAAGACAGTGGACGGGTCAAAAGCGATAATGTTCTGGTCAAGATGGATATCTCCATCCTACATGTGGGAACCTACACTGTTTTTTTACACGATATGGCTGTGAAATTTGAAGAATCTGAAGCAGCCAAGGAACAGTGAGAGGATGGGGTCAAGAAGTCTGTCCAGGTGCTGTTCCACATGACGTGACATTCATAGAGACTTCATGGAGGAAGATGCTGGGGCAGGAGTGTCAATGTCAGTGAGCACGTTATGAAGAAGGAGAATAGGTATTCCACCTTTGCCCACATCAAATAAGATGTAATTCCTTCCCTCAATATTTCCGTAATATTTCTCAGCTGAGACCTGAATGGAAGGTCTCAATGTTAAGCTTTAGCACAGATCAGGGATGTAAGGTCACAAAGAGTGGGAAAATGGACTGGAAATTGAGTTGCCAGGGAGGTTAGGGGGGCTGCTTTTCAGCAGAGGCATGTGAATGGCTGGTTGGATGTAGCGAGGGATAGAACCTGAGGAGAGAGAGAGCAACTCACAGCAACATCAAAAGCTCCAACTTCCTTTCCATTTGGTCCTTCCAGACCTGGGCAAGGAATCCAGATGCACACCGAAGCCTTGGCTCATGTTGTATTTACTGTGCACCAGGAGATGTGTAGAATTTGCTCTTATACAACAAAGATTTTTCTTCTGGAGCAGACAGCAAGAAGCGAGATTCCAACCACTCTGAGTGCGTGCAACTATATCTGCAGTTCCCTTGCTGACCTCTGGAGGTGCTGTGTCTCTGCTCTTGAACTTACTTGAGGAACTCCAATCTCTTTCCCCCTGTGCACGTCACTTTGTCCTCTCTTGGAAGGTTTGAGTAAACTTGTGAACTCGAAACCCTGTGACCCGGCTCTGGGATCTTGTAAAGTGCTTTGGTTTTAAATGCAACGAGTGATTGCTGTAAGTGGATATGTCACCATGCTCCTGAGGTGTTCTCGAAACTTGGACTGAGTCACTCCATAAATGAATGTGTTAGTGCAGCAACTTAAGTTCAGTAGCATGACTCCCACTTCGTGGAATATATATTCTGAATTGGTGTAATCAAGAGACTCTTTTCCTGCAAATTCATGATAATAAAAATAAATAACAATCACCAACCAAAGGATGATGAAGTTACCAGAAACGGTGAAGAGTAATACCACCGATTTCCTTCTGCTCTCCACCTCTGGGTCACGATGATTCCCTGGCCTTCTATGACCCTTCAGTCCCTTGCGGAGTTGACTTGCCTGTAAAATGTGCCTGACTGTCAGAGCATTGAGAAGCAGAATTAAACCGAATGGTAGCGCTGGGGTTAAAATCATATGAAACCAGTGAAATCTAACCCATCCAGGTTCAGTGAAGTAGCTTGGTTTAAAATAGCAGTCCCAGGAAACACAGTCGATTCTCAGCCCGGGTTCAAATACAAAGTAAAAGGGAACATTTTTTAAACAGAGCACTGCACAGGTTGTTGCAACAACCACAGTCGCATTTTTTGCAGTACAATATTTTGTCTTTAGTTTCTGGCAGCAAATGGCCACAAATCTATCAAATGCGAAAGTCACAGTGAACCAGACAGAGCAGTTTATAGCTGCACGAATCAGGACAGCAATGATACTGCACACAGGGATGATATTCAGGAAACAAAATAGGAAATAATAAGAATTGAGCCGCCTCATTATGATTTCAGTGATAATCACCAGCAGGTCAGCCGTTGCCATGGCTATCAGGTAGCGAGTGCTACAGGTAGAGAGGCCACACCTTCTCCGGGAAAGGATCACAATCGCCACTAAGTTAACTACAAGAGAGAGAAAGCAAAAGGCACTTAAAATATTGACAACAAAATCAGACACACGGATCAAAAGAAGGATTTCAGGACTGGTTAGGTTCTGGTTAGAAAGGAATCATCGCAATCACAAAAATCTCAGTTCCAACTCCAATGTACTTCTGACATTCCAATTTCCAGAGTGAATCAAATCAGAACAGCTGATATGCAATGAATGAAAATGTCTGTACTGACCTGTTTTTATGGGTATTTCTACAGCGAGCCAGTTTTTTTTTGTCATATATTATACACATAAGTATGTAAATCTGATGAACACAGGAAAGGTTTGAGAATAATCAGTTGGAAAATCGATACGTAAGGAGGCAGAAACGGTGTTACCATTTCAGACCAAAATCCTTTGGTCATACCTGGAAGATGTTGGATATTGATCATATTAAAAGAATGGGAGGGCTCGATAAATATGGGGTATTGGGAAGAGAGGACCAAAAATGAGTGTTTATAGTTATGTTAATGGAATAGTTCAGCTTTAAAAGAGATGAATGTTGAAGACAATTGGGTTAATTGAAAATTCGGCGATAGCTCTAGGAGAGGGGATAACTGTGACAGCAGAATGACAGAGCAACAGGAAAGCCTGCAAAGAGCTTGAAAAGAAGTCAAATCACTATAGGCTTCGAAAGACCATAGGAACCAGTCAGAGAGCTGTATATCAATTAGGTTTTATGAACTGCATGACCAATTGGAAATTGTGAGGCAGAAACAAAATGACAAAATCTGAAGACAAATCTAAAGTGAGAGATAGACACGTAGAAAATATCAGAACACATCCAGTATAATCATTAACAAACAAGAGGGAAGGGCTTTACATAGCAAATCAGTTTCAATGTCGTTGATGTTTTTGCTGGAAAGATTTGAGATCTGTTTATGACTTGGGGAATAGGATGTTCAATGTGGAAGGTGGGCAGAGGGGCCTCATGTGCACATTCAGAAAAATCTGTTGAATTACTGGCTAATGTTATTTGCATGACAACAGTGAAGAGAAGAAAAACATTACTGGAGCTAATATTATCAGAATTCAATTCACACCAAAAAAAAACAGAGTAACATCCATGAAATATATTCTGGTCTTGGGTATACAGTGTATATCATCAAGCATAATGGGTATGGAATCCACCATCATCAACACCCTGGGAATTGCCACGTTAATATAGCTGTGACAAAAGCAGGTGAGAAACCTGAAATACCACAGGAAGTATCTCATCTCCTGACTCACCATAGCCTGTCCACAGTCTCAAAGGCACAAGCCTGGAGTGTGAAGGAATACTCCTCATTTGCATTGGAAGAGGGAAGCTCCAAAAACACTCAAGAAGCTTGAATGCATTCAAGGCAAAGCAGCCCCGGTTTAAGTTGGTGCCACATCTACAAGCATCCATTCTCTCCACCACTGATGCTCAGCTGCAGCAATGCATATCATTGACAAAATGCACCACAGAAATTCGCCAAACATCCTGTGTCAGTACCTTCCAAACCCATGGCCTCTTCCATTTAGCAGAACAGAAGGAGCAGATACATGGGAAGACTGTCACCTGCAAGAACCCTTCCACACCACTCAACACCCTGACTTGGAAATATATCACCTTTCGTTCAGTGACGCTGGGTTAAAATTTTGGAACTCCCTCCCAACGGGCATTATGCATCCACCTACACCATGTGGACTACAGCAGTTCATCAGCACCTTCACAAGATTCAACAGGGGACTGGCAATGAGTGCAGGAATAGCTGGTGATATACCACATCCTATGAATGAACTTTTCAGAAAGCCCTTTTATTTGAAAAGAGTACCAGATTTATATGCTCGAGGGACTATAATTATTTTCATCTGGATCAGATCAGAATTGAGAAAAGGTGGATTAATAAAGTCGTCAGTACAATTTTAGGAATGTGCGTTCTGTCCTCTGCATGATGCAATCCCAACATGTGTGGAATCTGTTACAGATACCTTTCCTGTCTGGAACAGGCCTCACACAACAAAGTGTTGACAGAGTGAAAAACATAAGGACTGATCAGCGGTGATAGTTGACCTGTCAAAACATAATCAGCTACACAGAACCGTGATTCTGTCTTAGAGGGCTAAAGATATTCAGCAAACAGGGCCAACAGATTCTCAAACCTTGCTGTGGGAACGGGATGAACCAACACAAAAACAAATGAAGCATTTACATCATCAGCTCTCAAAATATGACCATAAATAACACAACAGAGTCAAATTATCGCTCCTAGATACTCAATGCCACTGTCACTATTAAATCCCCCATTTTTAGGTAATGTTACTAATATTTAGGTTCTGTGGGTTAGTATTGATCAGAGGTGGAACTAGGCGAGCCATATAAATATTGAAACCACAAGATCAGATTATAGGCTGGGACTTCTGTGGTGAACAACATCTAATAACCCATTGAAGTCAGTGCAGCATTTAAAGGGCACAAATCTGATGGAATATTCTCCACTTGTCCTGGGCAGGTGCAGCTCCAACAACACTTAAGAATCTCAACTCCATCCAGGACAAGATCCCAGTTGTTTAGCACTCCATCACTACCCACTAACTTCCTTCACCAGTGTTGCACAGTGGCAGCAATGTGTACCATCTATGAGATGCACCACACCAGCTCTAGAAGACTCCTTCAACAACACTTTCCAATTTTTGAAGGAGACAGGCAATAAACACATGGAAACACCATAACCTGCAGTGGGAGTAGGGATATGGTGCCACAGGCAATTGACAATAATGCTGTGCTTGCCATTCCCACCAAAATAACTGGAGAGACCATTCAAATCATTTGTCTTGACAAACTTATTCACCAATTTCTTTACCACAGTAATACGACCACTAGAGCAGCATGTAAAATTAGTGACAAAATCCATACAAAGACCAGCTCAAAAACTCAGCTTTGCACAACTACTGTCACTTACCAGGAATACCAATGATGGCAATGATCAGGTAATAAATCTTAGCAACGCTATAAAATGCCTCACGCATTTTCTGAGGGAAATGATCCTATCCTTTGTGCTGCCAGCAACAATTCACATTAAACTCCAAGGAGACCCATTGCCAGTCCCATTACTTTATACCGTGTCAGCTCTCTGTGGGTGCATTGAAGTTACAACATTGTTCCATAGGGATTGGAAAAATATAACCACAATATGACATTGAATTAAGCACCTGCTCTCAATGACTATACTCCCTTCGGATATTGAATTGGAAAACTTAATAGATTGGACAATTCAGATTGCATTGGAAAACTAATTAGCACATTGAAGATGAATGTTTCACATGAAGGAATGAATAGTGGTCTGTGTTTTCACTTTATTTGTATACGGTTGTCTCAAAATCTTCAATCACATGTCAGTTAAAACAAAATCTCAATTAAGCAAAGCAGTGAGGACCTGACTATGAGTTTCAGGACTGCTTTGTTATTTCAAGTGAGTTTAGTCCCCTTAGGATTACATGTTAAAAAGGACCAATTTAAGACCAGAGCTGATTCTTCTTCACAGTTTTTCCCTAATGTCTAGTTACAGAAGGGGCTGCTCAATGTAATAATATATATAATATTATAATAGCAGAGCACATAAAATTACATACCATAATCTAGCAGAGTCAGCATTGATTCAAGGAAGGAAAACCATGTTTGACAAATGTATTAAATTTCTTTGAGGAAAAAGCAGGACAGATAACGGGCATCCATTAGATATATTTGAAAAGCCATTTGAAAAGGTACTGCAAGACACATTGTGTTCGATCTGTTTGTTAACACTGAAGAGGGTTGCCTAACTAACAGAAGTCAAGCAATTAGGATAAAGAACCTGTTTCAGGATAGCAACATGCAAGTCATGGAGTGCAACATGATCTGTGCTGGGATCAAAATTATTCCAAATATATATGGATGACTTTGATAATGGAAGTGTCATTCTTGTCATGTTTGTGGGTGGGAATGTGTGACAATGCTGCTCCTTTAACAGGGTTATGCTGTCCTTGGCTCTTCTTTTCAGGAGGTTGGAAAAGCAGCGATTCCAAAATGTCTGGGTTTGACGACTTGAGAATGCTTTCAAGTTGATGAAAAAAAAACACTTGTACAATGAAACGGCAGTGACCAGTTCTCTCAGCTCACCTTTTCACAGTTTGGTTTGGTTATTTTTGGTTTGGTTTTAGCAGTCTGCCTGTTCACTGAAAACAGTTAGTGGGCTTTGAGGCTGCTGTCAAAATAAAGAGCTATGTGGGAGAAGGTGTTCCATGCTGCATCTTCCTGCCATCTTTGTCTCTGACATCTCTCCTGGAAGAGCCTGTGTTTGATTTTACCTATTGTGCCATGCGGTGTTTATGGGGATTGTTGCATGTATTTGGAACAGCATCATTATGTTGGGATAATCTGTTGGGTTTTCAGAGAAGTTACGTTATTCAGTATTCTGTTCTCTTTTGTTTGTCTTTCATTCGGTAAGCTTGCAAACAACTTCTGTTTTGTTTGAAACTAAATGGTTGGGCTGCATCACTCCTGGAATATCTACTATACACCTGCTGTTAAATGATGACACATTGTCCATGACCACTACTTCCGCAAGTCCGTGTAGTGTGAACGATGCTCATGTTATAGATCAAGCCAGACTCCCTCAAAACATTTAAAGAGGTTGGGCCAGACCCTAACTTTGGTAGTTGTTTTAAGCAGGTGTACAGTAGATATTCCAGGAGCGATGCAGCTGTCCCAACCACGTGGCTTTAAACCAAACAGGATTTATTTGCTAGATTACTGAATGAATCACAAACAAAAGAGAACAGAACACAGAACAACTTAATCTATCCTAAAACCCAACAGATTATCCCAACATAATAATGCTGTTCCAACTATTTGCAACAATCCACGTAAACACCCCTTGGTACAAAAGGTGAAGTCAAACAAAGGATCTTCCAGGAGCGAGAGAGAGAGAGAGAGAGAGAGATGGCAGAGATATTCAGCATGGAACACCTTCTTCCATGCAGCTGTTCCTTGCATCAAAACTCACTGCTTTCAGTGAACAGCCAGAGTGCTAAAAATCCAAATCAAACCAAACTAGAGTAAAGCTGAGCTGGGAGAGCTCATTGTACGACTTGAAAGCCTTTTGCCTGAAGCAGTATTTGTTAACTATTATCAAACTGGCCCTCAAACCCTTTAAACCTAGTCTTTTATGACCTCTCAGAAAAGAAACACCAAGGAACAGTATCACGATACCTCCCCCTTTAAAGAAAACCCATCAATATCCAAAGATGACTTCATTATAAAACTCCTTAATCTTAACTTGTTCGCACTCAAAAACACAGATATACATTACATTGACAATGATCATGCAACACGCTCAACTACATTTTGTTTCAATACATTTTACTCCTGCCACTGAAAGCCTTCCTTTTTTATTCAAGTCTCAGCAACACATCAGCAATCCAGTTTTCCCATCCTGCCATATGCACAGTTTTCACATTGAATGCACACAACTACAAGCCTCATTGAAACAGTCTGGAGTTTTTGTCCTTAAATTTCTCCACAAACTTCATTCGGTTCTGACCAGTGTATATGATTATCTCAGATACATTACTGCTGAAAATGTGTTGCTGGAGAAGCGCAGCAGGTCAGGCAGCATCCAAGGAGCAGGAGAATACATTACTGCTACATTACTGCCTCAAACATTCCTGATGAAGGGCTCTGGCCCGAAACGTCGAATTTCCTGTTCCTTGGATGCTGCCTGACCTGCTGTGCTTTAACCAGCAACACATTTTCAGCTCAGATACATTACTGGTAACATAAACGCTGAAATGCTGTAATGCCAACACCAAGCTCAAAGTCTCCTTCTATACTGTCAAATATTTCTGCCTATGAATATTCAGTTTCCTAGTAAAATGCCCGATAGGTCTTCCCAACTTCTTGTTGTCTTCCTGTAAGAGCACAGCACCGACACCCACATCACTTGCATCAATAGCCAACCTGAATGGCTTTGTGTAATTAGATGTGGTTAACACTGGGGCAGTGGGTAACACAGCTTTCAGGCTGTCAAATATCTTCTGACAGTCTGCTGTTCACTGAAACTTCTTACCTTTCTTTAGCAATTCAGTGAGTAGAGCAACTCGCCTGCCAAAGTTTTGTCTGAATGTTCGATAAAATCCACTCAATCCCAGGAATTATGGTTCTCCTGTTTTTGTTGATGGTATGGGAAACTCTCCAATTCCCTTTGTTTTTGCATTCTGTGGAGGCATTTGTTCATGTCCAATAGCATGGCCCTGGAAGGTGACTTGGGTTTTGGCAAATTCACTCTTAGCTAGGTTCATCAACAAGCCCGCGTCCTGAAATCGATCAAACTGGTCTGATAAATGTTGCAAATATTCCTTCCATGTGTGACTAAAAACGACCAGGTCATTGATGTATATGATACAATTGGGTAATCCCCAAGTGACCTGATTGGTTTGTCTCTGAAATGTAGCTGGGACGCTTCTCAGACCGAATGGCATGACTTTAAACTGATACAATCCATTTGGCGGTATGAAAGCCAAAAGTGTTTCAATCCTTCAGACACAGGTACCTGCCAGTACCCTCTGAGCAAGTCCAACTTAGAAATTAAGTTGCTTGTCACACCTTTACTACACAGTCTTCCAAACAAGGAATCAGATATGCATCAGTTTTTGTAACTGCATTGACTTTGCGATACTTCACACATAACTGTTGGGTACCATCTAGTTTTGGCACCATTACTATGGGTGAACACCAGTCACTGTAACTCAGTTTGATTATGTCATTTTGGAACATGCAAATAACAAACAAAGAACAAAGAAAATTTACGGCCCTCCAAGCCTGAGCTGATCCAAATCCACTGTCTAAAACTGTCAGCCAATTCAGAAGCATCTGTATCCCTCTGCTCCCCACCTACTCATGCAGCTGTCCAGACGCATCTCAAATGAATCTACATTGCCTGCTTCTACCAGCTCTGCTGGCAACGCGTTCCAGGCACCTACCCATTCTATGTAACGTACTTGCCACGTGTATCCCTCTGAAACTTTTCACTTCTCACCTTGAGCGCGTAACCTCGCGTTATTGAATCCTTCATCCTGTGAGATTTCTTTCTGCCTGGAGTTCTTATCAAATTGTGCACCTCACTCACTTTCCTTTTGACTTGATAAGGTCCACTAAACCTTGCATTTAGACGTTCATCTATCACTGGAAGTAACACAAATACTTTCTCCTCAAAAGCAAAATTGTGAGTTTTTGATTTCTTGTTTGCTGCCTATTTCATTGTATGCGGTGATACTTTGCTCTCTAGCCAACTGCTGCGCTCTATTTAATTGTTCCCTAAATTTCGACACATACTGAGACTATGTGGTCTCTGAATTCTGACTTACCGATTTCTCCTTAATCAATTTTGGCGGTCCTCTCACTTCCTGCTCAAAAACTAATTCAAACGGACCGAATTTGGTCGATTCATTTGGTGCATCTCTGATCACAAAAAGCACAAATAAAATTCCCTTATCCCAATCACCTGGATAGTCTTGACCATAAATCTTCAACATGGTCTTTAATGTCTGATGTCCCCTTTCCAGCGCTCCCTGTGACTCTTGTTGGTACACAGTAGATTAGAATTGTTTTATTCCTAAGCTGTCTACAACTACCTTGAATAATATTGATGTGAAGCTTGACCCTTGATCTGATTCTATCTCTGTGGGTAGTCCGTATCTAGTGAAAAGTTTGAGTAACTCTGCTCCAATCCTTTTCGCTGTGATATTGCATAATGGGAAAGATAGTGAACACATCCATTATTGTTAACAAATATTGATTCCAACATTTTGTTGTAGGTAGGGCTCCGACGCAATCAATTAAGACTCTTGAAAAAGGTTCCTCAATGGCGGGGATAGGTATTAAAGGTACAGGTTTTATTACTGCCCGTGGTTTTCCAATTACCTGACAGGAATGACATGTCTGGCAAAATTCAACTTCATTCTTGTGCAGTCCGGGCCATTAGAAATGCTTTTGTGTTTTAACCTGAGTTTTTCTCATTCCTCAATGACATGCTCGTGGTAGCTCATGCAGCACCCACAACACCTGATTTCTATAACCCGCTGGCAATATGATTTGATGTACTTCCGCCCATTTCTGGAGCTGAGAGTTGGTCTAGTACTCCTACCATGATCTCGACTTTTCGCTGGACACTCTAACCCCACTTTACATAACTGAGAGCTTCTTGTGGATTCCTGTTACGAGTACATTTTCTGGCAACAGTCCTTGAGAGGGATATATCTCCTCATCTTTCTACATCACAGATTGAGAGGATCCTGTATCTCTTAATATTGTAACCTGCTGTTCCTGGCCTATGTGAATAAACTTTACCTTCGCAGGTATATGGTTGAAGATGATCCTTAAGGGCGGCACGGTGGCACAGTGGGGGCGGCACGGTGGCACAGTGGGGGCGGCACGGTGGCACAGTGGTGGGCGGCACGGTGGCACAGTGGGGGCGGCACGGTGGCACAGTGGGGGCGGCACGGTGGCACAGTGGGGGCGGCACGGTGGCACAGTGGTTAGCACTGCTGCCTCACAGCACCTGTAGACCCGGGTTCAATTCCCGACTCAGGCGACTGACTGTGTGGAGTTTGCACGTTCTCCCCGTGTCTGCGTGGGTTTCCTCCGGGTGCTCCGGTTTCCTCCCACAGTCACAAAGATGTGCGGGTCAGGTGAATTGGCCATGCTAAATTGCCCGTAGTGTTAGGTAAGGGGTAAATGTAGGGGTATGGGTGGGTTGCGCTTCAGCGGGTCGGTGTGGACTTGTTGGGCCGAAGGGCCTGTTTCCACACTGTAAGTCTAATCTTAACCAACCTCGGATCAGTTTGTACATTCTGCGGAAGCTTTCTCGCCTCCACTGTGCTTTCTGTTACCATTTCAACAAAATTCCCTGTCTTATCCTGTCATCCTACATCTGGCTTCCCAGTGCTTTTCCCTAACCCACCAACACTGTGATTTCATGTGGCCTATTTCATTGTAGTGAAAACATTGGAGTTTTACAATTTCTCTGTCCCCTTCATGAGTTTCCTTTTTACCCTGTGGTAAGTTATCCTTATGATCGTCACTGGGATCTACCTTTCCCTTTCCACGTGAGGATCTCTCTTTTCCCCAATTTCTACCCCTCGTGGATTGAAATTGATTTTGGAACCTGAACTTTGATTTAAGGACCGACTCATAACCATCAGCCATTTCAGCTGCTAACCTTGTCGTTTTAACACTCTGCTCTTCCTCATGAGTTCTCACTACGTCAGGAAGTGAATTTTTGAATTCCTCCAAACTAATCGTCTCTCTTAGAGTGTCATAGTTTTGCTCAATGTTTAATACCCTTGTCATTGATAAACATTACTTTGTTTGATCCTTTCAAACTCAATGTAGGTTTGACCAGGGTCCCTCCTTCCATTCCTGAAACATTGTCTGTAGGCTTGTGGCACAGGCGAATATGCACATAAGAAGGCCGTCATCACCACCTCATACACCCCAGATACCTCCTCTGATAGGGATGCGAATACCTCACTCTCTATTGTGTTTGGATCAACAAAACCCACATGGTCACTGGCCATCACATTTGTTGAGCCATCTTTTCAAATGAGATGAAAAAAGCTTTCACATCCTTATCATCAGATTTAGGCAAAGCTTGAATATATTTAAACAATTTCCCACCAGGTCTTTGGCTACCATGGGTTTGCTCATCTTCACTGAGCTTACCTTCAGCTTTCATCTCTATCTTTTTAAGCTGACTTTCCTGTCTCAGTCCCAATTTGTGAAGTTTAAACACCCTCCCTTTCGTCCTTTCCTTTCTCTCCTTTTATCTCATCTCTCGGTCTCTCTATCTCTTTTGTCTCTCTCTTGCTTTCTCTTTGTTCTGCTCAAGTGATTCATTCTTCTCTTTCCTCTGCTTTTAATCGGAATTCAAACAATTTCATTTCTTTTGCCCTTTCCTTGTTTTTGCCTCCAATTTCGGGGCAGCACAGTGGCTCAGGAGTTAGCACGGCAGCCTCACAGCGCCTGGAACCTGGGTTTGAATTCACCCTAGGCGACTGTCAGTATGAGTTTGCACATTCTCCCTGTGCCTGCGTGGGGTTTCCTCCGCGTGCTCCAGTTTCCTCCCATAATCCAAAGATGTATAGGTGAATCAGCCGTGCTCAATTGCCCAATAGCATTCAGATATGTGTGGGTTTGGCGCAGTTGTCAGGGATTACTGTAAAGTAAGGTGGTTAGTTAATTGTTCTGGCTGGGTTACTCTTCAGAGGGTTGGTGTGGACTTGTTCGGCCGAAGGGCCTGTTTCCACACTGTAAGAATTCTAATCCTAACTCACGCTGGTTCATTTTCAATTGAACCTTTGCCATCTCTAAAGATTCTGATGGTGTTTCCAGCAAATCTAAATACTGAGCTATTGCTGTAATTATCTCTATTTTCCTCACGGAAGGAAGCAGCTCCAGCTCCAGTTCCAGCTTGTCTGTAATTCCAGCAGCTTGGCCTTAATCGCCTTTTTGTAAAACACCCAAAGTCACTTTTCCAGCCCCAGAAAACTCTTGGTTGACTGAAAGAGCCATTGTTGTCCCACACACTGAAACCAACTGAAATTAACACCCAGAACAAAAGACACTCACACCTGCCACTCGCAGCCTTTGAGTCCAACAACCCCAATCCCAATTTGGAACTGTAGAACAAATCCCGGACGATCCCCTAATCTGTTATGGACCACACCAGACCCCCTCAAAACATTCCAAGAAAATTGTCCGGACTCTAATTTTGTTTGTTGTTTTAAGCAGGTGTATAGTAGATATTCCAGGAGTGATGCAGCCCAACCATTTACTTTCAAACAAAACAGAATTTGTTTGCAAGCTTACCGAATGAAAGACAAACAAAAGAGAACAGAATACTGAATCACGTCACTTCTCTGAAAACCCAACAGATTATCCCAACTTAATGATGCTGTTCCAAATACATGCAACAATCCCCATAAACACCGCATGGCACAAAGGGGAAAATCAAACACAGGCTCTTCCAGGAGAGATGTCAGAGACAAAGATGGCAGGAAGATTCAGCATGGAACACCTTCTCCCACATAGCTCTGTTTTTTTTTTGGACAGCAGCGAAAAGCCCACTAACTGTTTTCAGTGAAAAGCCAGACTGCTAAAACCAAAGCAAAAATAACCAAACCAAACTGAGAAAAGGTGAGCTGAGAGAACTGGTCACTGCCGTTTCATTGTACAAGTGTTTTTTTTTAATCAACTTGAAAGCATTCTCAAATCGCTTCTCAAGAAAGCATTTTGGAATCGCTGCTTTTCCAACCTCCTGAAAAGAAGAGCCAAGGACAGCATAACCTTGTTAAAGGAGCAGCATTGTCACACATTCCTACCCACAAACATGACAAGAATGACACTTCCATTATCAAAGGGTAAAAAATGAGGTCTGCAGATGCTGGAGATCACAGTTGAAAATGCGTTGCTTGTTAAAGCACAGCAGGTCAGGCAGCATCCAATGAATATTCCTTGGATGCTGCCTGACCTGCTGTGCTTTAACCAGCAACGCATTTTTAACTTCCATTATCAAAGTCATTCATATATATTTGGAATAATTTTGATCCCAGCACAGATCATGTTGCACTCCATGACTTGCATGTTGCTATCCTGAAACAGGTTCTTTATCCTAATTGCTTGACTTCTGTGAGTTAGGCAACCCTCTTCTGTGATAACAAACAGATCGAACACAATGTGTCTTGCAGTACCTTTTCAAATGGCTTTTCAAATATATCTAATGGATGCCCTTTATCTGTCCTGCTTTTTCCTCAAAGAAATTTAATACATTTGTCAAACTTGGTTTTCCTTCCTTGAATCAATGCTGACTCTGCTAGATTATGGTATGTAATTTATGTGCTCTGCTATTATAATATTATATATATTGTTACATTGAGCAGCCCCTTATGTAACTAGATATTAAGGAAAAACTGTGAAGAATGAACTCTGGTCTTAAATTAATCCTTTTTAACATGTAATCCTAAGGGAACTAAACTCACTTGAAATAACAAAGCAGTCCTGAAACTCATAGTCAGGTCCTCACTGCTTTGCTTAATTGAGATTTTGTTTTAATTGACATGTGATTGAAGATTTTGAGACAACCGTATACAAATAAAGTTAAAACACAGACCAGTATTGACTCCTTCATGTGAAACATTCATCTTCAATGTGCTAATTTGTTTTCCAATGCAATCTGAATTGTCCAATCTATTAAGTTTTCCAATTCAATATCCGAAGGGAGTGTAGTCATTGAGAGCAGGTGCTTAACTCAATATCATAATGTCAATATTTTTCCAATCCCTATGGAACAATGTTGCAACGGCAATGTAGCCGCAAAAAGCTGACACGGTATAAATGAATGGGATTGGCAATGGGTCTCCGTGGAGTTTAATGTGAATTGTTGCTGGCAGCACAAAGCTTAGGATCATTTCACTCAGAAAATGCGTGAGGCATTTTATAGTATTGCTAAGATCTATTACCTGATCATTGCCATCATTGGTATTCCTGGTAAGTGACAGTCGTTGTGAAAGGCTGAGTTTTTGAGCTGGTCTTTGCATGTATTTTGTCACTAATGCTCTAGTGGTCGTACTACTGTGGTAAAGAAATAATTTTGTCAAGGCAAATGATTTGAATGATCTCTCCAGTTATTTTGTTGGGCATGGCAAGCGCAGCATTCATTGCCAATTGCCTGTGACACCATAACCCTATCCCTTACCTTAACCCTACCCCGACTGCAGGTTGTGGTGTTTCCATGTGTCTGTTGCCTGTCTCCTTCCAAAATTGGGAAGTGTTGTTGAAGGAGTCTTACAGAGCTGGTGTGGTGCATCTCATAGATGGTACACATTGCTGTCACTGTGCAACACTGGTGAAGGAAGTTAATGGATAGTGATGGAGTGCTAAACAACTGGGATCTTGTGTCCTGGATGGAGTTGAGATTCTTAAGTGTTGTTGGAGTTGCACCTGCCCAGGACAAGTGGAGAATATTCTATCAGACCTGTGCCCTTTAAATGCTGCACTCACTTCAATAATTTATCAGATGTTGTTCACCACAGAAGTCCGAGCCTATAATCTGCCTTTGTAGCTTCAATATCTATGTGGCTAGCCTAGTTCCACCTCTGATCAATAGTAACCCACATTACCTAAATATTAGTAACATTACTTAAATATGGGGGATTTAACAGTGACAATGGCATTGAATATCTAGGAGTGATAATTTGACTCTCTTCTATTATTGATGATCATATTTTGAGAACTGATGATGTAAATGCTTCATTTGTTTTTGTGTTGATTCATCCCTTTCCCACAGCAAGGTTTGAGAATCTGTTGGCCACGTTTGCTGAATATCTTTAGCCCTCTAAAATAGAGTCACGGTTCGGTGTAGCTGATTATGTTTTGACAGGTCATGCATCACTGCTGATCAGTCCTCACGTTTTTCACTCTGTCAACACTTATTTGTGTGAGGCTTGTTCCAGACAGGAGAGGTACCTGTAACTGTGGCCATACATGTTAGGATTGCATCATACAGAGGACAGAACGCACATTCCTAAAATTGTACTGATGACCTTATTAGTCCCGTTTTTCAATTCTGATCTGATCCAGCTGAAAATAATTATACTCCCTGAAGGATATAAATCTGCGACTCTTTTAAATAAAAGGTCTTTCTTAAAAATTCATTCATAGGATGTGGTATATCACCAGCTCTGCCTGCATTCATTGCCAGTCCCCGGTTGAAACTTGTGAAGGTGCTGAAGAACTGCTGTCATCCACATGGTGTAGGTGGATGCATAATGTCCCTTGGGAGGGAATTCTAAAATGTTAACCCAGCGTCACTGAACGCAAGGTGATATATTTCCAAGTCAGGGTGTTGAGTGGCGTGGAGGGGTTCTTGCAGGTGGCAGTCTTCCCATGTATCTGCTCCTTTTGTTTTGCTAAATGGAAGGTACTGACGCAGGATGTTTGGCGAATTTCTGTGGTGCATCTTGTCAATGATATGCATTGCTGCAGCTGAGCATCAGTGGTGGTGAGAATGGATGCTTGTGGGTGTGGCACCAACTCAAGCTGGGGCTGCGTTGCCCTGAATGCATTCAAGCTTCTTGAGTGTATTTGGAGCTTCCCTCTTCCAATGCAAGTGAGGAGTATTCCTTCGCACTCCAGACTTGTGCCTTTGAGACTGTGGACAGGCTATGGTGAGTCAGGAGATGAGTTATTTTCTGTGGTATTTCTAGTTTCTCACCTGCTTTTGTCACAGCTACATTAACGTGGCAATTTGATTGAGTTAATGGCAACTCCCAGGGTGTTGCTGATCGTGGATTCCATACCCAATATGCTTGATGATATACACTGTATACCCAAGACTAGAATATATTTCATGCATGTTATTCTGATTTTTTTTAGATTAAATTCAATTCTGATAAAATTAGCCCCAATCATGTTTTTTCTTCTCTTCACTGTTGTCATGCAAATAACATTAACCAGTAATTCAACAAATTTTCTGAGTGTGCACATGAGACCCCTCTGCCCACCTACCACATTCAACCTCCTATTCCCCAAGTCATTAACAGATCTCAAATCCTTCCAGCAGAAATGTCACTCCTCACAACATCAACGAGATTGAAACTGATTTGCTATGTAAAGCCCTTCCCTCTTGTTTGTTAATGATTATACTGGATGTGTTCTGATATTTTCTGCTTGTCTATCTCTCAATTTAGATTTGTCTTCAGATTTTGGCTCTTTGTTTCTGCCTCAGAATTTCCAATTGTTCATGCAGTTCATAAAATCTAACTAACATGCAGCTCCCTGACTGGTTCCTATGCTCTTTCAAAGCCTATAGTGGTTTGACTTCTTTTCAAGCTGTTTGCAGGCTTTCCTGCTGCTCTGTCATTCTGCTCCCACAATTATCCCCTCTCCTAGAGCGATCACCTAATTTTCAATTAACCCAATTGACTTCAACAATCATCTCTTTTAAAGTTGAATTATTCCATTAACAGCATTATAAACATTCATTTTTGCTCCTCTCTCCCCAGTACCCAACATTCCTCGAGCTCTTGCATTCTTTCACTATGATCAATATCCAACATCTTCCAGATATGACCAAAGGATGTTCGCCTGAAATGGTAGCACCGTTTCTGCCACCTTACATGTTGATTTTCCCACTAATTATTCTCAAACTTTCCCTGTGTTATTCAGATTTACGTACTTATGTGTATAATATATGTAGACAAAAACTGGCTGGCTGTAGAAATACCCATAAAAACAGGTCAGTACAGACATTTTCATTCATTGTCTACATATCAGCTGTTCTGATTTGATTCACTCTGGAAACTGGAATGTCAGAAGTGCATTGGAGTTGGAACTGAGATTTTTATGATTGTGATTGTTCCTTTCTAACCAGAACCTAACCAGTCCTGAAAGCCTTCTTTTGATCCCTGTGCCTGATTTTGTTGTCAACATTTTAAGTACTTGTTGCTTTCTCTCTCTTGCAGTTAACTTAGCAGCGATTGTGATCCTTTCCCGGAGAAAGTGTGGCCTCTCTACCTGTAGCACTCGCTACCTATAGCCATGGCAATGGCTGATCTGCTAGTGATTATCACTGAAATTTTAATGAGGCGGCTCAATTCTTATTATTTCCTATTTTGTTTCCTAAATATCGTCCCTGTGTGCAGTATCATTGCTGTCCTGATTCGTGCAGGTATAAACTGCTCTGTCTGGTTCACTGTGATGTTCTCATTTGAAAGATTTGTGGCCATTTGCTGCCAGAAACTAAAGACAAAATATTGTACTGCAAAAAATGCGACTGTGGTTCTTGCAACAACCTGCGCTGTGCTCTGTTTAAAAAATGTTCCCTTTTACTTTGTATTTGAACCCGGGCTGAGAATCGACTGTGTTTCCTGGGACTGCTATTTTAAACCAAGCTACTTCACTGAACCTGGATGGGTTAGATTTCACTGGTTTCATATGATTTTAACCCCAGCGCTACCATTTGCTTTAATTCTGCTTCTCAATGCTCTGACAGTCAGGCACATTTTACAGGCAAATCAACTCCGCAAGGGACTGAGGGGTCATAGAAGGCCAGGAAATCACCGTGACCCAGAGGTGGAGAGCAGAAGGAAATCGGTGGTATTACTCTTCACCGTTTCTGGTAACTTCATCATCCTTTGGTTGGTTATTGTTATTTATTTTTTTTATAATGAATTTGCAGGAAAAGAGTCTCTTGATTACACCAATTCAGAATATATATTCCATGAAGTGGGAATCATGCTACTGAACTTAAGTTGCTGCACTAACACATTCATTTATGGAGTGACTCAGTCCAAGTTTCGAGAACACCTCAGGAGCATGGTGACATATCCACTTACAGCAATCACTCGTTGCATTTAAAACCAAAACATTTTACAAGATCCCAGAGCCGGGTCACAGGGTTTCGAGTTCACAAGTTTACTCAAAGCCTTCCAAGAGAGGACAAAGTGAAGTGGACAGGGGGAAAGAGATTGGAGATCCTCAAGTAAGTTCAAGAGGAGAGACACAGCACCTCCAGAGGTCAGCAAGGGAACTGCAGATATAGTTACACGCACTTAGATTGGTTGGATTCCCGCTTCTTTCTGTCTGCTCCAGAAGAAAAATCTTAGTTGTATCAGAGCAAATTCTACACATCTCACAGTTAATACAACATGAGCCAAGGCTTCGGTGTGCATCTGGTTCCCTTGCCCAGGTTTGGAAGGACCAAATGGAAAGGTAGTTGGAGCTTTTGATGTTGCTGCGAGTTGCTCTCTCCTCAGGTTCTATCCCTCGCTACATCTAACCAGCCATTCACATGCCTCTGCTGAAAAGCAGCCCCCCATCCTCCCTGGCAATTCTATTTCCAATCCCTTTCCCACTCTTTGTGATCTTACATCCCTGATCTGTGCTAAAGCTTAACATTGAGACCTTCCATTCAGGTCTCAGCTGAGAAATATTACGGAAATATTGAGGGAAGGAATTACATCGTATTTGATGTGGGCAAAGGTGGAATACCTATTCTCCTTCTTCATAACGTGCTCACTGACATTGACACTCCTGCCCCAGCATCTTCCTCCATGAAGTCTCTATGAATGTCACGTCATGTGGAACAGCACCTGTACAGTCTTCTTGACCCCATCCTCTCACTGTTCCTTGGCTGCTTCAGATTCTTCAAATTTCACCGCCATATCGTGTAAAAACGCAGTGTTGGTTCCCACATGCAGGACGGAGATATCCACCTTGACCAGAACACTATCTCTTTTGACCCATCCACTGTCTTCATCCTTGCTCTCTGCTTATGGAAACTTATAAATACCACCATGAAGGTGATGTACTGATATTTCCCTGAGATCATCAGACTTCACCCCCTGCCTCAGTTCAAGGGACGGCTGAGACCTATCCCATGAGTCTGCTTTACCTCCAAGTATCAATATTGCAACACATTCCAGGACGGTCTCATATAATTATCCCCTAGTGTGTTCGAGATCATCCAAACCTCTATGTCTTTACTCACAGCAAGTCCCATTCATGATCCCTCCAGCTCAAAGAATTCACATTCCTTGACAGTCAAGCAATGCCTTGAGGTAAATAGTCCATCCTTCTTTATAAAGCCCTCATTCCTCTCTCTGTTTCTGTCCCTATTGCCCCATCTCTTTAGCCTTCCCGGCCTGTACTGCGCTATATTGTTCTATGTTTTGCTATGTTCTTAAAGAGAGCTGTTGATGACATGTTGGACCAAATGACCTAACTCTGTGCTACTGTAAGACAGGAAGCTTATGTGTCCCTCCCCATGGCTGTGTATGACCTTCCTTTTTTGAAATATATTTTTTATTGAAAAACATAGATTTTTTAAGTACTACAACAAATACAAAACAATACAAAGAAAGAACACAAAATTAAAAACAAACAACACGCCCTCATCTACGAATGTATAAACATAAAAGAAAACATATATTAAAAATCACCAGCAAAATATTTAACTAAATCAATAATAACCAACAACAAACTAATAGAGAGTAAGAATTCAACTCAGCCAAGCAAGACACTTATATGTTTGCAGTTCCTTTTCCCTGGGTACGGACAACAGTTACAGTTATATAAAACCCCTTATTAGTGTGGCAGAAAAGAAAATGGTGTCCAGATATTCCAAAAAGGGCTGCCATGTCTTATAGAAATTCTACATTTTGTGGTGTACCATACTTGTGAGAAAATTCAAGGGGATATGCTCCATAACAATCATTTGCCAACCTGAGACAATGGTAAGAGCCCGGATGTAGGTTTGCTCACTGAGCCAGAAGGTTCATTTTCAGACATTTCGTCACCATACTAGGTAAATCTTCAATGAGCCTCTGGACAAAGCATTGCTGATGATTCCTGCATTTTGAACACAGTCCGCAGATTTCACAGCAACAAACCCAAACAGACAAAACATTTCCAGAAACCCTAGCCACTCTCCTCCTACATCAAAGACATGTTGGAAATGACTGCTAGACTACACAGACCCTTTGGTATCATGGTAGTCCCAAAACCCATCAACACACTAAAACAACAGCTAATGAACTTGAAAGACCCTATACAGACAACAAGCAAAACTAATGTCATTTACAAAATACCATGCAAGGACTGTAACAGACACGACATTGGACAAACAGCAGAAAACTAGTCACCAGGATACACGAACATCAACTAGCCACAAAATGACATGTCCATCTCTCACTAGTATCCTTACATACAGTCAAGGAAGGACATCACTTCGACTGGGACAACACATCCATCATAGGACAAGCCAAACAGAGACACGCACGAGAATTTTTGGTAGCATGGCATTCCAACTGGAACTCTATCAACAAACACATTGACTTGGATCCGATTTACCAAGCCCTGAGAAAAAGAACAGGGAATGACATCACCATAGGAAATTACATCACCACAGGAAATGACATCACCACCCCAAGAAACCCAAACATATAAATAGAAAGCAGGAATCATCAGCAATGCCTTGTCCGGAGGCTCAGTGAAGATGTTACCCAGTATGGTGACGAAACATCTGAAAATGAACCTTTCTGCTCAGCGAGCAAAACTACCTCCAGAACCTCAACCTGAGAGCTACAAATCTTCTCAAAACTCGTTAATGGGTACGAGTGCTCGTGCCAACCTTGCACTTGGGACATGTTGAAAATACCCCTGGTTTAAATTGTGACCAATGGTCTGGAGCCAAGTGGACCCTGTGGAGAATCTTCACCTGTAAAGCATGGGTCCTAGTGCAAATTGATAATTTCCTTGCGTTTTCCCAACTATCTTCCCATGCCTCTGAGGCGACCTCAACACCTAGCTCTCTCTCCCATACCCTGCAGAGTCGATTGAACTCATCTGAGGGGGCACTCCCCAAGTGATGAAATAAAGTGCTGACAGAAAGTGTACTCTTAGCACTGAGCACCCCCACCCCATCTCTATGTCAGATTTGTGGGGTCAGTCAAAATGTAGTTTTTTTAAAATAAAATCCCTAACTTGAAAAAAGCAAAAGAGGTCCCTGTTATATAACTTGTATTTCCGTGCTCACTGATCAAAGAAGATCATTGCGTCTCCCTCAAATAAATCGCCCATGCAAGACACACCGCTGCCCAATGTTTGAATCCTGAATCTATCATTCCCGGTTGAAAACCCGGCATACCCACTATAGGGATAAAAGAAGATGCTTTGCCAGTATTGCCTTCCCTCTGCTGAATTGGCCAACATGCTTTAACAGTATTGATAACTATTGGGTTATGGCAATATTCCCTAACTGTCCTTTATTGTCCAAAAACAGCAAGCTCGTGAAGGGGCACCTTGCCTGGGAAGTCTCAATATCTAACCATATTGAAAGAGAGTCCCCACAGGCCCAATCACTCACATAGGATAAAAGTGACCTTAGTTGGTAGCTTTTAATGTCCGGGAGATCCACTCCCCACAATCTGAGAGGCAGCTGCAATTTAGCTAATTTAATAAGAGGCCACTTACGATGCCAAATAAAAGAGCTGAACCAGCCATTGAGTCTCCTGAATGTTTGCGTATTGAAAATCACGGGGGGTGCGGAGGGGGGTGGGGGTTGGGGGCGTCCATATCGGGTATAACAAACAGGGAAGAATATTCATCTTAAAAAGCGCTGTCCGACCTAACCATGAGACTGGAAGCCACTCCCATCTTTGAAGATCTTGTTTGATTTTGTCTAATAATTGAGAAGACTTGGTTTTGAACAGCCGATCTAGAATGGGAGTGATAAATATGCCCAAATACACAAAGCCCCCTTGTGACCACTTGAATGGGAATTGATATACGCCCTCAAGACCTAGCACCTTCATAAGACCACCCTCTGATTTTGCAAGACTAATCTTGTCCCCTGAAAAGGCACCAAACACACTGATACATTGTATCAGGTGAGACACCGAAACTGCTGGATTTGGTAAAAAAAATTAGGACATTGTCCACGTACAACAAAATCTGATGTAATTTGGACCCCACATCTGGAGCTGATATATTGGGATTCCCATGAATGGCCTCCACCAATGGTTCAATCACCAACATAAAAAGCAATGGTGAAAGGGGACAGCCTTGCCAGCTGCCCCTAAAACTGTTAAAATGACTGATTGTACCCCATTGGTGATGACCGCAGTGGGAAGGTCACTGTAGAGAACCTTTACACATCTTACAAAGGCTTTGCCCAAGTCAAACTGCTCTAGAGTATAATAAAGGTACGGCCACTCAACTCAGTCAAACGCCTTCTCTGCATCTACAGAAATCACCACTCCCTGTATTCACTATTGTTGACACGTTTGAATTACATTAAGCAGCCTCCTAACATTATTGGAGGATCTGCTGCCCTTTATGGAGCCCGTCTCGTCCTCTTTAACATTAGAAGGTAACACAGTCTCCAGCCTTAACGCGAGAGTCTTAGAGAGGATTTTAAAATTCACATTTAAGAGTGAAATGGGCCTGCATGAAGCACAGTCCTACAGGACCTTCCCTTTTTTCAGATTAAGCAAAATATTGGCCTCTCTCAGTGATGGCGGGAGACAATCATGGCTGTATGTATAGGGCATGTTGGGCATTAGGCCTGACAAACCGTAACTCCACACACAGATCCACTAATTCCTTCTAGAATTCGCTGGGAAGTCCATCAGGACCGGGTGCCTTTCCACTCTGCTTCACAGCCTCCCAAACCATATCAAATGGGGGCATTGAGAAAAGACTCTTGTTCAGTGGTCACGCCCAAGAGCTCCAGATCTAACAAGATATGGCCAAAACGTGCATGAATCATCCAGTCCATCAGAGGATGGATCGATTCCCAACCACATTCATTCCCCAGTCTTCCGGGAGCTGGGGATAGATCAATTTTCCCCGCATCGATCACCCAGTCCTCCAAAGTGGTTGGATTAATCCTCCTTCACACTGATGTATCTGACAGTCTAACTTTTGCTGAATTTCAACAAAACCCTCTGAAGTTGAAATGGATACTTTTGGAGTGTTCCAGACCTGTGACAACCTCCCAGGGGGATCTTCACTGTCCAGAGCAATTTCTTCAAACTGCAGAAATGGGGATTCCACAGGATCTCTGCTGACCATGGTGAAGCAGTGGTGGAAGACTTTCCTCAAACGATATCTTTTTATATTCCTAAACTATTCAAAGTCGTGCCAGAATTCTGGCAACAAGGGAAGCTGTTCACCGTATGTTACTGTATTTTTCACTGTAAAGTATACACAACAGCGAAAAGTATTATTCATTTATTCATTCAACACGAGTTATTCTCAAAGAGAGAAGCTTTACATTCAGAAATGAACAAGTTCAACTATGTCCAGTTCTGGTCACCCTTTTATAGGAAGGATATTATGAAGCTGCAGAGGGTCCAGAAGATATTGTTACTGAAACACGTTCCCATTCAGTGCAAACAAATATTATGCCAAATGCTTCAGTTCCTCTCTGAACTTTCTCTGCACAATTCCAAACTGCCATGCATTGCACCACTGGAATCATCATCATCATCATGTATCTGTCAGAGATGAAAGAAGTTACAGAGATGGGGAGGGATATGGCCGGGAAGGCCCTTTGGCCCTCGATGTTGCGCCGATCCAAGCCCACCTAACCTACACTAGCCCACTATCCTCCATATGCCTATCCAATGCCCGTTTAAATGCCCATTAAGAGGGAGAGTACACCACTGCTACTGGCAGGGCATTCCAAGAACTCACGACTCTCTGAGTAAAGGATCTACCCCTAACATCTGTCCTATACCTACCATCCCTTAGTTTAATGCTATGCCCCCTCCTAATAGCTGACTCCATACGTAGAAAAAGATTTTCATGGCCAACCCTATCTAAACCCCTAATCATCTTGTACACCTCTATCAAGTCACCCTTAAACCTTCTGTTTTCCAATGAAAACAGCCCCAAGTGCCTCAGCCTTTCCTCATACGATCTTCCTACCATATCAGGCAACATCCTGGTAAACCTCCTCTGCACCCGTTCCAGTGCCTCCACATCCTTCCTATAGCATGGCGACCAAAGCTGCACACAATACTCCAGATGCGGCCGCACAAGAGTCTTATACAACTGCAACATGACCTCAGGACTCCGGAACTCAACTCCTCTACCAATAAAAGCCAGTGTGCCATATGCCTTCTTCACAGCACTATTTACCTGGGTGGCAATTTTCAGAGATCTGTGTACATGGATACCAAGATCCCTCTGCTCATCCACACTACCAAGTATCTGACTATTAGCCCAGAACTCCATCTTCTTGTTACTCTTACCAAAGTGAATCACTTCACACTTACCTACATTGAACTCCATTTGCCACCTTTCTGCCCAGCTCTGCAGCTTATCTATATCCCGCTGTAACCTGCCAGATCCTTCCTCACTGTCAACAACTCCACCGACTTTTGTATCATCCGCAAACTTGCTCACCCAGCCTTCTAGCCCCTCCTCCAAGTCATTTATAAAAATGAAAAACAGCAATGGTCCCAAAACAGATCCTTGCGGGACACCGCTAGTAACTGCACTCCAAGATGAACCTTTACCATCAACTACTACCCTCTGTCTTCTTCCAGCCAGCCAATTCCTAATCCAAACCTCCAACTCACCCTCAATGCCATACCTCCGTATTTTTTTTGCAGTAGCCTACCATGGGGAACCTTATCAAACGCCTTACTAAAATCCATATACACCACATCTACCGCTTTACCCTCGTCCACCTCCTTAATCACCTTCTCATTCCACCAGCACATCAATGATTTCAACCCATAGAAATCCACTTAACACTTACTGCCATAAGAAACCAACGCTGAGATCCTTGTGACATTCTTGTTAAAGGTCACTGATTTTTTTTTTGTAAATGTCCAAAGTCCAAGGCATTTACTTAAAGAGTAAACTCCACTCTTTAGAACAGCTGGCTTTTTAACAATATAATAGTTGAAAACGTATACACTACATAACATCTGAGATAGCACTCAATAACATTATAATTTTAATCAACCTGTGTTATACATGGGTTAACAAGACATTGCAGCCAATTATATGTCATAGTTTATAGATTAATCCTTAAACAGCAGATACAGTGAAGACAGAACTTCAAAACAATCAGTAAAGATCAAAGTTTGGGAGAAGATTTCTAGCTCGGGTACTCGTTGTTGTGGTTCTGTTCGTCGAGCTGGGAATTTGAATTGCAGACGTTTCGTCCCCAGTCTAGGAGACATCCTCAGTGCTTGGGAGCCTCCTGTGAAGCACTTCTGTGATCTTTCCTCCGTCATTTACAGTGATTTGTATCTACCGCTTCCGGTTGTCCATTCCAGCTGTCTGCTGCAGCAGCTGCTATATTCGGTCTAGCTGGAACTGACAACCGGAAGTGACAGATTCCAACCACTATAAATGCCTGAGGAAAGATCACAGAAGCACTTCACAGGAGGCTCCCAAGCACTGAGGATGTCCCCTAGACTGGGGACAAAACGTCTGCAACACAAATTCCCAGCTCGGAGAACAGAACCACAACAGTCAGTAAAGATCTCTCATTATATCAATCACCAATTTCGTTCAAACCTGTGTGCACCTCATGGAAATTTTAGTTCCACTTCCAAGACACAGACTAATTGTCAGCAGAGGACAACTGACAACAGTGTCTGGGCCACAGTTTTCACTGAATGGACATCCTCCTTCGCTCAGCCTGGTTTGGGCAAACTTGCAAATGCTTTCTTCACATAAGAAATAGCTGCAGCAACAATCCAACTTGTTGAATGATGTACATCGGATTACTGAGGGTATTTGTCTGTGTCACAATAATTTACCACTGGCCAATTTACCAAATGTACAATATACGTCATCTAAAGCAATATGAAATTAGCAGAAATACTGAAAAGCAAAACCATGGATGTTCTCTGATTGCTCCCTCCAGGTCCGTTCTGGTCGCTGCTGTTGCTCAGAAGTCTCCTGCATAACCTATTAGCAAACGCCTGAATGGGAAATCTCATTCGTGGACCAACCGCTGGTTAGTCCTTGGGAAAAGTGGAAAATGGAAAATATGACAAGTAGATGGCACACCAATAAAAGAATATTGTCGATTTTCCATTCGCATTAACCCAATTAATAAGCATGGACATTGTAGGTCATCATTTATAAAGACACTGGATACAAAGACATGCAAACGAGACAGAGTTCTGCAATGTAACCTGTGAAATAATTTTGCAAAGAAGCAATTATTGAAACCACCCTGATATCAGCATAACAGCAACTTTAGCGTTGAGACATTCAAGACGTTGTAATTCATTTCTCATCTGACATCAGTGCCCTTCTAGGTCAGAGTTTGTATCTGAAACTCCAAAGACATTAACTGTTTCAACATAGCTGACGTGCAAATTGCAATTTGTGAACCACTTTACAAAAATAGGACATTCTCTTTACATTAAACAAATACCAGCAAGCGGAAAATGGATGAAATTTAATTTTTGCACATTGCTATTCAACTTGTACTATGCTTTTTCACTCGCTTACCAGGAATACTGATAGCAGCAGGAACTGGATAGGAAATAAAATTGATCTGAAAAATTGTGGGGTATTCCATTTCTTGCGAGAAACTCCAATGTTTGTACTGCCAGGCAATCTATTTCTGATTGTGTGTAAGCACCAAATATACTCAGAGTCACTTACTTAAATAAAAGAGAAGTCTCCACGGACATCCATGGGATAAGATCAGGAATATCAATGACATTCCACTGAATAAAGAAATGTATGCAATCTTTTCTGACTCCAGGGATTTATAAGTAACACAAATCATTCACCACAGTGTATGTCAAAATGGTCACCCCCAACCCTCCTGTCCTGGTAGCCCTCAAGCCCCCTTCCACTCCCTCCACCCGATCCCAGCCAGCTCCACATTCCCCAGTGCTTCCCTCTCACATCTTCCACACCCCCGGTGTCGACCGGTTGACCCACATCAATGCCACTGGGCAACCTTTCAAAATTGCTTCAGCCTACCTGATTACCTGATGTACCAGCTTTCTGTGTTCCACCCGCAGTTACCTCTTTGGACAATGAATCTGTGGAACCCATTGCCACAGACGCTTGTGGAGGCCATGTACTTGAGAGCATGTAAGGATAGGTTCCTGATGAGTAAGGGTAACGTTTATTGGGGGAAGGCAGGAGAATGTGATTGAGAAACATATTGGCCAAGATATAATGGCAGAGCAGCCTCAATGGGCTGAATGGCCTGATTCTGCTCCTGTCTCTTACAGTCTTACACCATAAATCCATTTCTTTTGCAGTGTCCTGCTGTCCTTGCTCCAGTTAACTTGTCCCATTGTTCTTCCTTCCAAAATGAACAACTTCTCATTTTCCTGCAATAAACGCAATGCAACAAATTTAACTCTGTCACTTCACATATAAGTATATGCCTCTCACAACTTGTCTTTCCACCCATTTTTGTCATCGGCAAATCTGGCAACAGTACATGAGCTTTCTTCCTCCCATTCATTCATACATATTGGAAATAGTTGCATTCCCAGCACTGATCCCTGTGGAAACCGATTATAGTTTGCCAACTTGAAAAGGTATCCCTTATCCCATTTGCCGTTTCGTGCCCGTCTGCTAGTTCTCTACCCATGCCACCATCCTACCTCTACACCACCAGCCCTCAGCTTATGATGTGAATCCTTGTGAGGTAACTTGCTGTGTACCTTCTGGAAGTCGAAATACAACATAGCTACTGGCTCGCATCAATCCACTCTGGTTGAAGTCTTATCAAAATCTGAAGATCCTTCGGTCCAGCTCGCTCTCCCATGCAGGGCATCCTGTTCTGTTCTATGTGATGAAAGATTTAGGACTCGAGCCAATCTGTTGAGTCATATGGAGTTCCACAGTAGAAACTCAAGATTGATTGGCTGCCACCCTTCAATGGAGGAATGGGCGCGTATACCTACTGCTCGTTGCAAAATTAATAATTAGCAATGTTATTTCCACACTTTCTGCAGCAGCTATCGGAAGGATATGATTAAACTGGAGAGGGCTTGGAAAGGATCTACCAAGAATTTGCTCAGAATAGAAAGTGTGAGTTGTCAAGTTAGGCTGGATGGGCTGGGCCTGTTTTCACTACAGCATGAGAGGTTGAGGGGTGATCCTATCGAGGTTTATAAAATTACCAGGGGCTTGGATAAGGTAAATAGTCAGGCGGTCTTTTTCGCTAGGGCGGGGGCGTTCCAAACTGGTGGGCATTTTTTAAGGTGAGAGAGGGACAACATTTATACACTGAGTGGTTCGTGTGTGGAATGAACTGCCAGACGAAGTGTGATAATAGAAATGCTTAAGAAGTTGTCCTGCTTTCTTTAGAAGGGCAGCTTTAAATCAGAGATAGTGAGGTGCCTCTTTGAAAAGCTAATAAAGTAAACAGCTTGTGAGACCTTTACTTTAAATTAGAACTATAGAAGCAGTCTGAATGGGTGTTGTCAAGCTCCCACAGAACCAGGATTTTTGGTTTCTCAGTTTTTCAGTAGCAGTTACAGGGTCATAGCATGGAAACAGACCCTTCAGCCCAAACTGGTCCACAGTGCCCACTCAGCTAGTTCCAACTGGCCTCATTTGGCCCATATCCCTCCAGGAATACATTTTCTCCTGGCTAATGAGATAGCTGGATCACAGGGGTGAGGGAGGCCTGTTGTGGTCGAAACGCCTGTGGAAAATCAAGCAACTGAGGAAACATACGTTGGGATTTTTCCGGACTGCTGTGTTTCCAACTGTCCCTGTGTTAACCACATCTAATTACACAAAGCCATCCAGGTTGGCTATTGATGCAAGTGATGTGGGTGTCGGTGCTGTGCTCTTACAGGAAGACCACAAGACGTTCGGAGGACCTATTGGGCATTTCACTAGGAAACGGAACATTCGTAGGCAGAAATATTTGACAGTATAGAAGGAGATTTTGAGCCTGGTATTGGCATTACAACATTTCATCGTTTATGTTACCAGTAATGTATCTGAGACTGTAATATTACAGTAATGTATTCGCCTGCTCCTTGGATGCTGCCTGACCTGCTGCGCTTTTCCAACAACACATTTTCAGCAGATAATGTATCTGAGACAATCATATACACTGGTCATAACCGAATGAAGTTTGTGGAGTAATGTAAGGACAAAAACTCCAGACTGATTCAATGACGCTTGTAGTTGTGTGCATTCAATGTGAAAACTGTGCATGTGGCAGGATGAGAAAATTGGATTGCTGATGCGTTGTTGAGACTTGAATAAGAAAGGAAGGCTTTCGGTGGCAGGAGTAAAATGGACTGTAACAAAATGTACTAGAGCGTGTTGCATGATCATTGTCAATGTAATGTATATCTGTGTTTTTGAGTACTAACAAGTATAGATTAAGGGGTTTTAAAATGAAGCCATCTTTGGATATTGATTGGTCTTTTTTTTAAGGGGGGAGGTATGGCGATACTGTTCCTTTAATAAGGTTATGCTGTCCTTGGCTTTTCTTTTCTGAGAGGTCATAAAAGCAGTGATTCTGAAAAGACTAGGTTTAAAGGGTTTGAGGGCCAGTTTGATAATAGCTTACAAATACTGTGACAGGCAAAAGGCTTTCAAGTCGTACAATGAGCTCTCCCAGCTTAGCTTTACTCTAGTTTCATTTGGTTTGGATTTTTAGCACTCTGGCTGTTCACTGAAAGCAGTGAGTTTTGATGCAAGGAGCAGTTGCATGGAAGAAGGTGTTCCATGCTGAATCTCTCTGCCATCTCTCTATCTCTTGCTCCTGGAAGACCCTTTGTTTGATTTCACCTTTTGTCCAAGGGTGTTTATGTGGATTGTTGCAAATAGTTGGAACAGCATTATTATGTTGGGAAAATCTGTTGGGTTTTAGGATAGATTAAGTTGTTCTGTGTTCTGTTCTCTTTTGTTTGTGATTCATTCAGTAATCTAGCAAATAAATCCTGTTTGGTTTAAAGCTAAGTGGTTGGGACAGCTGCATCACTCCTGGAATATCTACTGTACACCTGCTTAAAACAAGTCCCAAAGTTAGGGTCTGGGCCAAACGCTTGAAATGTTCTGAGGGGGTCTGGCTTGGTCTATAACATGAGCATCGTTCAGACGACACGGACTTGCAGAAGTATTGGTCACGGACAATGTGTCATCATTTTCCAGCAGGGATTTCAAGTATTTCCTAAAGTCGAATGGCATTCGGCATGTTTGGGCAGCTCCATACCATCCACTGTCCAATGGTCTGGTGCAAAAATAGGCAGAGGGACGGGTAGCATTGAAGAGGCAGGGAGGCTGCAGAAGGATTTGGACAGGGTAGGAAAGTGGGCAAAGAAATGGCAGATGGACTACAACATGGGAAAATGTGAGGTCATATACTTTGATGGGAAGAATAGGGGTCTGGACTGTTTTATAAGTGGAAAGAACATTCAGAAGTCTGAAGAAAAAAAGAGACTTGGGAATTCTAGTCCAGGATTTTCCCAAGGCAAACTTGCACATTGAGTCCGTAGTTAGGATGGCAAATGCAATGATGGCATTTATTTTGAGAGGACTTGAATATAAAAGCAGGGGATGTACTTATAAGGCCTTATGTGGCCCTTGTCAGACCTTTGGAATATTGTGCACAGTTTTGGGCCCCATATCTCAGGAAGGATACACTGGCCCTGGGGAGTGCTCAGAGGAGGTTCACGAGAATGGTCCCAGGAATGAAAAGCTTTACATATGAGGAACGTTTGAGGACTCTGGGTCATTATCTATGGGGTTTAAAAGGATGATGGGGGGATCTAATTGAAACAAACAGAATACTGAATAGCCTGGACAGAGTGGATGTTGAGAAGATGTTTCCATTGGTAGGAGAGACTAGGACCCGAGGACATTGTCTTAGAGTAAAGGGAAGACCTTTCAGATCGGAGATAAGAAGAAACCTCCTCAGTCTGAGATCGGTGAATCTGTGGAATTCATTGCCACAGAAGGCTGTGGAGGCCAGGTCATTGAGGATATTGAAGACTGAGATAGATAGGTTCTTGATTATCAAGGGGGTCAATGGTTATGGGGAGAAAGCAGGAGAATGGGATTGAGACACTTATCAGCCATGATTGAATGGCAGAGTAGACTTGATGGGCTGAATGGCCTAACTTCTGCTCCTATGGTCTTATATTAGTTCTTCCCAGCTTATTCCCACATATCTCTTCATGTGAGTATAATAATTCTTTCAGGTCATTTTGATTTCCTTCTGCAAAGTAACCCTGTAATCCATCCCATTTGAGAACTTCCTCACTGTCCACTTTAATTTGAGAAATGTCCAATTTAGAATCAATTAAACATCACATAACACCAGAGACATAGGATCTTGCCCTACTAGCTACCTGATGGAGCAGCAGCGCTCTGAAAGTTTGCACAGGTAGACAATCCTTGATCCGAAATTCTGAAATCCAAAGAGCTCTGAAATCCGAAGCTTCATTTGTGAAGTTTTTTTTCTCCACAACAAGGTTGTTTGGCGTGCAAACAGTTAACCCAACTCCACACCCCCTCGACCCACGTCACTCAGACATGACTTGGTGGCATGGCCCCGCACTGGTGGGTGCCAGTTCTGTCTCAGTGCTCACAGTAGTCACACGTCTGCTGCTCAGTAAGTTTATTTTATTTCACTGTGAAAATGTCATTTATTCCAAAATCCAAAATCCAAAAACCAGCTGGCCCCAAGGGTTTCGGATAAAGGATTGTCTACCTGTACTTCCAAATAAACCTGTCGGACTCTAACCTGGTGTTGTGTGATTTTAAACTTTGTCCACCCTAGTCCAACATTAGCACCTCCACATCATGACATTCCAGAATCATCTGAGCTTGCTTCTTCACTCTGAATTGTTATCAGTAACACAGTCTCCTTCTGCTTTCCTTCCCAAAAATAAAAACATTTGAGCATATTCACACGTCACATTCTGTGAGATTTCTTTCTATCTGGCAAGCTTATTTTTTTTCCAAAGTTCCAAAACACTGCAACAGCATATAAAACAGTAGTTGCTGCTCCTTGAATTCGAGGAAATCACCTCCAACACCTAAAATACCTCAAAGAAAGGAGCACCTCTTTCAGCCAGAAATTTTTCCTGTCCTCCATCTTGGATTACCCAGAATCCTTCCTATCAGAAGGATGTTGTGAAACTTGAAAGGGTTCAGAAAAGATTGACAAGGATGCTGCCAGAGTTGAAGGGTTAGAGCTACAGGGAAAGGCTGAACAGGCTGGGGCTGTTTTCCCTGGAGAGTCGGAGGCTGAGTCGTGACCTTATAGAGGTTTACAACATTATGAGGGACATGTATAGGATAAATAGGCAAAGTCCTTTCGCTGGGATCAGGGAGTCCAGGACGAGAGGGCATAGGTTTAGGGTGAGAGGGGGAAGATATAAAAGAGACCTAAAGGGCAACTTTTTTTCTCACAGAGGGTGGTACGTGTATGGAATGAGCTGCCAGAGGATGTGGTAGAGGCTGGTACAATTGCAACGTTTAAGAGGCATTTGGATGGGTGTACGAATAGGAAGGGCTTGGAGAGATACGGGCCGGGAGCTGGCAGGTGGGGCTAGGTTGGGTTGGGATATCTGCTCGGCATGTACGGGTCTGTTTCCATGCTGTACATCTCTATGACTATGAAATAGTTCATCTCTCTTAGTTTTTGTTCAATTTGGTAAGGTCTGTTATATCTTGTCCTAACATTTTATCTCCGCTAACAAACTTGCGAATTTTTGATTTATTGCCTGCTTCCTGTTTCATCACATGCTGTGCTATTTTCAAATGTTGTCTCGGCACCTCACCCACTCTATTTAATCATTCCCCAAAATTTGACACATTGTTCAAACGTGTGGTCTTGAACTCTGACTCACCAATTTCTCCTTCATTACTTTTAGTAGTCCCCTCATCTCAAGACACAAAACTAAATTTGGTCGATCCATTTGGTGCATCTCTACTTGCATAATGGAATTCTTTTTCCCAATTGGCTAGTCTTAGCTATAAGCCCTCAACATTGTCTTTAAAGTTCAATGCCACAATTCCAATGCTCCCTTCAATTCTGAATGGTATGCAGTGCATTTGAATTGTTTCTTTTTTCAGCTATTCTGAACCCATTTAAATGACTTTGATGTGTAATTTGATTCTTGATCTGATTGTATTTCTGTAGGTAGTCCATATCAGTTAGAGACTTTGAGTCACTCTTCGCCAATCCTTTTAGCCGTAATGGAATGGCCTTGGAAATCTAGTGGACTCATCAGTTATGGTCAACAAATACTGATTCCCACATTTTGTTTTAGATTGGGGTCCTACACAAACCATTCATACCTTTGTAGAAGTTTTTTCAAATGCCAGAATGGGTGTGAAGAGTGCTGGTTTTCTAATTACCTGACACGTACTCCACTTCTGGCAAAATTCAAACACATCCTTATGCAGTCCAGGCCAATAAAAGTGTTTTTGTATTTTGGCGTGAGTTTTCCTTACACCTAAATGATCTCCTACTGGTAATTCACATGCTACCTGCAACACCTCCTTTCTGTAACCCATCGCTAATATAAATTGATGATTTTCTGCCCATTTCTCATCTGCATGAATACATGATGATCTCCATTTCCTCATTAAAACACCATTTTTAAGATAGTAACATTCTGGGATACACTCAGATTCTTCTCTTGTGTACGTGCCTTCATATAACTGCTTTAGTTCTCATCTCTCTGTTGTATTTCAGTTAATTAAATTGAACTGAAATTATACACTTCATCCTCCAGCTGTGTTTCTTTTTGTTTTGATCAAACATCGCGTCTGATAATTGAACTTCAACTTCCCTGTCTTTATTCTTTGATTTCTCCTACAGTTTCTACCTCTGGCTTTGTGACCTTGTTACCACACAGTCAGGAAAAATCCCAGCTTATGTTTCCTCAGTTGCCTGATTTTCCACAGGCTCTTCAACTACAACAGGCCTCATTCACCCCTGTGATCCAGCTATCTCATTAGCCAGGATAAAGTCTATTCCTGGAGGGATATGGGCCAAATGAGGCAAGTTGGAACTAGCTGAGTGGACATCAGGGGGTCACTGTGGACCAGTTTGTGCTGAAGGGTCTGTTTCCATGCTGTATTACCCTATGACCCTGTAACTACTACTGAAGAACTGAGAAACTAAAAATCCTGGTTCTGTGGGAGCTTGACAATACCCATTCAGACTGCTTCTAGAGGTCTAATTTAAAGTAAAGGTCTCACAAGCTGTTTACTTTATTAGCTTTTCAAAGAGGCACCTCACTATCTCTGATTTAAAACTGCCCTTCTAAAGAAAGCAGGACAACCTCTTAAGCATTTCTATTATCACACTACCTCTGGCAGTTCATTCCACACATGAACCACTCAGTGTATAAACGTTGTCCCTCTCTCACCTTAAAAATATGCCCACCAGTTTGGATTGTCCCCACCCGAGGGAAAAACACTCCCTGGCTATTTACCTTATCCAAGCCCCTGGTGACTTTATAAAACTCGATAAGATCACCCCTCAACCTCTCATGCTGTAGTGAAAACAGGCCCAGCCCATCCAGCCTAACTTGGCAACTCACACTTTCCATTCTGAGCAAATTCTTGGTAAATCCTGTCCGAGCCCTCTCCAGTTTAATAGCATCCTTCTGATAGCTGCTGCAGAAAGTGTGGAAATAACATTGCCAATTATTAATTTTGCAACGAGCAGGAGGTATACGCGCCCATTCCTCCATTGAAGGGTGGCAGCCAATCAATCTTGAGTTTCTACTGTGGAACTCCATATGACTCAACAGACTGGCTCGAGGCCTAAATCTTTCATCACATAGAACAGAACAGGATGCCCTGCATGGGAGAGAGACCTGGAACGTGGGATCTTCAGATTTTGATAAGGCTTCAACCAGAGTGGATTGATGCGAGCCAGTAGATATGTTGTATTTCGACTTCCAGAAGGTGTACAGCAAGTTACCTCACAAGGGTTCACATCATAAGCTGAGGGCTGGTGGTGTTGAGGTAGTATGGTGGCATGGGTAGAGAAGTGGCAGACGGGCAGGAAACAGCAGATGGGATAAGGGATACCTTTTCAAGTTGGCAACCTATAATCGGTTTCCACAGGGACCAGTGCTGGGAATGCAACTCTTTCCAATATGTTTGAGTGAATGGGAGGAAGGAAGCTAATGTACTGTTGCCCAATTTGCCGATGACAAAAATAGGTGGAAAGACAAGTTGTGAGAGGCATATACTTCTATGTGAAGTGACAGAGTAAAGTTTGTCTCTTCGTGTTTATTGCAGGAAAATGCAAAGTTGTTCATTTTGGAAGGGAGAACAATGGGACAAGTTAATGGAGCAAGGACAGCAGGACACTGCAAAAGAAATGGACTTACGAGATAAGACTGTAAGAGACAGGAGCAGAATCAGGCCATTCAGCCCATTTAGGATGCTCTGCCATAATATCTTGGCCAATATGTTTCTCAAACACATTCTCCTGCGGTCCCCCCATAAACGTTGATACCCTTACTCATCAGGAACGTATCCCGACATGCTCTCAAGTACATGGCCTCCACACCTCATTGTCCAAAGAGGTAACTGCGGGTGGAACACAGAAAGCTGGTACATCAGGTAATCAGGAAGGCTGAAGCAATTTTGAAAGGTTGCCCAGTGGCAATGATGTGGGTCAACCGGTCGACACCAGGGGTGTGGAAGATGTGAGAGTCAAGCACTGGGGAATGTGGAGCTGGCTGGGATCGGGTGGAGGGAGTGGAAGGGGGCTTGTGCAGCTCTGTAATATGAGATGAGTGCCACCAGGACAGTTGGTGCGGGGAGCGGAGGTGAGTGTTTTGACATACACTGTGGTGAATGATTTGTGTTACTCTCAAATCCCTGGAATCAGAAAAGTTCGTGTATATTTGCTTATTCGGTGGAATGTCATTGATATCCCTGATCTTATCCCATGGATGTCCGTGGAGACTTCTCTTTCATTTAAGTAAGTGACTCTGAGTATATTTGGTGCTTACACACAATAAGTAAAAGATTGCCTGGCAGTACAAACATTGGAGTTTCTCGCAAGAAATGGGATACCCCACAATTATTCAGATCAATTTTATTTCCTGTCCAGTTCTTGCTGCTATCAGTATTCCTGGTATGCGAGTGAAAAAGTATAGGACAAGTTGAATAGCAATGTGCAAAATTAAATTTAATCCGTTTTCCGCTTGCTGGTATTTGTTTAATGTAAAGAGAATGTCCTATTTTCGTAAAGTGGTTCATAAATTGCAATGTGCACCTTAGGCTATGTTGAAACAGTTAATGTCTTTGGAGTTTCAGATAGAAACTCTGACCTAGAAGGGCACTGATGTCAGATGAGAAATGAATTACAACGTCTTGAGTGTGTTCACGCTCAAGTTGCTGTTATGCTTATATCAGGGTGGTTTCAATAACTGCTTCTTTGCAAACTTATTTCACAGGTTACATTGCAGAACTCTGTCTTGTTTGCATGTCTTTGTATCCAGTGTCTTTATAAATGATGACCTATAATGTCCATGTTTATTAACTGGGTTAATGCCAATGGAAAATAGACAATTTTCTTTTGTTGCTGTGCGATATACTTGTCATATTTTCCATTTTCCACTTTTCCCAAGGACTCACCAGCGTTTGGTCCACGGATGAGATTTCCCATTCAGAAGTTTGCTCATAGATTATGCAGGGGACTTCTGAGCAACAGCAGCGACCAGAACGGACCTGAAGGGAACAATCAGAGAACATCCATGGTTTTGCTTTTCAGTATTTCTGATCATTTCATATTACTTTACATAGCGTATATTGTACATTTGGGAAATTGGCCAGTGATAAATTATTGTGACTCAGACAAACACCCTCAGTAATCAATGTCCATCACTCAACAAGTTGGATTGTTGCTGCAGCTTCTGGGTTCCTACACAAATGCGTCTATCTATGGAATTGTGCAGAGAAAGTTCAGGGAGGAACTGAAGCATTTGGCATAATATTTGTTTGCACTGAATGGGAACTTGTTTCAGTAACAATATCTTCTGGACCCTCTGCAGCTTCATAATGTCCTTCCTATAAAAGTGACCAGAACTGGACATAGTTGAGCTTGTTCATTTTTGAACTTCAAGCTTCTCTCCCTGAGAATAACTCGTGTTCAATGAATAAATGAATGATATTTTTCACTGTTGTGTATATTTTACAGTGAAAACTAGAGTAACATACGGTGAAAAGCTTCCCTTGTTGCCATAATTCTGGCACGACTTTGAATAGTTTAAGAACATAAAAAGATATCGTTTGAGGAAAGTCTTCCACCACTGCTTCACCATTGTCAGCAGAGATCCTGTGGAATCCCCATTTCTGCAGAGTTTGAAGAAATTGCACTGGACAATGAAGATCCCCCTGGGAGGTTGTCCCAGGCCTGGAACACTCCAAAAGTATCCATTTCAACTTCAGAGGGTTTTGTTGAAATTCAGCAAAAGTTAGACTATTAGATACATCAATGTGAAGGAGGATTAACCCAACCCTCTTTGGAGGACTGGGTGATCGAAGCGGGAGGAGTTGATCCATCCCCAGCTCCCGGAAGACTGGGGAATCAATGTGGTTGGGAATCGATCCATCCTCTGGTGGAGTGGATGGTTCATGTGATCGGGGATTGATTCGTTCCCCTGGAAGATTACAAAACAAAAGGAGGGCAAACAGAGAGAAATGTGGAGCTTGTGCAGTGATGTGGGGAGGCCAGCAGAGGGTGGCACTTTATCTCTTGAAACAACAGAGAGATTCTGAGACTTTGATTCATTGCATTTTGATTAATTCATTCAAAGTGTGTTCCATTGCAGGCAGAGCTGGTCACTTTGTCACAGACTCTCATTCATGCTCTGACAATTTCTCAGCCACACACACCCTCACATTCACACAAACTCACTCTCACGACTGATAAATTTGCTGTTATCTCTTCCTGAATAAATGTCAAGACGCAAACACATTAAGTATTCTGAACTCTACCTCTCAAGACTTATTAATCTCTTTGTCCCTGGTAGGACTCAGCGACACAGTGGCTCAGTGGTTAGCATTGCTGCCTCACAGCGCCAGAGACCTGGCTTCGATTTGAGCCTCGTGCCACTGTGTGAAGTTTGCACATTCTGGCCGTGTCTGGGTAGGTTACTTCTGGGTGCTCCGGTTTCCTCCCACAGTCACAAGGCTTTGCAGGTTAGGTGAACTGGCCATGCTAAATTGCCCACAGTGTTCAGGGATGTGTAGGCTAGTTGCATTAGTCAGGGGTAATTATAGAATAATGGGGAATGAGTCTGGGTGGGTTACTGTTCGGAGGGTTGGTGTGGACTTGTTGGGCCAAAGGGCCTCTCTCGCTAGGAGGAGGGAATATGGTTGGGATGGCTAGATGCCTACTTACAGGCAGTTTATATTTAAATTCCCAGGTTGCAATCTTGGCAACGGGATGGGAAATTGGGTTTTGGGATGGGTAGTTGCCCTCTTTGGGCAGGGGGTGAGTTCCCGTATTCAGTGCCATTGGCTCCTTATATGTTGGTTTGTTTTTTGGTTTTTGTTGTATATAATCTTTGATAGCTTTGAGTGTTTGTTAACTGTGGTGGGTTTAGTTTATGTAGTTTTAATGTTCGATGGATCAGGTGACACTAAGGCTCAGCGATTTGTGGTTCGGTTCCTCCTCTCTGGAATTTAAATGTTACTGCAGAAGGTTATGGCTAATGGTGTACCTGGAATATCAAGGGGTGTCACTCACCAATTAAGAGGAAGAAGGTACTTTTGAGTCTTAGAAAAGAGAAGGTGGATATTGCTTTGTTACAGGAGACACACTTGGATGATAGGGAGCATTTGAAACTACAGCAGAATGGCTTGTGCTTACTTTTCATCTTTTAATACCAGAAGTAGGGGAGTGGCTATATTGGTTCGGAGGAATCTCCCATTTAAGTTACCAGAATGTGTTAAAGACATACGGTAATTCTCAAAGCTCTGATAAATGGGCACTAAGAGGGTGTTTGAAATTCTTTTTGCCCTCTGGCCCATCCTCTCAAATATTTGGAAGACGCGTACTCTAAACTGATCAGGCTCAAGTCCCAGCATATCATTATGGGGGAGATTTTAATTTTCTCATGGATCCCACAGTGGACAGGTTGCTCAAAGGCTCCTCGATACCCTTTGTACAAACTAAATAGTTAATGGATCTGTTTGTGGCGTTAGAGTTGGTGTACGTCTGGAGGCGTCACCACCCTATAGGCAGGGATTTTATGGTTTCTTTCGAATCCACAAGGATGTCACACCAGGATTGATTTTTTTCTGACCCCCGTGGCCACCCTGGACTTGGTGGCATCTTGTACAATTGGTAATATTACCATCTCCAATCATGCTCCAGTGTAACTGTTGGTTAAGATTAAGAATGTTACAGTGGGTCCGAGGCACTGGCAAATAGATCCCTTTATCCTCGAGGATAATAAGTTTGTGAAGTACATCACTAGGGAATTTCAAGCATTCCAAGTCATTAACTCGGGCTCGGTTCGTAGCCCATCCGTCTTTTGGGAAACTGCCAAAGCCGATACCAGGGATTAGTTATTTCCTACTCCGCCAGTAGGAAGCGTCAGAAGGATGAGCAGCAACGTCTCCTCGAAGCACGGCTGAAGGCAGCCGAGAAGGCCTACTTTGACAGACTCTCGTTGGTCAAGTTACAGAGGATTACGGTGCTGCGGTCTGCATTGAATTCCATGCTCACGCAGACAGCAAAGAAAGACCTTACTTGTGCAAAGCAAAGGTTACATGAGCATGGTGACAGGCCAGGCAAATACTTAGCATATGTAGCCTCATGCAGGCCCATTTCATTCTTAAATGTGAACTTTAAAGTCCTCTCTAAGATTCGCGCGTTAAGGCTGGAGACTGTGTTACCTTCTAATGTTAAAGAGGACCAGAGGGGCTCCATAAAGGGCTGCAGATCCTCCAACAATGTTCGGAGGCTGCTTAATGTAATTCAAGCGTGTCAACAATAGTGAATACAGGGAGTGGTGATTTCTGTAGATGCAGAGAAGGCGTTTGACTGAGTTGAGTGGCCGTACCTTTTCTATACTCTAGAGCAGTTTGACTTGGCAAAGCCTTTATAAGATGTGTAAAGGTTCTCTACAGTGACCTTCCCACTGCGGTCATCACCAATGTGGAACAATCAGTAATTTTTACATTTTTAGGGGCAGCTGGCAAGGCTGTCCCCTTTCACCATTTCTTTTTACGTTGGCGATCCCAATATAACAGCTGCAGATGTGGGGTATGAATTACATCAGATTTTGTTACACGCGGACAATGTCTGAATTTTTTTTTATCAAATCCAGCAGTTTCGGTGCCTTACCTGATACAATGTATCAGTACATTTGGTGCCTTTTCAGGGGACAAGATTAATCTTGCAAAATCAGAGGCTATGCCTACGGGTGGTCTTATGAAGGTACTAGGTCTTGAGGGTGTATATCGATTCCCATTCAAGTGGTCACGCGGGGGCTTTGTGTATTTGGGCACATTTATCACTCCCGTTCTAGATCGGCTGTTCAAAGCCAATTTTACTCAATTATTTGACAAAATCAAACAAGACCTTCAAAGATGGGAGACGCTTCCAGTCTCCTAGTTAGGTTGGACAGTGCTTTTTAAGATGAACATTCTCCCCCGTTTGTTATACCCTATATGGTTGCCTCCCCCTCACCCCCTGCGATTTTAAATATGCAAACATTCAGGAGACTGAATGGCCGGTTCAGCTCTTTTATTTGGCATCGTAAGTGGCCTCTTATTAAATTAGCTAAATTGCAGCTACCTCACAGATTGCGGGGAGTGGACCTCCCGGACATTAAAAGCTACCAACTAAGCTCGTTTTTATCCGATGTGAGTGATTGGGCCTGTGGGGACTCTCTTTCAGTATGGTTAGATATTGAAACCTCCCAGACAAGGTGCCCCTTTGCGAGCTTGCTGTTTTTGGACAAAAAACGACATTTAGGAAATATTGCCATAACCCAATAGTTATCAATACTGTTAAAGCATGTTGGCCAATTCAGCAGAGGGAAGGCAATACTGGCAAAGCATCTTCTTTTATCCCTATAGTGGGTATGCCGGATTTTCAACGGGGATGATAGATTCAGGATTCAAACATTGGGCAGCGGTGTGTCTTTCATGGGCGATTTATTTGAGCGGGGGTGCTCAGTGCTAGGAGTACACTTTCTGTCAGCACTTTACATCATCACTAGGGGAGTGCCTGGAACACTGGAACCTGCAACAGCCAATCCTGTCCCTGTTCTCCCCATGTCTCTGTAATAGCCACAACATCGAAGTCCCAGGTACCAACCCACGCTGCAAGTTCACCTCCCTTATTTCATATACTTCTCGCATCGAAGTATACACACTTCAAACCACCGGCCTGTTTACAGTCACCCTCCTTCGGGATTGATGCCATGTTCCTAACCTCCCTACAGTCCAATTCAAGTTCAATTCAACACGTAACAGGAAATTACCTGGAGGGTGAGTGTGAACGGCAGATTTTGGACAACTACCACCAGGAAAAAAAAGCATGTAGAATGTCAGATTTAAGCTCACATTCTACAAATGCAATGAAATGAAATGAAAATGATGAACATTTAATTCAGTTTGATCTCTGTAAGGACTTAACTGACACATGAGGTGCTATTTCTCAAACTTGTAAGTTGTGAATCTTTGGAAAATATCAGAAGGTCCACAACACAGTGGTCAGCACAAGCTGCCCTAAAATTTTATTTTCATCACCTTGATTCTCGGCTAGTCAGACAGTGTTATCAATTGCATTCCAATCCACCAGCACATCAATGATTTCAACCCATAGAAACCCACTCAATATTTACTGCCATAAGAAACTTGCGCTGAGATCTTTGCTGCATTCTTGATAGAGATCATTGATTTCTTTTTTGTAAATGTCCAAAGTCCAAGGCATTTACTTAAAGAGTAAATTCCACTCTTTAGAACAGCTGGCTTTTTAACGATATAATAGTTGAAAACGTACATACGACATAACATCTGAGATAGCAATCAATAACATAATACTTTTAATCAACCTGTGTTATACATGGGTTAACAAGACATTGCAGCCAATTATAAGTCATAGTTTATAGATTAATCCTTAAACAGAAGATACAGTGAGGACAGATCTTCAGAATAATCAGTAAAGATCAACTTTTGGGAGAAGATTTGTAGCTCGGGTACTCGTTGTTGTGGTTCTGTTCGCCGAGCTGGGAATTTGTGTTGCAGATGTTTAATCCCCTGTCTAGGTGACATCCTCAGTGCTTGGGAGCCTCCTGTGAAGCGCTTCTATGATGTTTCCTTCGTCATTTATAGTGATTTGTATCTGCCGCTTCCGGTTGTCCGTTCCAGCTGTCCGCTGCAGCAGCCAGTATATTGGGTCCAGCTGGAACTGCCAACCGGAAGCGGCAAAAACAAATCACGATAAATGCCGGAGGAAAGATCACAGAAGCGCTTCACAACAGGCTCCCAAGCACTGAGGATGTCACCTAGACAGGGTACGAAATGTCTGCAACACAAATGCCCAGCTCAGCGAACAGAACCACAACAATCAGTGAAGATCTCTCATCATATCAATCACCAATTTCATTCAAAACTGTGTGTACCTCATGGAAATTTTAGTTCTCCTTCCAAGATACAGTCTAATTGTCAGCAGAGGACAACTGACCAGAGTGTCTGAGCCACAGTTTTCACAGATGCAGCCAAGGAACAGTGAGAGGATGGGTTCAAAAGACTGTACAGGTGCTGTTCCACATGACTTGTCATTCATAGAGACTTAATGGAAGACGATGCTGGGGCAGGTGTGTCAAAGTCAGCGAGCAAGTTATGAAGAATATGAATAGGTATTCCACATTGGCCCACATCAAATAAGATGTAATCCCTTCCCTCAATATTTCCGTAATATTTCTGGACTGAGACCAAAATGGAAGATCTCAATGTTAAGCTCTGGCACAGATCAGGGATGTAAGATCACAAAGAGTGGGAAAAGGGATTGGAAATTGAGTTGCCAGGGAGGATGGGGAGCTGCTTTTCAGCAGAGGCATGTGAATGGCTGGTTCGATGGAGCGAGGAATAGAACCTGAGGAGAGAGAGCAACTCGCAGCAACATCAAAAGCTCCAACTACCTTTCCATTTAGTCCTTCCAAACCTGGGCAAGGGATCCAGATGCACACTGAAGCCTTGGCTCATGTTGTATTTACTCTGCACCAGGAGATGTGTAGAATTTGCTCTTATTCAACTAAGATTTTTCTTCTGGAGCAGACAGAGAGAAGCGAGATTTCAACCACTCGGAGTGTGTGCAACTATATCTGCTGTTCTCTTGCTGATCTCTGGAGGTGCTGTGTCCCTCCTCTTGGAATTACTTGAGGAACTCCAATCTCTTCCCCCTGTGCACGTCACTTTGTCCTCTCTTGGAAGGCTTTCAGCAAACTTGTGAACTCGAAACCCTGTGACCCGGCTCTGGGGTCTTGTAAAATGTTTTGGTTTTAAATGCAACGAGTGATTGCTGTAAGTGGATATGTCACCATGCTCCTGAGCTGTTCTCGAAACTTGGACTGAGTCACTCCATAAATGAATGTGTTAGTGCAGCAACTCAAATTCAGTAGCATGATTCCCACTTCGTGGAATATATGTTCTGAATTGGTGTAATCAAGAGGCTCTTTTCCTGCAAATTCATTATACAAAAAATAAATAACAATGACCAACCAAAGGATGATGAAGTTACCAGAAACGGTGAAGAGTAATACCACAGATTTCCTTCTGCTCTCCACCTCGGGGTCACGGTGATTCCCTGGCCTTCTTTGACCCTTCAGTCGCTTGCGGAGTTGACTTGCCTGTAAAATGTGCTTTACTGTCAGAGCATTGAGAAGCAGAATTAAAGCAAATGGTAGCGCTGGGGTTAAAATCATATCAAACCAGTGAAATCTAACCCATCCAGGTTCAGTGAAGTAGCTTGGTTTAATATAGCAGTCCCAGGAAACACGGTCAATTCTCAGCCCGGGTTCAAATACAAAGTAAAAGGGAACATTTTTTAAACAGAGCACAGCGCAGGTTGTTGCAAGAACCACAGTCGCATTTTTTGCAGTACAATATTTTGTCTTTAGTTTCTGGCAGCAAATGGCCACAAATCTATCAAATGAGAACGTCACAGTGAACCAGACAGAGCAGTTTATAGCTGCACGAATCAGGACAGCAATGATACTGCACACAGGGACGATATTCAGGAAAGAAAATAGGAAATAATAAGAATTGAGCCGCCTCATTATGATTTCAATGACAATCACCAGCAGATCAGCCATTGCCATGGCTATCAGGTAGCGAGTGCTACAGATAGAGAGGCCACACCTTCTCCGGGAAAGGATCACAATCGCCACTAAGTTAACTACGAGAGAGAGAGAAAGCAAAAGGTACTTAAAATATTGACAACAAAATCAGGCACAGGGATCAAAAGAAGGATTTCAGGACTGGTTGGGTTCTGGTTAGAAAGGAACAATCGCAATCACAAAAATCTCAGTTTCAACTCCAATGCACTTCTGACATTCCAGTTTCCAGAGTGAATCAAATCAGAACAGCTGATATGTAATGATTGAAAATGTCTGTACTGACCTGTTTTTATGGGTATTTCTACAGCCAGCCAGTTTTTGTCTTCATATATTATACACATAAGTATGTAAATCTGATTAACACAGGAAAGGTTTGAGAATAATTCATTGAAGGCAGAAACGGTGTTACCATTTCAGGCCAATATCCTTTGGTCATACCTGGAAGATGTTGGATATTGATCATATTAAAAGAATGGGAGGGCTCGAGAAATGTTGGGTATTGAGGAGAGAGGACCAAAAATGAATGTTTATAATGATTTAAAAGAGATGATTGTTGAAGACAATTTGGTTAATTGAAAATTAGGTGAAAGCTCTAGGAGAGGGGATAATTGTGACAGCAGAATGACAGAGCAGCAGGAAAGCCTGCAAAGAGCTTGAAAAGAAGTTTAAAGCATTATAGGTTTTGAAAGACCATAGGAATCAGTCGGTGATCTGTATGTCAATGAGGTTTTAGGAACTGCATGACCAATTGGAAATTGTGAGGCAGAAACAAAATGCCAAAATCAAAAGACAAAGTTAAATTTAGAGATAGACAAGCAGAAAATATTAGAACACATCCAGTATAATCATTAACAAACAAGAGGGAAGGGCTTTACATAGCAAATCAGTTTCAATGTCATTGATGTTGTGAGGAGTGACATTTTGGATGGAAGGATTTGAGATCTGTTTATTACTTGGGGAATAGGAGGTTGAATGTGGTAGGTGGGCAGAGGGGCCTTATGTACACAATCAGAAAAATCTGTTGAATTACTGGCCGTTTTATGCGTGACAATAATGAAGAGACGAAAAAACATTACTGGGGCTGATTTTATCAGAATTGAATTTATACCAAAAAAAAGAGCAATATCCATGAAATATATTCTAGTCTTGGGTATAGAGTGGATATCATCAAGCCTATTGGGTATGGAATCCACCATCATCAACACCCTGGGAGTTGCCATTAACTCAATCAAATTGTTACGTTAATATAACTGGGAGAAAAGCAGGTAAGAAACTAGAAATACCACAGTAATTAACCCATCTCCTGACTCACCATAGCCTGTCCACAGTCTCAAAGGCACAAGTCTGGAGTGCGAAGGAATACTCCTCACTTGCATTGGAAGAGGGAAGCTCCAAAAACACTCAAGAAGCTTGAAAGCATTCAGGGCAAAGCAGCCCCGGCTTAAGTTGGTGCCACATCCACAAGCATCCATTCCCTCCACCACTGATGCTCAGCTGCAGCAATGCATATCATTAACAAGATGCACCACAGAAATTCGCCAAACATCCCGCGTCAGTACCTTCCATTTAGCAGAACAGAAGGAGCAGATACATGGGAAGACTGTCACCTGCAAGAACCCCTCCACACCACTCAACACCCTGACTTGGAAATATATCACCTTTCGTTCAGTGATGCTGGGTTACAATTTTGGAATTCCCTCCCCCAAGGGGCATTATGCATCCACTTACACCATGTGGACTACAGCAGTTCATCAGCAACTACACAAGGTTCAACCAGGGACTGGCAATGAGTGCAAGAAGAGCTGGTGATATACCACATCCTACGAATGAATTTTTAAGAAAGACATTTTATTTAAAAGAGTCCCAGATTTATATGCTCGAAGGACTATAATTATTTTCGGCTGGATCAGATCAGAATTGAAAAAGGTGGACTAATAAGGTCGTCAGTACAATTTTAGGAATGTGCGTTCTGTCCTCTGCATGATGCAATCTCAACATGTATGGCCACAGTTACAGGCACATCTCCTGTCTGGAACAGGCCTCACACAACAAAGTGTTGACAGAGTGAAAAATATAAGGACTGATCAGCGGTGAGAGCTGACCTGTCGAAACATTATCAGCTACACAGAACCGTGACTCTGTCTTAGAGGGCTAAAGATATTCAGCAAACAGGGCCAACAGATTCTCAAACCTCGCTGTGGGAAAGGGATGAATCAACACAAAAACAAATGAAGCATTTACATCATCAGTTCTCAAAATATGACCATCAATAATAGAAGAGAATCAAATTATCGCTCCTAGATATTCAATGCCATTGTCACTGTTAAATCCCCCATATTTAGGTAATGTTACTAATAATTAGGTAATGTAGGTTACTATTGATCAGAGGTGGAACTAGGTGCACAACATCTGATAACCCATTGAAGTGAGTGCAGCATTTAAAGGGCACAAGTTGGATAGAATATTCTCCACTTGTCCTGGGCAGGTGCAGCTCCAACAACACTTAAGAATCTAACTCCATCCTGGACACAAGATCCCAGTTGTTTAGCACTCCATCACTAACCATTAACTTCCTTCACCAGTGTTGCACAGTGACAGCAATGTGTACCATCTATGAGATGCACCACACCAGCTCAATAAGACTCCTTCAACAACACTTCCCAATTTTGGAAGGAGACAGGCAACAGACACATGGAAACACCATAACCTGCAGTCGGGGTAGGGATAAGGTAAGGGATAGGGTTATGGTGTCACAGGCAATTGGCAATAAATGCTGTGCTTGCCATGCCCAACAAAATAACTGGAGAGATCATTCAAACCGTTTGCCTTGACAAAATTATTTCTTTACCACAGTGGTACGACCACTAGAGCAGCATGTAACATTAGTGACAAAATACATACAAAGACCAGCTAAAAAACTCAGCCTTGCACAACTACTGTCACTTACCAGGAACACCAATGATGGCAATGATCAGGTAATAGATCTTAGCAATACTATAAAATGCCTCACACATTTTCTATCCTTTGTGCTGCCAGCAACAATTCACATTAAACACCAAGGAGACCCATTGCCAATCCCATTAAATTATACTGTGTCAGCTCTCTGCAGGTACATTGAAGTTGCAACATTGTTCCATAGGGATGGGAAAAATATAACCACATTATGACATTAAGTTAAGCACCTGCTCTCAATGACTATACTCCCTTCGGATATTGAATTGGGAAACTCAAAAGACTGGACAATTCAGACTGCATTGGAAAACAGTTGAAACAAAATCTCAATTAAGCAAAGCAGTGAGGACCTGACTATGAGTTTCAGGACTGCTTTGTTATTTCAAGTTAGTTTTGTTCCCTTAGGATTACATGCTGAAAAGGATTAATTTAAGACCAGAGTTGATTCTTGTTCACAGTTTTTCCATAATATCTAGTTACAGAAGGGGCTGCTCAGTGTAACAATATATATAATATTATATTAGCAGAGCACATAAAATTACATACCATAATCTAGCAGAGTCAGCATTGATTCAAGGAAGGAAAACCATGTTTGACAAATGCATTAAATTTCTTTGAGGAAAAGGCAGGACAGATAAAGGTCATCCATTAGATATATTTGAAAAGCCATTTGAAAAGGTACTGCAAGACACATTGTGTTCGATCTGTTTGTTATCACGGAAGAGGGTTGCCTAACTCACAGAAGTCAAGCAATTAGGATAAAGAACCTGTTTCAGGATAGCAACATGCAAGTCATGGAGTGCAACATGATCTGTGCTGGGATCAAAATTATTCCAAATATATATGAATGACTTTGATAATGGAAGTGTCATTCTTGTCATGTTTGTGGGTGGGAATGTGTGACAATGCTGCTCCTTTAACAGGGTTATGCTGTCCTTGGCTTTTCTTTTCAGGAGGTTGGAAAAGCAGGGATTCCAAAATGTCTGGGTTTGACGACTTGAGAATGCTTTCAAGTTGATTAAAAAAAACACTTGTACAATGAAACGGCAGTGACCAGTTCTCAGTTTGGTTTGGTTATTTTTGCTTTGGTTTTAGCAGTCTGGCTTTTCACTGAAAACAGTTAGTGGGCTTTGAGGCTGCAGTCAAAAAAGAAAGCTATGTGGGAGAAGGTGTTCCATGCTGCATCTTCCTGCTATCTGTGCCTCTGACATCTCTCCTGGAAGAGCCAGTGTTTGATTTTACCTATTGTGCCATGCGGTGTTTATGGGGATTGTTGCAAGTAGTTGGAACAGCATCATTAAGTTGGGATAATCTGTTGCATTTTCAGAGAAGTGACGTGATTCAGAATTCTGTTCTCTTTTGCTTGTCTTTCATTCGGTAAGCTTGCAAACAACTTCTGTTTTGTTTGAAAGTAAATGGATAGGCTGCATCGCTCCTGGAATATCTACTATACACCTGCTTAAAACAATAAACAAAATTAGAGTCCGGACAATTTTCTTGGAATGTATTGAGGGGGTCTGGTGTGGTCCATAACAGATTAGGGGATCGTCCGGGATTTGTTCTACAGTTCCAAATTAGGATTGGGGTTGTTGGACTCAAAGGCTGCGAGTGGCAGGTGTGAGTGTCTTTTGTTCTGGGTGTTAATTTCAGTTGGTTTCAGTGTGTGGGACAACAATGGCTCTTTCAGTCAACCAAGAGTTTTCTGGGGCTGGAAAAGTGACTTTGGGTGTTTTACAAAAAGGTGATTATGGCCAAGCTGCTGGAATTACAGACAAGCTGGAGCTGGAGCTGCTTCCTTCCGTGAGGAAAAGAGAGATGATTACAGCAATAGATCAGTATTTAGATTTGCTGGAAACACCATCAGGATCTTTCGAGATGGCAAAGGTTCAATTGAAAATGAAGCAGCGTGAGTTAGGATTAGAGTTCTTACAGTGTGGAAACAGGCCCTTCGGCCCAACAAGTCCACACCAACCCTCTGAAGAGTAACCCAGCCAGACCCATTAACTAACCATCTTACTTTACAGTAACCCCTGACAACTGCGCCAAACCCACACATCTCTGAATGCTATCGGGCAATTGAGCACGGCCGATTCACCTATACATCATTGGATTGTGGGAGGAAACTGGAGCACGCTGAGGAAACCCCACGCAGGCACGGGGAGAATGTGCAAACTGCACACAGACAGTCACCTGAGGATGGATTCAAACCCAGGTTCCAGGCGCTGTGAGGCTGCCGTGCTAACTACTGAGCCACTGTGCTGCCCCGAAATTGGAGGCAAAAAACAAGGAAAGGGCAAAAGAAATGAAACTGTTTGAATTCCGATTAAAAACAGAGGAAAGAGAAGAAGAATGAATCGCTTGAGCAGAACAAAGAGAAAAAAAAGAGAGAGAGAAAAAGAGAAAGAGACAGAGAAAGAGAGAGCGAGAGATCCGAGAAAAGGAGAGAAAGGAAAGGACGAAAGGGAAGGAGTTTGAACTTCAGAAACTGGGACTGAGACAGGAAAGTCAGCTTAAAAAGATGGAGATGAAAGCTGAAGGTAAGCTCAGTGAGGATGAGCAATCCCATGGTAGCCAAACACCTGTTGAGAAACTGTTTAAATATATTCAAACTTTGTCTAAATCTGATGATAAGGATGTGAAAGCTTTTTTCATCTCATTTGAAAAGACGGCTAAACAAATGTGATGGCCAGTGACCATGTGGGTTTTGTTGATCCAAACATAAGAGCGAGTGAGGTATTCGCTTCCCTAACACAGGAGGTATCTGGGGTGTGTGAGGTGATGATGACAGCCATCTTTTGTGTATATTAGCCTGTGCCACAAGCCTACAGACAATGCTTCAGGAATGGAAGGAGGGAGCCTGGTCAAACCGACATTGAGTTTGAAAGGATCTAACAAAGTAATTTTAATCGATGATAAGGGCATTAAACATTGAGCAAAACTATGATACTGTTGGAGAGACAATTATTTTGGGGGAGTTCAAAAATTCACTTCCTGACGTAGTGAGAACTCATGAGGAAGAGCAGAGTGTTAAAACGGCAAGGTTAGCAGCTGAAATGGCTGATGGTTATGAGTCGGTCCTTAAATCAAAGTTTGAGTTCCAAAATCAATTTCAATCCACGAGGGGCAGAAACTGGGGAAAAGAGAGATCCTCACGTGGAAAGGGAAAGGTAGATCCCAGTGACGATCATAAGGATAACTTACCACAGGGTAAAAAGGAAACTCATGAAGGGAACAGAGAAGTTATAAAACTCCAAAGTTTTCACTACAATAAAGTTGGCCACATGAAATCACAGTGTTGGTGGGTTAGGGAAAAGCACTGGGAAGCCAGATGTAGGGAGACAGGATAAGACAGGGAATTTTGTTGAAATGGTAACACAAAGCATAGTGGAGGCTACAAAGCTGCACCAGAATGTACAAGCTGGTCAGAGGTTGGTTTAGGAGGAAGTGCAGGATCATCTTCAACCATATACCTACGAAGGTAAAGTTTATTCACATAGGCCAGGATCAACAAGCAAAGAGGTGACGATATTAAGAGATACAGGATCCTCTCAATCTTTGATGTTGAAAAATGAGGGTATATGTCCCTCTGAAGGACTATTGCCAGAAAATGTACTCGTGACAGGAATTCACGGTGAGACAAGAAGCGCTCAATTATGTAAAGTGGGTTTAGACTGTCCAATGAAGAGTGGAGAGTCACGGTAGGAATACTGGACCAACTCTCAGCTCCAGGAATATCATTCGTCCTTGCTTATAATATAGCTGGTTCACAGTTAGGAGTGCTGCCTGCTGTGGTTGAAAGGCCAGTGGAAACTCAGGCAACTGAACTACCACAGGACACATATCCTGGGATGTTTCCCAACTGTGTGGTAATGAGGTCACAAAGTCACCAGTTGAAACAGGAGAGTTCTAAGAGTACAAATAAGAAAGTTGAAGTGGAATTAGCAGAGACCCTGTTTGATTCGAAGGTTGGCACAAACCAGGAGCAGTCGATGACAAAGCAGACATCTTTAGCTCAGAGAAAATAATTGAGTTCTGGCAGGAAGATGAACATTTTTTGTGATTGTATCAGAAGGCATACACAGAAAAAGAATCTGAATCTATCCCTGAATGCTACTCTCTTGGTATAATGTCTTAATGAGGAAATGGAGATCATCGCATATTCAGGCAGATGAGAAATAGGCAGACATTCTTCAAGTCATACAGCCAGTGGGTTTTAGAACACAGGTTTTGTGGGTAGTGCATGAACTACCAGCAGGGGGTCATTTAGAGGTGAGAAAAACTCAAATTAAAATACAGAAGCATTTTTACTGGCCTGGACTGCACAAAAATGCAGTTGAATTTTGCCAGACATGTCATATCTGTCAGGTAATTGGAAAACCATAGGCAGTAATAAATACCATAGCTTTAATACCTAATCCTGCATTTTAGTAATCTTTCACAAGAGTCTTAATTCATTTCATAGGACCCATATCTACAACAAAAAGTGGGAATCGGTATTTGTTAACAATAATGGATGTGTCCACTAGATTTCCAGAGACCATTCCTTTATGCAATATCATAGCTAAAAGGATTGTAGAGGAATTGCTCAAATGTTTCACTACATACGGACTACCGACGGAGATACAATCAGAGCTAGGGTCACACTTCACATGAAAATTATTTAAAGAAGTCATGGACACCTTAAGAATAAAACAATTCAAATCTACTGTGTATCAAATAGAGTCGCAGGGAGCACTGGAAAGGTGACATCAGACATTAAAGATCATGTCAAGACTATCCAGATGACTGGGATAAGGGAATTCTGTTTGTACTGTTTGCAATCAGAGATGCACCAAATGAGTCAACCAAATTCAATCGGTTTGGATTACTTTTTGAGTAGGAAGTGAGAGGACCAGTAAAATTGATTAAGGAGAAGCTACTAAGTCCAAATTCAGATGTTTGGACTCTGTGGCAAATTTTAGAGAAACATTAAATAGAGTGGGTGAGTTGGCTAGACAACATTTGAAAATAGCACAGCATGTGATGAAACAGGAAGCAAATCAAAAATTTGCATTGTGCTAGCTGAGATAAAGTGTTAGTCTTACTTGCAGTGGTAAGTGAATATTTAAAAGCAAGGTTTAGTGGGCGTTATCAAATTGAAAGGAAATTGAGTGAGGTGAATGAGATGGAAAGAAATCTCACGGAATGTGCCATGTGAACATACACAAGAGACATTTTATTACGGAAGGAAAACATAAGGAGAATATCTTACTGAGCACAGAGTGATGTACCAAGATCAGATGATTCAGAATTAGACATTCCGCAAATTAAGTTAGACAATGAAGAATGTTCCCAGACATTGGAATAGATGATGGAGTTTCCTTTCAGAGAAAAATCAAAATGACCTGAAAGAGGTATTCCAATCACATTGGAAGATATGTGGAAATATGCTCAGAAGTACTAGTCTAATTACCCATGATATAGATGTAAGAAATGCTGTTCCAGTAAAGCAACACCTTTCTGGACTTAACTCTCTAAAGTTGGCACAGATTAAATGCATGCTCAAAGACAACATAATGAAATGAGTTGCAGTGAATGGAGCTCACCTATAATAATAGTGTCAAAACCAGATGGCAACTAATAATTATGCATGGACTATCGCAAAGTCACTGCAGTTAGAAAATCTGATTCAAATACCAGTTTGGAGGACTGTACTGAGAAGGTTAGACAAGCAACTTATATTTCTAAGTTGAACCAACTCAGAGGAGGTACCTTTAAAAGAAAATTTTGGATTTCATGACATTGAATGGACTGTACCAATTAAAAGTCATACAACTCTGTATGACAAATGTCCTTGCCACATTTCAAAGACTAACCAATAAAGTCATCTCAGGATTACCCAATTGTGTGGTGTATGTCATTGACCTGGTGATTTTTGGTCACACATGGAAGAAAGATTTGGTGCATCTTTCGGAACTCTTTGATCAACTTCAGGAAGCGGGTTTGGCAATAAATCAGGCTGAGAGTAAGTTTACAAAAGTCCAGCTCACGTTCCTGGGCCATGTCATTGGACATGGACATGTGCCCCCTGCAGGTTGTGAAGAGAAAGGTTATTGGGAAGTTGTCCACACTGTCGATGAAGAGGGAGATATTATGATTCCTGAGACTGAGTGGTTTTCATCAAGGGTTTGCACCAAATTTTAGCAGTGTGGTTGCTTCACTGACAGACTTATTGAAAACGTGTCTGAAATTTCAGTGGATTCAGGGCTATAAGAAGGCACTCGACAGCCTGAAAGTTATGTTAACTATTGCTCCAGTGTTAGCCTAATTATGCAAAGCCATAATTCGATGCAAATGATGTGTGTGTCGGTGCTGTTCTCTTGCGAGAAAACAATGAGAAGATGGAAAGACCTAGTGGGTATTTATCCAGAAAACTGAACAACCATCAACAGAAATATTCCACAATTAAGAAGGATACCTTGAGTTTAGGGTTGGCATTACGACATTCCAACAGTTACACTGCCAGTAATGTGTCTCGGACAATTGTATACACTGATCATAACCCCTTAAAGCTTTCGGAAGACTTTAAGGACAAAAATTCCAGGCTGTTTAGAGAAAGCTTATGATTGCAGCCATTCATTTTGAAAACTATACCCATAACAGATCAGAAAACCTAATTGCTGACACATTTTCCCAACTGTGATGAAGAAAGATGGAGGCATTCTGTCTTAGGACAAAATGGACTGAAATAGATGCAGTAATGAGTGTTTGCATGTTATAGTCAATGTAACCTATATTTTATGCAGTGTACTAATAGCATTAAATGTAAAGCTTTTAGAAATGAAATCATCTTTGTATATTGATGGTTCATTTCTTTAAAGAGGGGAGGTCTGATGATATGATGGCTTTGAGACATTACTTTGTCATTTATTTGAAAGAGAGGTTTCAAGGTAGAGGTGTAGAGCAGTCTCCATAGATCTACTAAAGCAGACAGTTTGAGAGGCCTTGGGTATTTGTTTCCAAAGTTGTAGCAGTAGAAACAACCTGAATAGGTGCAGTTAATCTCTCACAGAACCAGGATTTTCAGTTTCTTAGTTTTTCAGTAGCAGCTGTTGCTGAGGTCTGGAAGAAGGGGAAGCTATTTTTCCCTCTCTTAGTTCTCACCAAAAACTGGGTGTTCTCTTTCTGCTGCTGCAGTTGCATGTGAGACCATCTGTTTTCTGAATTTCCATTTTGCTAAGGGTGTGTTTAGGGGATGTTACGAATTCAGAAGAGTTACTGTGTAGTAGATAACCAATCTATTAATTTGTTAAGCATTTCAATAGAGTTACAGCTAAGCCAATTCTTTTCTTTTGTTGTATTTTAACCAGAGTATATGAATAAAGTGCATTTTGCTTCAAAGCTTAATATATTCTGAGGGGTTCTGATCTGATCCATAATAGGGACCCACACACACTGACCCACTCGCATTGAGCCTCTCACTCACTCACACACACTATCACAAACACTGGCCCACACTTTGCCTCTTATATGCTGACCCACACACAGACTGTCAGACCTCCCTCAGCAATCTATCCATGATTCTCCAATGGCTCCCTCGACACAACCAACCCATATAGGCAGTCAGCTCCAGATTCCCTCCACATGATTTCACTTTCTCACCAATTTCTTGTTGAGGTGTCTCCTATCAGTCACATGGTTTAAAAAGGGACAGATTAATTTCAACATCTAGGCTGATGACAGCCAGCTTTGACCTCAGCACCAGCTCTGGGAACTCCCCCATTGTGGTCCATTTTGTTGCCATTAGCTTTGCTGTCATGGATGAGCAGAAACTATGGAAAACTGAGCCCGTGGGATTTCATCCCTGTTCCAAACGTTATTCCTGCTCCATTCATACCATCCTTCTCTTTAGCGATTTGCTAATACTGAGAGCCATCTGTTTTTCACCACAGTGTCAAACCTTATCCCGAGATTTCAACATGATACTGAAGTTTCTGATTTCTACCCATCTCTGCCTATGTCTGTGCACTGCCATTTCAATTCCCCAACTTATTGTCAAGTGGGACATTTCTGTCCTTGACCAATTGTAATGCTCCAATGGGACTTAAAGTGAAGTTTGAGGAACCCCATCTCCTTTTCTGAGGAGGCACTTCATCGTTTTCTACAGTCAACCTCAACTTCACAAACTGAGGAACTTACTTTCTGTTCTCCCACTTGTGAGTTTTGTTTTGCATGCCACTGTGTTACACTTGTCTTTCTGTCAAAGCCTTTTTACAATTTCATGGCACATTTATACTATTAACCGCCTCAGGGCCTGCTACACAGGGCCTTGCTGAGACCACGCATAGAGTATGGTAATGCAATTTAGTCTGCTTATCTGAGGAAGAATGTTCTGACTATGGAGTGGCTGCAATGAGGGATTACCAGTCTAATCCCCTGCAATGGCAGGAATGGGTCTGTTGGACCAGATTAGAATCATACAGTCAGAGACGTCTACAGGACAGATAAAAGCCATTGGGCCCACTGAGCCTTTTCCAGTCAAGCACAATCACCGAAGTATTCTAATCCCATTTCCAGCATTTGATCCATAGCCCTTGCATTGCCAAAGGAAAAAGCATCTTCAATGTGTGAAAATGCTGCTCCTTTGACAAGGTTATGTTGTCCTCATTTTTTTTTCAGAAGGGGTCGTTAAAGGCAAAGGTTCTGATACAAGTGCTTTTGCCCAAAACATCGATTTTCCTGCTCCTCGGATACTGCCTGAAGTGCTGTGCTTTTCCAGCACCACTCTAACCCAGACAGAGGTTCTGATACGTCTGGAACTACCTACTTGGAAAGGCTTAAGTCTATTTTTTAAAGCACTTGCACAACGAAAGGGGAGTGGCCAGTTCTCCCAGTTCAGAGTTCTTTTTGTTTTGGTTTAGTTTAGTTTCAGCTGGGGGCTGAGACAGAAGCTGCTGGACCCAAAGAAACAGCTGATCCTGACTCCCTCTCTGCAATCTTTCTCCTGTAAGAACTCGCGTTTGAATTTATCTTTTTGCCAAGGGGGTGTTATGGGATGTTGCAACAACTTGAAACATCAATAAGTTGCAATAGAGTTGAATGGGTTTTCAGATAGATTAAGTTTTTTTTTGTTTGTGTTTCATTCAGTACAGTACAGTACAGGGGCAGCACAGTGGCTCAGTGGTTAGCACTGTTGATTCACAGCACCAGAGTCCCTGGTTCGATTCTGAACGGCCAAGCAATCTCAAAGGGATGATTGGCCAACTCCTTCCACAAGTTTCTATGTTCAATGAATGGCACATTGGGAATTATACAAAAGCTGTTTTGCTCTTTTCACTTTAAAAGATACATTTTGGGATTATATTTTTAATGTGGTTTTTTAAAATCCTTTTGAATTTGTATTATAAGTAAATAGTTTGGACTGTTCTTTTATATTAATCTGTTTTGCTAATAAACTTCTCTTTTATTGTTAAAGCAAAATGTGCAGCATTGTATGCTTATGTTTCAGTGAGAAACTACATTGTCAAAACTAAAACAAATCACAATTTCAGGATGCTGTCTTATTTGCCCAGCTGGGATCATAACAGATGGGGGCTCCTGATGAGATGTTTGAGTGCATTGGATTTAAAAAGGATCTGTGTCTCTCTCGTGAAAATATCAACTACAGATTGGTTCCAGGGCATGAAGCAGCTCTGCATGGAGACATTTCTTGCACAAAACTCTGGGGTGGCACAGTGGTCAGCACTGCTGCCTCACAACAGCAGGGACCCAGTTCGATTCCAGCCTTTGGGTGACTGTCTGTGTGGAGTTTGCATCTTTTCCCCTTTGTCTGCATGGATTTCCTCCCACAATCCAAAAGACATGCAGGTTAGGGTGTGTTGGCCATGCTAAATTGTCCCATAGTGCCCAGGGATGTGCAGGTTAGGGTGGGTTGGCCGTGCTAAATTGCCCATAGTGTCTAGGGATGTGCAGGTTAGGGTAGATTGGCCGTGCTAAATTGCCCATAGTGTTAGGTGCATTAATCAGAAGGAAATGGGTTACTCCCTAGAGGGTTGTTGGTCCAAATAGCCTGTTTCCACACTGTTGGGAATCTCATCTAAAAACCTAACAATGGCTTTGGAGATTGCTAAAAAAATTTCTGGAAGTGAAGATAATTCACTGTTCTATCTAGAATCTTTGATGAAAGATAAACTGAGAGCGCGATCAGATAAACTGAAGGTGCAAGTAAAAACAGGGTCTTGTGAGAACAAGATACTTAAGGTCATTGTACAACATTTGGAATTGGAAGACAGGAAACTTAGAAGCGGGATGTCACAGTTGGAGTTAGCTGATATATAGTTATAAATGAAAAAAAGACAGCGCTCAGAGAAAGAAGTAAAAATAAAACTTGAAATTGAGTAAAATGAACGATGGAATGTAATGGAATGACAAGACAAAGAAAACAGGGAATAATGCAGAAACATGAGAGAGAGAAACAGAGAGAAATGAAAAGCAAACTCCAAAGAGATACAGAAATTGGAGAACATAAGTTTACCAGGCAAACACTTAGAATAGAGAAGGAAGAAACAGATTGTAGCCTGCGAGATGTTTATGATTTGATTTACCCAAGAAACTGTATTTTGTGTCTAAATTTAACAACGATAGAGTCAAAACATATTTTCCCTCATTTGAGAAGGTAGTTGGGCTGACAAAATGGCCAAAAGGTGATTTGATCCTTAAAAGTTGCAAAGTATTCTGATGGGCACAGCTATGACTGTGTACACCAGCTTATCAGAAGTACAATCTGCATCATATGGAACTGTCAAAGCAGCAATACTTATGAGCTTGTTTCTAACGCTTATGGACTGAAGAGGACATTTGCTAACACCTCTCAGTATACATGTGCAAAACACTCGTGTACAGTATACCAGCCAGCGCTGCCAACAAAGTCCTTCCATCCCAGTCACTCAGATTTACCATGCTTATATGGGCATCACCACATTTTTCTCTCCTGACAGGAGTTTTTCCAAACTCTTTGTGAGTAGAGCTTTCCACATTGGGGGTTATCAGGAGACTCAGCCTTAATTGAAATGTACGTGCTCAAGAAAGAAACCCAATCTGACCTTTGTAGAGTTTTCAGGGGAGAAAGAAACACGGTGATCAGTAGCTCTGTCAAGCTAGAGAAACATTTTGAGAATTTAAGGGAAATTATGATCACAGAATTCAAAAGGCAGTCTTTCAAATTTAGAAATGTATTTCGATGCGCGTCAAGTATTCAAAGCAGAGAAGCTACAAATCTGGCAACTAATATGGAGATCTTTCACCTTACCTGATCTCACATTACTGACTGAGAGTCAAATACACAAATGGACTGAAGTTGAAGCTCATCAGTTTCCATGATGTGATTCAGTGCCATCACAGAGTCTGGCCTGAAGCTGGTCATTACTGGGTGTGAAATATTACAGGCCAAAATGAAACTGAAATGAAAATAAAAGGATAGAGCAATTGGATAATTTTTTTTCAGTTTCTCCACAATCTCCTGCAACAATCTTTGCTTGTCATCTCACTTGTGAGGCTCATCACTTACTTCACTGGCCCCATTCTCACAAAGCAACTCACCAACTCGACAGACCAGATAATACAGTTCAGCAGCAGGACTGGCCATTTGACCCCTTGAACTTGTTCCACCTTCAATAATGTCATGGCTGATCTGATTGTGGTCTCAGCGCCCGGTCTACTCCTGTTATATTTGGACTCCCTTGTTGATCAAGAGATAACTACCTCTGCATGGTACAGTTTTAATCATTGCCACTATTAGTCTGTAGGGAATTGTCATCACTCAATTCAAGATGGAAGCAGGGTAAGATACTTCAGCCAGATTTCCTCTGCGCCACCCATTCTTTTAGTCGCTCTTTTTACCCCTTTTTTTTCTCCTCATCTGCATTTTCCTTCAGCTTTTGACTTATCTGCAGGGTAACGGAGGAGGCAACTACAGACTGGAGGCTGCCACTAGCAGGTCCGGGAGGTGAGGCAACAGAGTGGAAGCTGGTGCAGAGCAGGGAGCCCCAGAGCGGAGGCCGGTACGGGGCAGGGAGCCCCAGAGCGGAGACCGGTGTGGGGAGGCAGTCCCAGAGCGGAGGCCGGAGCAGGGAAGCAGCCCCAGAGCGGAGGCTGGAGCAGGGAAGCAGCCCCAGAGCGGAGGCCGGAGCAGGGACGCAGTCCCAGAGTGGAGGCTGGAGCAGGGAAGCAGTCCCAGAGTGGAGGCTGGAACGGGGAAACAGTCCCAGAGAAAACTTATCTTGGAGCAGCTGAGAGCTAGTGCAGAGTGTACTCGAGCGTTGGGGTAAAATGGGGCCACTTGCTGTCCTGGGTCTGGCCCAGGCAGTCACAGCACTTGTGGAAGCCCCATAGTGAGCTACTGCAATGTAACGTTTATATGTAATTTGTTTATCTGACTGACTATGTCTTATTTCTAACTTATACTATGAATCACTAAAGTAATGCAATGACTTTTCTTTGTTATTCCACTTATTGAATCCAAGATTTGTACTTTGGTACTTTTCGCCCAAGATGGTGCCATAAGAGGTGACATTGTAAACTTTTCATTTGTACTCCTGCACCTGAGTACACATGACAATAAAGGATATTCTACTCCAAAGCGCATAATGTTCTTACCTTTCGTAACAGAGGCATAGAGCAAGGAGGGGATTTGAACTTGTACAATGTACTTGTTAGACCTCAGTTGGAGTACTGCATACAGTTGTGGGTGGCACATTATATAAAAGATGTTGGAGAGTCTGCAGAGTGATTTTAAAGAAGGAGTTCAAGGGATGAGAAACTTCAGCTATGAGGATAGATTGAAAAAAGGTAGGAGCGTTGTCATGGGGGATGAAGATGGGGGAGATTTTCAAAATCAGGGGCAGACCAGAGTAGATATGGTGTTGTTCCCACTCATAGTAGTACAAAGAATGAGATGGAATCATTTCAAAGTGATCCGAAATGAAGCAAAGGTGACATGAGAAGGACTTAATTAGGGTATGAAATACACAGCCTGGGAATGTAGTGGATGCAGATTCAACTGAGGCACTCATGTGGACACTGCGTGGATGATTAATTGGATAGAAATGGCCCATAGGGAAATGGGGGGAAAAGGCAGAAGTTTGGCTTTAAATTACAGAACCATTAATGGACCCTTCCGCACCATAGCATTTCTGTGATCCTCATCTTAAATCGGAGATCTTTCATTTTTCGACTGGATCTCCTAAAGTGTTCACTCACACAAGGAAACACATCCTCAGGATCCTGCATCTTAATAAGATCACCTCTCTATGGATGTAGGTTTGCTCACTGAGCTGGAAGGTTCATTTTCACATGTTACCTAGTATGGTGACAAAACATCTTCAGTGAGCCTCCGAATGAAGCACTGGTGGTATAGCCCGCTTTCTATTTACATGTTTGAGTTTCCTAGGGATTGGTGACGTCAGTTCCTGTGGTGACATCATTTCCTGTGGTGACGTCATTTTCTGTTCTTTTTCTCAGGGGGTGGTAAATGGGATCCAAGTCAATGTGTTTGTTGATAGAGTTCCAGTTGGATTGCTATGCTTCTAGGAATTCTCATGCGTGTCTCTGTTTGGCTTGTCCTAGGATGGCTGTGTTGTCCAAGTCCAAGTGCTGTCCTTCCTCTTCCATATGTAAGGATACTAGTGAGAGTGGGTCAATTCGTTTTGTGGCTAGTTGATATTCATGTATCCTGGTGGCTAGATCACCTTTCAATTCAAATTCAGAAGAGGCAATCTCAACATTCACTCCTGGACAGAGTCACCGCACATACACACAAGTACACATGCCAGAATGAAGATGGAAGACGCGTATGAGCCCTGTCCCACAGTGCTGCTGCCGAGGAGATAGCAATTAACACAAAAAAATGCTGCAGATCAGAGTGGGTCAGGCAGCATTGAGGAGAAAGCAAGCTAACATTTTGAGTCTAGATCACACTTCTCTTCAGGTCTGATGAAGAGTAGAGGGAGCAGCATTTATACAATATTTGGAGGGGAGTCGGCTGGTAGTGTTGCAATGTTGGGGGAGAAAGGATGTTGATAGCTCAGATGAAGTGATCAGAAGGTGAGAATGGCAGAACAACGGTGTGTCCAATTGCCACACTGGAAAGAACAGACAGTTCCATTGGGATGTGAGGAGGGAAGAGAGGGTGACAGAGAATGTAACAAGTAAAGCTTCAAGAAAGGGAAGGAATGTGTTCGCAACCTGAAGGTGTTGACCTCAATATTTGAGTCCAGAAGATTGTAAACTGCCTAGTTTGAATATGAGACGTTGGTCCTCCAGTTCGACACACCATTGTTACAAGGCAGGATCGAATATACAAGATAGTAAAGAGTGACAAAAAATATTAATAAGGAGAGAAAAATTAGAGTAGGAGACAAAGCTAGCCAAAATATTAAAACAGAATTTAGCAGTTTCTCTCGATATTTAAGGAAGAGTTCATAAAAGGTGCATCTGTACTATAGAGAAAGAGTGGGAAATTAATCATGGAAAATCGAATAGCAGGAGAATTAAACAGGTGCTTTTCGTTGGTTTAAACTGTAGACGAGGCGAGTAAGATTCCAGAAGCAGCAATAAATCAGGAAATGGAAAACACGGAGGAGCTGAAGAAAATTACAACCACCAGAGAAATGTACTGAGTGAACTGTAGGAGCTGCATCCCTAGATCCTGATGGACAAGAAGAAGAAATGACCAGAAAGATAGTTGATGTATTGGTTTCAGTTTTGAAAATTCTGTACATTTGGGGAAGATGTCATAGATTGAAAAATAAAGAAATTTATCTCCTTTATTCAAATGCGGATGGGCAGAAAACTGCACACCAATTAATATATTCCTTCAATGTTTTGATCAAAGATGATATAAGAGGGCATGAAGAAAATTTCAAGATTATCAAAGTCAACATGGTTTGGTACAAAGAAAATCAACTTGAGACAATTCATTGTAGTTCTTTGACAAGTGACATGTTCTTGATATAAGGGGAACCAGTAGAGTAGCAATGGCAGGGGTTTCTGGGGGTAATTTAGGAGACACAGCAGAAATTCATTCCAAGGAAGAAGAAATGTACTAAAGTGAGGATAAGGTATTCAACACTGCAGGGCGGTGAGTAAAGACATTCTAATTGGTGAGATTGTTAGCAACGATGATAGAGTGGAGTAGGGATGGAAATTGATAGAAGTTGGAACAAAATAGGAGGAAATAATGCGAGTGTAAAAGACTAGAATTCCTGAAATATTTTCCGGAAAATAGTTAACAGCATTGATTATTCGTTGAGTTGATTTGATCTTTATTGACTGGACTAGCTTTTGTTGCCCGTCCCCAAATGACCTCAACCAGGTGGCAGTGAGTGGTTATCTTGAACTGTTTAAGACACCCACACTGCTGCAAATGAGGGAGTGTGAGGATTTTAATCCAAAATAGGTTTTCAGTCCAGGAAATAAGGAGGCACTACTGGACTTGGTTCTTGGAAATGAGGGGGGCTAAGGTTACATAAGGGATGCAGTACTGATCCCAGTGGTACGCCACTGGACACTGGCCTCCAGTCACACAAATGGCTTTCTCCCATCATCCTCTGCCTCCTCCAGCCAATTTTGTATCCAACTCACCAAGTTACCCATGGATCTCCTGTGATTTGACCTTGAATTTTATCAGGTGGACGTTCCTATTTGATCTCATGATTTACCTCCTTTTAACAATGGTTTTGATGTTACTTCACCAGCATTGAATCAGTTAATGTAGTAACAGTGGGGGCTGTTCCTAGTGTATTAAAATGGGCAACACCATCTTTCCCACTGCTTGTAACAAGGAGCATGCTGAGCTTTGTTGGAGCTTGGGAGAAACTGGCCTAATGAGTAGCATTGGAGAGTGGGGTCCCAGGATGGGGAACGATCTGACTTGGCCAAACTGTCTTGAGCTGTGACTGGAGAGCGAACAGGAGTGGAGAGCTTGGTGATGAAGGTAGCATGCAAGACAGTGGTCTTGACCAGATCATCAGCTCTCTGTCAACCATGTGTCTGGAGTCAGTGTTTGGAGATGCGCAAATGTTATATCACTTCTGCCGTTGCATTATTTCTATGTTAACTTGGGCCCATATTAATAATGTCATGGCAGGATTTGGGATGTAGAGATTTACTGCATTAAACTCTGAGCTTAACAAACCACCTTAACATATGTTGAGTACATGGAGGTATTGGTCAATCTACACACTTGAGTAGGTCTGACAAGTAATGAACTGGAAAAGTTTTCCCATTCACCTTTTGCATTGCTATAGCACATAGGCCTTGTTTTGACAGCACATCAATTGTACTACAACTGTAGTAGCAGTTTAAATAAACTTTATGTTTAACAGATTTGATTTATTCAGAATTTTACTCCCTAAAAACTAGGCTGAAACATTATCAGAAACAGACCTCAAATGAGTGCACCCCCAAATGTGCTGAGCGGCAAAGTCCTGTCACTGTAGTAACTTGTGAACTCTCTGAGTCTCAGCAATTTACATGATTGAGTTCATCTTTCTCCACACTTAAGAGTAAATGACAAACCAAAATGCTGTGTGCACCTCCAATTGCACTGGAACCACAAGGGTTCTTAAAAGTTTGAGCTTGAAGTGTACCAAACATAAATGCCAAATGGCACTAATCTGCCTGTCCTTGGTCCATATCCCTCCATTCCTTGTATATTCACGTGCTTGTCTAAAAGTCCCTTAAATGCCCTTATCGTCTCCGACAGTGCATTCTAGACTCCTACCAGTCTGTGTTAAAAAAAAACCTTGCCCCTCACAACTTTGAACTTTCTCCCTCTCAAGTTAAATGCATGCCCCCTAGTATTAGACATTTCAGCTCTGGAAAACAGATTCTGACTGTCAACCCTATCTATGCAGCTGATAATTTTATAAACTTCTATCCAATCTCCCCTCAGCATGTGCTGCTCAGGAGAAAACAACCAGTGACTTTCAAGCCTCTCTATCGTTCATACCCTCTAACCCAAGCAGCATCCTAGTTAAACTGTTCTGCACCTTCTCCAAAGCTTCCACATCCTTCCTGTAATGTGGTGACCAGAATTGAAAGCAATACTCTAAGTGTGGCTGAACCAAAGTTTTACTCAGCTGCAACATGACATCCTGACTCTTGTACTCAACTCCCCGACCAATAAAGGCTAGCGTGCCATACGCCTTCTTTACCACCCTACTTGGGTGGCCACTTTCAGGGAGCTATGGACTTGAACCCCAAGATCCTTCTGTACATCATTGCTGTTCAGAATCCTGCCATTAACTGTATGCATTTCCTGAACGTTTGATTTCCCAAAGTGCAACATCTCATACTTACCGGATTAAACTCCACCTGCTATTTCTCCTCCCATATCTGCAACTGATCTATATCCCCACTATATCCTTTAACAACTTTCTATACTATCCACAATTCTATAAATCTTTATATCGTCAGCAAACTCACTAAGCCATCCATCTATATTTTCATCTAAGTCAGTTATATATATCACAAACAGCAGAGGATCCATTATGGATCCCTGTGGAACACCAATAGTCACAGAACTCCAGCCAGAAATACACCCTTCCACCGCTACCCTTTGTTTACTATGAACAAGACAATTTTGAATTCACATGGCCAAGTCACCGCAGATCCCGTGCATCTTAATCTTCTGGATGAGCTGAACAGGAGGGACCTTGTCAAAAGCCTTATAAAATCCATGTAGATCCACTCCTCTACCCTCACTAAAGTTTTCAAGGAGATGACGAAGGTGATCTATCTAGACATGACCTACCCTGCACAAAGCCATGCTGACTGTCTCTAATTAGGCCATACTTTTCCAAATGTACATAAATTCCATCCCTAAGAATTCTCTCCAATAGTTTCCCAATTACCGATGTGAGACTCACGAGTCTATAGTTTCCTGGATGATTCCTATTTCCCTTCTTGAACAGAGGAACAACATTAACTCCTCTGGGACCTCTCTAGCAGCTAGTAAGGATACAAAGATCCTGGTCAAGACCCTTGCAATCTCCTCTCTTAATAACCTGGGGGTGGATACCATTGGGCCCTGGGGACTTATCCACTTTAATGCTGTTCAAGAGATCCAACACCACTACTTTCTTGATGCCAAAATGCCCTCACATATTAGCATGCTCTACACAAATCTCACTAAGCTCCATATCCTTCTCCTGTATGAATACAGATGCAAAGTACTCATTTAGGATCTCACCCACATCCTCTGCCTCCAAGCACAAGTTCCCTCCTTTATCCTTGAGTGGTCCTACCTTCTCCCTAGTCGCCCTCTTGTTTTTAATGCATCTATAGAATGCCTCGGGATCCTCTTTAACCCGACTTACCCAGGTCATTTTATGGCCCCTTCTTGTTCTATTTCCCCGCTGGAGTAGTTTCCTGCTTTCCTCATATTCCTCACGGACCTTGACTGATTTTAGCTTCCTCAACCTTACACTTCTTTCCTTCCCTCATTATCCAAGGGTCCCTTGCCTTGCCATCCTTGTCCTTCCTCCTTACCAGAACATGCCAGTCTTGAAGGCTCTTCAGCAAGTCTTTAAACAGTTCCCACGTAAAATGTGAACTTGCCTGACAACAGCTTTTCCCAGTTAATGCTGATTCAAACTGCTAGCCCAATCCAGAGTAACAGAATTGGTGTTCAGCACTGACAGAATGCTGCTGTCCAACCAAAACAAAAGATGTTTGGCCAATCACACAAATGTGAAATGTGGGTTCTGGTTTGCAGTATCAGGGTGATGTCAGGCATGTAGGCCTTAATCGCAAAGACCGGCTGACCACATCAAACAGCATTTCCCTTTGATTGCTCACAAAAGCAAGGTACTAACCAGACACAACCAGTGTACGCTTGCAAAATGCAAACCGCAAATGCAAATCTGCAATGAGACAACAATTTCAAAGTATTCCATAGTTATTAATTACAATTGCTAAGAATTACACTGACTTTCAATTTAAAGACATCAGCCCAGCTGAGTGTGGTGCATTTGCGTGCACTGGAAGCAGTGTTAGTCTACAAGACCCTGTTATTTGCAGAGAGTAAGAACATGTCCACACACTGGGCCTGTTTCAACTCAACAAAACAGGGGTCAGCCATTCGGTGGCTAATTTCTCAGGGCCACGCCAATCACAGGCTACCTGGTTTAAAATTTAAACAAAGCTGTGAAATGTCTGCTCCATTTTCTGTTTAAAATCAGAAATAGAAAGGACCACTTTTCGCCTGGAGTTCAAAAGAAATCAAAGAAATTAGGCAGTTTCAGCCAATGGGAGGAGCCCAAGTCTAGCTCCACTCCTCAGTCTCTCCGAGTCATTGGACCATTCACGCTCGGTTCTCGAACCAACAAGAGCATCATGAATACTCGGTCTGGGAAGTTGAAAAAAAAAACTCTTACTCAATCTCGATAAGTTAATTGAAAAAACGAATGGATTCTCATCGGTTTCCCTACTTCTCAAATTCTTCAATTTCTTTTAATAGTCTGCTATTTAGAGATAATTAACTGAGCTTTTAAAACTTTTCACTCCTTCCCTTTCTGACCAGTTCTGAAGGACTGACTCTTGCTGTGATCAACCTTACTGCCACTGGTTCCACTCTCTCTCTGTCTATATTCTAAATATTCAATCTGATGGAACAATGAGAGCGTGCTCACAGACAAGTTGGGAACATCCTTATTTTCCAAGTGTTTGTCTCGCTGAGGTTGCTATCATTCTCAGTGATTACGTTTGTGTTTTCCTCTGTGTGCATCAGTTCCTCACTTTTTAAAAAATACAGCTTTTATTGCACCAGTTCGTGTTAAAATTGTACAGGGATAAAATAGCAGAAAGGTCTAAAAGATGCAAGAGGAAACTTGTTTTATTTTTCAGTGGAGGCTGGGGAGCAAATAAATGCTTGTTGGTTGATTGACATTTGCACTCAGCAACATTTAAACAGACTTCAAAGTTTGAGAGAAGATTTGTAGCTCGGGTGCTCATTGTTGCTTGGGAGCCTCCTGTGAACAAACACGTCGACTTGGACCCAATATACCGACCACTGCAGCGGACAGCTGGACAACTGGATGCAGCAGAAACAAACCACTATAAATGCCGGAGGAAACATCACAGAAGCGCTTCACAGGAGGCTCCCAAGCACTGAGGATGTCACCTAGACAGGGGACGAAATGTCTGCAACACAAATTCCCAGCTCGGCGAACAGAACCACAACATTTAAACAGACTGAATACCAAATTCCTATGGTTAGCTAACAAATGCAGAGAGAACGTTGTTGTAAATATAAAGCACCCAAACTGAAATCCCTCAGATATGAAACGTATCTGCTGCTGTCATAATTCCAAAGGACAAAGGAAATTCAGCCAAAAATATCACATGAAGGGATAAGTTATACTCACTAAGAAAGCCTGATGTGCTTGTCCTTAAATAAGGGAAGGCTGAGAGATGACATACTAGCAATGGAAGGCTTTGTTCCTGTTTTGTCTTTACCAGTATTAGGGAAAACTTAAACCTGTGAGTTCACTTCCAGTCAGGAAAGGTCACAGTTCTACACTAACCTCCAAAATGAGAGCACATTTTCAGCTGTCATCCTTGTTAGTTCTGACTCTAAAGACAGTTGTAAAGGATCTTCTGTTCTGTGGCTAGGAGCTGTGAACCATGGAAGAAAGTGGCTGGAATACATCTCTTGCTTTCCTCAAGATCAACTTACTAGGTCAGTCCTGGCTGTCACGAACAGCAGCAATACCATCAGAATCTAACCACTACAGTCAGTTGTGAACTTGCTGATGTTGCAGCAGATTGGATGACTGAGTGAATCCTTTCCCACAAACAAAGCAGGTGAATGGCCTCTCCTCAGTGTGAGTGCGTTGGTGTTTCAGAAGGTGGGATGCGCAAGTGAATTTCTTGACACACATGGAGCAGGCGTATGGTCTCTCCCCAGTGTGAATTCGCTGGTGTGTCACCAGGGTGGATGACCGCGTGAATCCCTTCCTACACACAGAACAGGTGAATGGCTTCTCCCCAGTGTGAGTGCGCTGATGTCTCAGCAGGTTATTGCTGCTTTTAAAACTCTCCTCACAGTCCGAACATTTAAAAGTTCTCATGTCAGTGTGAACTCGCTGGTGTCTCAACAGGTTGGATGAATTAATGAATGCCTTCCCACATGCAGAGCAGGTATATGGCCTCTCGCCAGTGTGGGTGCGCTGATGTACAGAGAGTTCAGATGATTTTCTGAACCCAGTCTTGCAGTGAGAGCACCTGAAAGGCTTCTCATCAGTGTGAACACGCTTATGGGACATCAGGTCCCCAGAACATTTGTAGCACTTTCCACAGTCTGAACATTTAAAAGGTCTCACGTTAGTGTGAACCCGCTGGTGAGCAAGCAGGTTAGATGACTCTCTGAATCCCCTTCCACACTTGGAGCAGGTGAATGGCCTCTCCCCAGTGTGAGTACGTCGATGTATTTCCAGCTGGGATGGCCAACTGAATTTCTTCCCACAGTCCTCACATTTCCATCGTTTCTCCATGATGCTGGTGTCTTTATGCCTCTCCAGGTTGGATGATTTTCTGAAGCCTGATTCGTATAAAAACAAACACATGTAATTTCTCTTGGCTGAGAATGTTGGACGGCTCATTCAGGCATCATAATCGGTTAAAGCTCTTTCTACGTCAGTGCACTGCAACACTCTCACTTGGGTGTTTGTGTGTCTCACAATAATTTTCCAGTCACACCAATGCTTCCCAAACAAACAAGCATTTCTACTTCCACAGTGAAAGGTGGATCATAGTCAGATTTTGTGAGATGACATTTAGTTTGAGATTTCCATTTGCAAATCAGCTTCTCTTAATCCCCTGTAAAAGGAATGCACAATGTCAGTATCATGATCACTCCATTGATGGAAATTCAGAACAAATAATTCTAGCTAAACGGTCAGGTTGCTCTTTTGGAGAGCCAGTGCTCACTAAAAGGTCTTCTTCTGCACCATAACATTTCTATGATTCTGTGATGCAACATTCTTTCCATTCAAATTAACAGAAGCAAAAATAAAGAACTTTAAAAATAAAGGAAGGAAAGGGAACCCCCTAACTGAAACAAAGTCTTCCGTCCAGTGTCTATGAGATATACTGTATGCTGAGGCATTAACATTGTGGAAGGTATCAAGCTTAATGGTGGATGCTGTGTGGCATGGGCAAGGAGAAACCATGGAACAGAGGTCAGGCAGGAAACTGGAATTAAAGTCGCAATCTGTTCAGCTATGATCCAACCGAATGACAGAGAAAGCTTGCTGGTCTGACTACCATACCCCTGGCCCAGCTTCATCGAGTCCCACAAGTTGCTGTTTTAGCCAAATTTTTCTGACTGGCTGACTCTTCTCCACCTTGACAGCCAAAGATTAGACGTTGTGGCTGAATTGATACCAAAACTGGAGGTACCTCAATAGAAGTTGCAAGCTTCCTGGAACTACACCAGAATCACTCTCACTGAATGCATTCAAGGCTGCATACTCAGCTACAGCCTGGGAATGGGTGAAACAATTGAAAACCCTTGTTGATTGCAACGTCAGTCCAGGTGCTAGGACCCAGCGGAGACCCTTAGAGACCCACCCACTGTGTGATGTTGATGATTGCGCGTGCACAGACCCCAGACAGGAACAAGATGGCGACCGTTAAACCGGAGCCGCTTCCAGAGAAAAGGCCTGAATCTGGAGATACAGCACCTGTAGGTTTGTATTCAGCTTTCATTGCCTTCCACAGGTGCCTAGAAACTTCTGTGTCCCCGCAGTTTCCGTCGCTCCCTCCGCGCTTTCAATGTTTACCGATGGCGAATGTGACAAAGGAGTATCTTTCCCATTGCCATTGTCCTCACTGCGCATGCTCCAAAGGCTCGCCGACTCGGCGCCTGCGCACTACTCCATTGTGATGTTGGTCGGGGACCTTCGCCAGCGCTGGGGCTGCTGGGTAAAGAAGCTGCCATGAGTGAGTGAGTTGATTTTGCTATGATGTCGAGTTTGAGTAGGTGGGGAATGATGCAATGAATAAAATTAGAATCGAAGTTATGCAGCTATTGAAGTGCGTATGCAATTCATTGTTTCGTTTATAGAAAAGAAATAGCAAGTAGTTCCTCATGAGTAAAGCAAAGGCCAACATTTCCTCCATTATTTCCTGGCTTCGTTCCAGTTCCACGTAATCTGAGTAACAACAGAAGAGTCACACAGAACACTTCATAAGAGTGTTTGTTGTCATGGTGTCTGGAGCATGGTGAAGAGAGCAGTTTCTGTTTTATGGCACAGCAACTGGTGATCAGTGGATATCTGCAGGGGTCACTGTTGAAACCATAACTGCTTGTGTTACACATTAAAGATCTGGACAAAGGAACTGAGGACCTTGTTGCTAAGTTGGTGAGCTGGGACATGAATTGGACAGTGAGTTGAAATAGTCCCGCAAGCTGCTCATGTGCAACTTTCAGTTTCCAAAACCCACTGAACCAATGTGTCTCCAGTGAATCTCAGAAGAGACCACCTGGCAGACATTCCTCACTAAAACTAACTGACATATGGCAAATTCTAAACAAATCAAAGTCCTTTCTGCTTTTGTTACTGTCTTGCTACCAGGTCCCTCTGACTATCCAGCCCTCTGGGAAAGGGAGAGCGTTGCAGAGTGAGGTCATGTAGATCAGACAAAATGGACTGGGTGTTAAACTAGAGACGACACACAGAGAAGCTACTCAGACTGGTGAGAGGTGGAGAACTGCTGCAGCTGCTGCTTCCCAGAGAGAGATGGCTGGGAACACTGACATTTACCAATCATCCAAATGGATTTGGCTGAATTCTGAACTCCAATTTTAAAATGTGGGTCAAGAATTATTATTAATCACAGATAAAAATTCCCAAGTCTGTTGTGGAGTTGTTCATTATATTGGGTGTAGTGGACAGCGAAGAGGGTTACCTCAGATTACAAAAGGATCTGGACCAGATGGGTTGAGAAGTGGCAAATGGAGTTTAATTGAGATAAATGTGAGGTGCCACATTTTGGGAAAGCAAATCTTAGCAGGACTTATGATAAGGTCCTAGGGAGTGTTGCTGAACAAAGAGACCTTGGAGTGCAGGTTCATAGCTCCTTGAAAGTGGAGTTGCAGGTAGATAGGATAGTGAAGAAGGCATTTGGTATGCTTTCCTTTATTGGTCAGAGTATTGAGTACAGGAGTTGGGAGGTCATGTTGCAGCTGTACAGGATATTGGTTAGGCCATTGTTGGAATACTGCATGCAATTCTGGTCTCCTTCCAATTGGAAAGATGTTGTGAAACTAGAAAGGGTTCAGAAAGGATTTACAAGGATGTTGGCGGGATTGGAGGATTTGAGCTACAGGGAGAGGCTGAACAGGCTGGGGCTGTTTTCCCTGGAGTGTCGGAGGCTGAAAGGTGACCTTATAGAAGTTTACAAAATTATGAGGGGCATGGATAGGATAAATAGGCAAAGTCTTTTCCTTTTGGTCGGGGAGTCCAGAACTAGAGGGCATAGGTTTAGGGTGAGAGGGGAAAGATATAAAAGAGACCTACGGGGCAACTTTTTCATGCAGAGGGTGGTTCGTGTGTGGAATGAGCTGCCAGAGGAAGTGGTGGAGGTACAATTGCAACATTTTAAAAGGCATTTGGATGGGTATATGAATAGGAAGGGTTTAGAGGGATATGGGCCGGGTGCTAGCAGGTGGGACTAGATTGGGTTGGGATATCTGGTTGGCAGGGACAGGTTGGACCAAAGGGTCTGTTTCCATGCTGTACATCTCTATAACTCTGACTCTAAATGATATTGTCCAGCAGGAAAAAATAGTGAAAGCTGTGAGTAACACATACTGGTCTATCTCATGTTGTATATTTCAAAGTGGAACTCCAGTACACCTGGTATGTTCATTTTCAACTAGTGCAGGCTTTTATCAGTTAGCCAATCCACTACCAACACCACTACCTTGCCTCTAACACTGTGGGATCTTATTTATCAACTTCCTGTATGACACCTTGCCAAAAGCCTTGTGGACATCCAAATAGATCACATCCACTGGCTCTCCTTTGTCTAACTTGTTCATTCGAGATTTGTTTTGCTTTTTTTTCATTCTGGGCAGAAAGTGATTAACAGATTGAGAGTATGGTTAATAATGGGAAAGACTGTGACAAAATTCTAGTATTTAACATGTCAATAGAACAGAATTCCTGCTTATAACACAGTGAGTTCTCTAGTTCAGAAACAAATCCTGGGATGCCTGGAGGCTTCAGAAATACCTTGTGTAGACGGAAAAGTCCAAATACGAATCTGAACATCCTGTATTTGCAGCTCTGGTGCCTTGTCCTAGAGACAGGCTCGGGGTAATGACAACTAACTTGGATTCAGGAGGAAATGCGTCTGTCTTGCTGATGCAATAAAGCAGGGGGGAATTTGATATCCCCGTTGTCAGAGAAAACAAGAATTGCTTGATTTCCAGTACCATTGATATCTTTCTCAATCTGCACACATCTGTGGAGAAATGGACCTAGCCAGAGTTAATGGGGAGTGAAAGCTGACAGTGGAGGAAAAAAGTGGTGCAATGCGTATGGATTTCAGGGATGAGAGTGTATGTGAGTTGCACAGTCATGCAAACAAGAGAGGAAAATAATGTTCCATAGAAGCTAGAATTTTCTTCTGAATGTCTGTCCTGTCCTTTCAGCCAAGAGTTTTGTAAACTTATTTTCCAGAGCTTTTTAATGAGAGGATTTACAGAATGGAAACACAAAACAAACTTTCTTTCATTAAGAGAACCTCCACGTCATTGGCCTTTGAATGTGGAAGGAGAAATATTTGTCTTTTCTGTCAGTAACATTTGTCTGTTTTATCGAAGAGAGTATATATCTTACGTCAACGTGACTGGAAAAGAATCAAGAAATATACCTGAGTGAGAGCATTCCAGTGAACTGACTGTGGACAGAGCTTTAACAAGTTACATTCCTGGTTGTATGTATTCCAGTGAACTGACTAGGGAAAGAACTTTAACCAGATACACAACCTGAGCAAAACATTACACCGCCCACGGTAAGGAGAAACTGTACACATGTTCTGTATGTGCACATGGCTTCAATTGTTCATCAAAGCTCAAGTGACGCAAGGACCCTCATACTATGGAGAAATCTTGGAAATGTGAGGATTGCGGTAAAGATTCAATTCACTATTCCTGTAGGAAAACCATCAATGCACTCACACTGAGAAGAAGCCATTCATTTGTTCTGTGTGTGGGAAGGGATTCACTCAGTTATGAGGAATTCTTGTAGAGATATCATGCAGCTGAGATTGCTGACATCCAAAAGCACTACTATCATCTTATATGCCATGTATGACTCCAACCAGCAGACACCAGTTTGCTCCCTTATGCTCATTGATTCCACTTTCACTAAGGCTTCTTGATGCCACACTCTGTCAAATGTGACCTTGATATCAAGGCCTGTCACTCTCACCTCACCTCTGCAATTCAGCTTTTTTGTCCATGTTTGAACTCGGCTGGAATGAGTAGTCCTGGTAGAACACGAAGTGGGTGTCACTGAGCAGGTTATTGCTGAGCAAGTGCTGCTTGACAGCACTGCTGACACCTTCCATCATTTTACTGATGATTGACAGAATATTAATAGGGCAGTAATTGCCCAGGTTGGATTTGTCCTGTTTTTTGTATATGGGATACACCTGGGCTGTTTTCCACATTGACAGATAGATGCCAATGTCGTAACAAGAGTAGAAGAGCTTGGCTAGGGGAGTGGCAAGTTGTGGAATGCTGGAATATTGTTTGGAACAGTAGTTTTTGCCATATCGAGTGCCTCCAACCATTTCTTGATATCAAATGCAGTGAACTGAATTTGCTGAATACGGCTGTCTGTAACACTGGGGTCCATTCAAGGACGCTGAGCTAGATCATCCTCTTAGCACTACTGGCTGAAGATTGCTGCAAATGTTTCTACCTTTTGCACTAATGTGTTGTCCTCTTACATCATTGGGGATACTTGTAGAGCCTGCTCCTGCAGTGAGTTGTTTAATTCATGACTGGATGTGGCAGGACTGCAGAACTGAAATCTGATCTGTTGGTTGTGGGATCGCTGATCTCTGCCTGTCACTTACTGCTTATTCTATTTGGCTTACAGGTAGTCCTGTTTGGTAGCTTCATCTGATTGACACCTCATTTTTAAATGTCTCTGGTGCCACTCTGGCATGCCCTTCTGCATTCTCCATTAAACCGGTGTTGGTCCCCAGGCATGATGGTAATGGTTGCAGGGCCATGAGGTTACAGGTTGCACTGGAGTATAATTCTGCTGCTGCTGATGGCCCACAGTGCCTTATAGATGCCCAGTCTTGAGTTGCTAGATGCATTCAAAGTCTGTCCCAGTTAGCATGGTGAGAGTGCCACACAACATGGAGGTTATAATTAATGTTAAGATGGGACTCAGTCTCCACAAGCACTGTGCAGTGGTCGCTGTAACTGATGCTGTCATGGATGGATGCATCTGCGACAGGCAGATTATTATGTGTGAATTCAAGTATTTTTTTTTCATCTGCCAGATGCTGCCTGACCTGCTGTGCTTCTTCCTGCATCACACTTCATCAACTCTGACTTCACCAGCATCTGCAGTCATCACCCATAATCGAATTGCAGAGAAGCCTGAATGGCCTAATCCTGCTCCTACATCTTATGGTCTTATTATCTTACACTACTGATGATGTACAAGGTGATGGGGGTGAAGTAAATGGCTTTCCAGTGTTCCATCAGCCATGATCATATTGAATATTGGGCCAGGATCAATGGCTTACTCCTGCTCCGATGTTCCTCTGAAAGTGACAAAAACTTTGTCAAACCCACATTCATTGGGCGCGCCAGTGCATTCAAATCAGTTCCACTCCATTCATCTGCCCTCACTGTCAGAAGCAATTCAGTGATTCCACCGAAGGCAGGAAGTGCTAGAAAGATTTCAGGAAGCTGCTGTACAATCAGTATGTTCCCACTGAGGAGTGTGTGCTCCCACTGTGGGATCAGTGCCCATCAGCGCAGTCTCATTGCAGAGAGGCAGATCACCCACACAGTCCACCTCAGTGTATAGAATATATTCACACCAGTAAGAGATGTCTTCAAAGTTCTGTGACCGAAAAAAGAAATTGCATCTCCTGAAATCACAAAAACATTGTCACTGATGGTAGACTTTTCACTTGTTCTGTGTATGGGAAGAGATGCACTCACTCACTGAGGTGGCTCAGTGGCTAGCACTGCTGCCTCACAGCACCAGGAACCCTGGTTTGATTCCACCCTCAGGAGACAGTCTATGTGGAGTTTGTACATTCTACCTGTGCATTTCCTCCAGATGCTCCAGTTTCTGTCTGCAGGCCAAACATGTGCAGGTTAGGTGGATTGGGCCATGGTAAATTGCCTCTAGTATCCAGGGATGTGTAGGCTAGGTGGATTAGCCATAGAAAATGCAGGTCTACAGGGATAGAGTAGAAGGATGAGTCAGAGTTGGATGCTGTTCAGAGGGTCATTGTGGACTCAATAGGCCTAATGGCCTCCTTCCACACTGTAGGGAATCATGATGATTTAATTTACTGCACAATCAGTCACAAGTGTCTGCAGGGATTAAATGAATTGTTGTGTTAATGCTTTAAGAGCTATGGTTGCTAATGAGCCAAGAACCAAGTTGGGGTGGCGCAGTGGTTAGCATTGCTGCCTCACAGCGCCAGGGAACTGGGTTCAGTTCTCTCCTCGGGTGACTGTCTGTGTGGAGTTTGCACGTTCTCCCCATGTCTGCTCCAGTTTCCTCCCACTGTCCAAAGATGTGCCGGTTAGGTGAATTGGTCATGCTAAATTGCCTGTAGAATTAGGTGCATTAGATAGGGGGAATGGGTCTGGGTGGGCTACTCTTCAGAGGGTCAGTGTGGACTAGTTGGACCGAAGGGCCTGTTTCCACACTGTAGGGAATCAAATCTAATCTTAAAAAAAAATGTCTGGCTGCTGTGTGCAAGAAACGAAAGCAGGAGGTTGTACGTATGTTACCTGTAACAGTAAACTGTTGTCTAACCAGTTAATAAAGCCATTTGAGATATTCAAATAACATGAATCCCCTTTATTTAATTTGTGTTTGAACAAATAACACCAAAATAAATGATTTTAATCACTTCATATCCACACCAGTGCCTCTCTACCCTTTCTATAGTGTGGTGACTAGAATAACGTGCAGTATTCTAAACTGGTCTAACTGAGGTATGACACAAGTTTGGCACAATCTCTCTATTTTTCATTTCTCTCCCTCTAAAAATGAAGTATAGTTCTTAATTTTCTTTAATTATCTTATTAATCTATATTTAAACTTCCTTTTTGAGATTGTAGTCTTTCTACTTCAAGTTCCCTCGGCTCCTCTGCCCTCTGGAGACTGAAACTTTCCAACAACGATTAACTCCCTACTGTTCTTACCAAAATGTACCACCTCTCATTTATCTGTGTGTCGAGTTCCAAGTGGAAAAAAAGAGATTGTCACTGTGAAACTAAGGTGACGGAACTCAGGGGGCCACTTCCAAGGGGTTGTTATTTAGTGTGACCCAGGATAGGGTTGTCTCAAAAAGACTGTTTTCCTGATAGTTGTAGTAAAAGTGTGTTTGGGAAACACTCCACATTACTGTATATGTATGGTATAAATTCTTTATAAATAAATATATATTTCTTTCATTGAATGGTTCAACTGGAATTCCATCCTTGCTGAGGTCTTTGTTCAGCAAACAAGGATCTTTATGAGCTCAACAGATGAGATTTTCTTTCATCAAATTCAACCCTGAGATAAAACTGTAGGATGAAGTTTGAGAAATGTCAGTCTCTCGAACATACAGTATGGCCATCCATTAGCCCTATTATAATCCAAAAATTAGCTGCAGTATAAGCAGTGAGTACCTGAAAGTAACTGACATCAGAATGTAAGCACTCTCCATGAGGACATAAAAAATTACTCCCAGGGTGAGCTAATCAATATGTCCCCTTTGAGTTCTGCATGTGTTTTCCAGAGGACGTATGGTGCTTCATTGATTGTTCTTAGTATTATAAGCAGCTAAACTAATAAAGTGTTCCTAATCTTTAACTTGAACCCGACAAGGTGCATTCCAATAGCTCAGATGCAATCAACTAGCTACTCAGTAATATGTAGCAGACCTGTTTCAGTTCATCAAAATCGTGCCAGTGTTTTGCCAAAGAGTTTCTGAGGGCATCCTTCCCTGATTGTATCAATAGCTCAGACTGATATCAGCAAGAACGATTCATAGCAGTGAATCCACCGAAGGCATCCCAGAAATCAACATTTGCAAGAGCAACCATGAATCTAAGTCTGCTTCCAGAAAATTGCTGTCGAGCTACAAATGTGGAACCTGCAGGTTTTTATTCGGGGATTACGGGTTCCACCAGCTTTTGCCCTTCCAAAGTTTCCTTCCTTACCAGAGATCGTAGCTGGTATGTGTGAGATTTGAATTTCACATTTCTATCCACCTTCTGCAAATCTTTGATTCCCTACCGAATTCAAAATCTGTCTACCTCTACCTTAAGAATATTCAACTACTCTGCCTCCTGCATCTTTTCGGAGGTGGTGTTCCAAAGTGACCCAATCCTCGACCAGAAAACCTATCCCCATCTCTGCCCTGAAAGGACATTACTAATTGTAAGACAGTGCCTCTAGTTCTGGCCTCACCCAAAAGACAAAACATCTTCTCTGCATTCACGTTGTGAAATAACAGAGGCCGGTGTCCTGTCATCAAGTCACTCTTTATTTACTTGGGCACAGTACACTGGCTGTGGCCAGCCAGCTCAGAGTCAGTCCCCTGAACTGAGGAGATTCTAATCTCCTGACTGTATTTTTTCTCTCTGTTTACATTCTCTCTTTTTTAAAATGCACCCCTACACTATTGCCGTACAGCAGCAGTGTTTATTTTTTTGCAACTATGTTATGCGTGTGTAAGTCAGTAAAATCATCACGTTCAAACTAATTTTATTCAACATTCCACCACTAAGAAAAATACCCATGTGGCCTGGGAACCAGTAACAAGTGAAGCTCAGTAGGAGCAATGCAAATGGGAAAGAAAATGTGTAGGGCAAGGTAGGGATCAAATCAAAATGGAGTTGGAAGGGGTAAAAAAAAAAGCACTCCACTCACTGCGGTGCCCACCTCACCCTAAAGGCATTGAGAGGTTTGGTGGAGACCGCATGCTCCTTCCCCAAGGACACCCAGGCTCGAACATAACCACGGAAGAGGGACAGGCAGTCAGCAGAAACAATCCCCTCCACGACCCACTGCCTGGACCTATTAATAGCCAGCCTGACCAGGCCCAGGAGCAGATCCATGTGGAGATCCTCCAACCGATGCCCAAAGATCAAGATCATGAGGCTGAAGTGCAACCAAAGATAGGTCTTTTAGATAACTAAAATGGGAATGCAAACACTCACACCCTATATATACATGGTCCAAGGACTCCCCAGCACCCCCACCCCAGTGCAGACAGTTAACTGGTACCAATATCTTTGGAGAAAGTGAGGACTGCAGATGCTGGAGACCAGAGCTTAAAAATGTGTTGCTGGAAAAGCGCAGCAGGTCAGGCAGCATCAAAGGAACAGGAGAATCGACGTTTCAGGCATAAGCCCTTCTTCAGAAATGAGGAGGGTGTGCCAAGCAGGCTAAGATAAAAGGTAGGGAGGAGGGACTTGGGGGAGGGGCATTGGGAATACGATAGGTGGAAGGAAGTTAAGGTGAGGGTGATAGGCCAGTGAGGGGGTGGGGGCGGAGGGATCTGGAAGAAGATTGCAGGTCAAGAAGGCGGTGCTGAGTCCGAGGGTTGGGACTGAGAAAAGGTGAGGGGAGGGGAAATGACAAAGCTGGAGAAATCTGCAATCATCCCTTGTGGTTGGAGGGTTCCTAGGCAGAAGATGAGGCACTCTACCTCCAGCCGTCGTGTTGCTATGGTCTGGCGATGGAGGAGTCCAATGACCTTCATGTCCTTGGTGGAGTGGGAGGGGGAGTTAAAGTGTTGAGCCACGGGGTGGTTGGGTTGGTTGGTCTGGGCGTCCCAGAGGTGTTCTCTGAAATGTTCCGCAAGTAGGCGGCCTCTCTCCCCAATGTATAGGAGGCCACATCGGGTGCAGCGGATGCAGTAAATGATGTGTGTGGAGGTGCAGGTGAATTTGTGGCGGATATGGAAGGATTCCTTGGGGCCTTGGAGGGAAGTGAGGGGGGAGGTGTGGGCGCACGTTTTGCATTTCTTGCGGTTGCAGAGGAAGGTGTCGGGAGTGAAGGTTGGGTTGGTGGGGGGTGTGGATCTGACGAGGGAGTCACAGAGGGAGTGGTCTTTCCAGAACGCTGATAGGGGAGGGGAGGGAAATATATCCCTGGTGGTTGGGTCCGTTTGGAGGTAGCACAGCTATCTAGACTACACCTCCTCCCACCCTGCTCCCTGTAAAAATGCCATCCCATATTCCCAATTCCTTTGCCTTCGCCGCATCTGCTCCTAGGAGGACCAATTCCAAAACCGAACAACCCAGATGGCCTCTTTCTTCAAAGACTGCAATTCCCCCTCAGACGTGGTTGACGATGCTCTCCACCGCATCACCTCCACTTCTCGCTCCTCCGCCCTTGAACCCCGCCCCTCCAATCGCCACCAGGACAGAACCCCACTGGTCCTCACCTATCACCCCACCAACCTCCAGATACATCGTATCATCCTTCGTCATTTCCGCCACTCCCTCCGCGATTCCCTCGTCAGGTCCACACACCCCACCAACCCAACCTCCACTCCCGGTACCTTCCCCTGCAACCGCAAGAAATGCAAAACTTGCGCCTACACCACCCCCCTCACTTCCCTCCAACGCCCCAAGGGATCCTCCCATATCCATCAGAAATTCACCTGCACCTCCACACACATCATTTACTGCATCTACTACACCCGATGTGGCCACTTAGACATTGGGGAGACAGGCCGCCTACTTGCAAAACGTTTCAGAGAACATCTCTGGGACACCCGCACCAACCAACCCAACCACCCCGTGGTTGAACACTTTAATTCCCCCTCCCACTCCACCAAGGACATGCAGGTCCTTGGCCTCCTCCATCACCAGACCATGGCAACACCACGCCTGGAGGAAGAGCGCCTCATCTTCCGCCTAGGAACCCTTCAACCACAAAGGATGAATGCAGATTTCTCCAGCTTTGTCATTTCCCCTCCCCCCACCTTTTCTCAGTCCCAACCCTCGGACTCAGCACCACCTTCTTGACCTGCAATCTTCTTCCCGATCTCTCTGCCCCGCCGGCCTATCACCCTCACCTTAACCTCCTTCCACCTATCGCATTCCAAACACCCCTCCCCCAAGTCCCTCCTCCCTACCTTTTATCTTAGCCTGCTTGGCACACCCTCCTCATTCCTGAAGAAGGGCTTATGCCCGAAACGTCGATTCTCCTGTTCCTTTAATGCTGCCTGACCTGCTGCGCTTTTCCAGCAACACATTTTTAAGCACCAATATCTGTTTCCCCTCTCAACCTTTTTGCTGCCACATTAAGGACATTGCAAATTGGAGGTCAGTGCTTGTTCAGCCCTTCCCTGTAGCTACCACAGTGCAATTTCTGTTCTGCAGCATCTGAGCCAAATGGCCTGAAATTGCTCTGCCTTTCCTTGGTCTATTTGGAAACCACCTTCTGAGAATATTGTTCACCTGAGGTTTGTGTCTCTTGTGGTGTTATCTGTGCTAGACTGGACGTTCTACTGCACTGTCATACCTCTCTACTGTCCTCACTGTAATTTTGCCTCCAGTCTGATTGCTAGGCTACACTTCAGAGCCCTTCAGCTGCTGCTCTCTCCTACTGCTGATCTTGTCCCCAGGCGTTTTCTTTTTGCGAAGCACCATTTCTCTTGGTGTGGTCACTGTCTGCTTCCATGTATGAATATCACGAGCAGCTTCTGAGAACTTGGGACAGTCTGGTACCGTTAAAAACTAGCACCATTGTTTACTATTAGCCAGATACAAAAGCATCTGTTGGGCAGGATGGTCTCCTGTGTTGCAATGACTTTTAATTTTTTTAATATAGTTTGCTTTATTGTGGTATCTAATACAATAAAACAGGGTATTTCTGGAAAGATACTGCAGGTCCTCCTTTATCTGCAGATTAAATGTCTATGGTGTAATTGTACCTGAGGTGAATAGGTGCCTGTGAACTCCTCCATCTACTATTTTAATGAAGACTTTAAACAAATTATTTCAAACAGGTCTATTTTAAGAGTTAGTGTCAGCCTTAAAGTAATGGTTACGTTGTAGTGGCTACAAGTCAGTTTCAGTCTGGAAATATAAATCTACTGTTTTACTTGAGTTGGGAACAGTCTCTCATTTGAGCGCGTTTTAAGCATTCACTGATGTTTTTCCTGACTCAAAACATAATTATAAAGGAGTTTCTGTTCTGTGTCTAGCTCCATGGAACTTACATACCACATCCTGCAATCAGATATTTAAAAGTTCTTCTGTCAGTAAGCACTTGGTAGTATGTCCACAATATTTGTAATCAATATGGAAGTCAGGATAAGGCAGGAAAGTGGAGTTGAAGATTATCTGATCGGCCTTGATCTTCTTTGATGTTGGAAGATTGATGGGCTAAATGGCCTACTTCTGTTCCTATATCTTATGTCCTTTAGGCACTGCCTTAGCCCAGGTCCTGTCATTACATGGTTGGCTGTGCTGAAAGCAGCCCCATTTTCACCTGCTTCTCATCCTCATTATCTGCATTTCTTTCTCCATGCCATACTCCCATCCGTCCCTATTTCTGCCCAACATTTGTCCTGTCTGCCTATCCACTCACACTTTTCTTCTTCCTCCCTCCCCCCAACCCCATCTTCAGTGTATCTGCCACTTTTCATTGACCTCACATCAGCTTCTCTTTCCATTCCCTTTTCCCACATGTAATTGTCTAAGTTCCTTTTGAAAGTAACTCAGTTTATTGTTGAAACACTTCCTGTAGCGGTGAGCTCCACATCCCAACGGCACTGAGGAAAGACATTTCTCCTTATTTCCCTGTTGGATTTATGAGTACAGTCATTACCTCCAGGTCCTACACGGTAGACTGGGCATAAAAGTAAAGCTCAGAAGATCCAACCACAAGTCACCACTTACATCCAAAATTGGCAGACAACCAAGAATGATAATCACTGGGTTTATGTGATGGGATGGTGGTTTTCAGTGAAGTTGCACTGGGTTCGATCCTGGATCCTTCATCCCAGAGCGATATCCTTGATGCCGATGAGATGTAGTGACATGAATTTTCAGATGGTACAAAATAGGCAAGTGCTTGATATTAAGAATAAAAGCTGTAGATCATAGGAGGTTAACAATAGACTAGTCAGGACATGAGAAATAGGAGCAGGATTAGACCTTTTGGCCCATCGACTGTGCTCTACCATGCAATAAATGTATGACTGATCTCACTAGCTAACCCTTTTTGATGAAAAATCTGTTCCTCAGCCCTAAATATTTGCAGTAACCCAAGCCTGCACTGCTCTCTTACCAAACACACACAATTTTCTGAGATGAAATTCCTCTTTGTCTCTGTCTTAAAACAAAAACTCTATTCTAAAATAGATTTTCCTTGCCTAGATTCCCCCATAAGAGGATACATCTTCTCAGCAGTTAATCTATCAGGTCTCATCAGAATTTTTTTATGTTTATATGAGATAAACAGTCATTTTTCTCAACTCCAATGGATATAAACCAAAATCTTTCCTCATATAATAATTCTTTCATCCCAGACATTGACCCTCTGAACCTCTTTATGAATGGTTCCCAAAACAAGTATAGCCCTCCTTAATGAAGGAGGTTAGAACTGTTGTTAGGACTGTGACAGAAGTAATGTGCTGGTAATCAATTACAGTACAGCCCCTTTACACCACCAGTGAACACTGTGGGGTTCATTGATTTGTTCACCAAAACGGCCAGTTAATTCCCAATTGTATCATTGTGCAGACTAGAGGAGACTTTTGGCAGGCTTCTTTCAAAATAATCCATTTATTATAAAACTAAACTGACTCTTTAGACCATTGACAAACACTGGTTAACATCTGAGCTATAACCTGGAGTAAGAACTATATTCACTTAAAGACACACTCACCCAACACAAAGAACATTGCATAGATTGCTACTTAAAAAAGAAGAGTCAACGGTCTGAAACGAAAGGGTAGAATTTCTTGAATGTTCATGATGCACTTATTGTGCAATTGAATTGCTGACAGTCATAGGATGGAAGACCTTCAGTTCAGATTGAATTCAAGCTGAACCAAACATTTAGAAAGTGGTAACAATTCAACATTTCAGAGATTATAAAGTCAGAAATACTGATATTTGGAAACTTTATCAGGTTCCTAATAACTTCTACTGAGAGACTAAGTAAAAGAGACTAGCTGCTTCTGTTTCCTTACCGCCTAGATCAAGCTGAGAAAGGGCTGCTAGGAAAACCATCAGTACTCAAGAGTTTTCCCAGGAGTTCATTTCCATAAATCCCATTTCCCAAAAAGCTTTGCTTGTCTTTTCTTTCTCCTGAGTCATTTGACTTTCAGGATTAGCAGGTAAACCACCGCAGACATTAAATTTGACCTCATTTTCCAAATGAATAACTGTAAAGACCCTTTACATTCCAAAAAGTGTCCGAACATTTCCAAAACTTACTTTTAATCACATAGCTTTGAATTTTATTCCACAATACTCAAGGACATTCCCACCATCCTGTACAATCCTAATAAGACTTGCAAATCAGGCCTAACAATCCAATTGTCTTCCTGATTACTTGCTCTACCTACATACTACTTCATGTGATCCAACGACCCAGATCCCTCTGCAATGCAGCATTCTGCTGCCTCAACCACTGAAGGATGACTGTGCATTTCTATACTTCCTGTCAGAGTGGACATCCACAATTAGGTTCAATCTGTCATTTTTGTTTTTCCCAGTACCTTCCTTGCTTTGCAGTTTCAGTCTAACCTCCTCACATCTTGTTCAGCAAGTTCAGGTAGAATACATGAAATCCAAGTCAGTAGTAGTGATTGCAAATAGTTGAAGAACGAGCACTGATCTGTCATACTCCATGAATTAATGTTTGCCAACCTGAAAACTAATCATTTATCCCAATGATTGGGCTGCTGTTAGTGAGCTAAACCTCTGCCATATTAACCGCCAACGTGGTGAGCCCTTACCTTGCATAGAAACCTTTTACCTTGCAGCTTACTGAATGCAGGTTGGAAATCCAAATAGATAACATAGAACATAGATTAGTATAACATAGAACATGCCCTTTGGGTCTCGATGTTGTGCCAACTTTTTATCTGACTCCAAGATCAAACTTATCTACAAACCGTTCAGTTTTCTATCCTTCATGTGCCTATCAAAGAGTCATTTAAATATTCCTAATGTATCTGACACGACTATCCTTGCTGGCAGCACGTTCCATGTACCCACCACTCTCTGAGTAAAGACCCTACCTCTGACATCTCCCCTAAACCTTCCTCCAATCACCTTAAAATGATGCCCCCTTGTGACAGCCATTTCCAGCCTGGTAAACAGTCTCTGGCTATCCACTCTATCCATCCCTCTCATCATCTTGTACACCTCTATCTAGTCACCTCTTTTCCTTCTTTGCTCCAATGAGAAAAGCCCTAGCTCCCTCAACCAGTCTTCAAAAGACATGCCCTCCAGTCTAGGTAGCGTCCTGGTAAATTTCTTTTACATACTCTCTAAAGCTTCCGCATCCTTCCTATAATGAGACATACAGAACTGAACACAATATTCCAAGTGTGGTCTACCTCGGGCTGCTTTCTCAACCCTCCTTGTCACACCTTCTAAGAGGTCAAATCTCCTCCCTCTTGTTGAAGGTGAGGATGGAGGAGACAGGAAAGGGGAAAGCCCTTCACAAGGAAGTGACTTATGTCAGAGATATTATTGTCCAGATCCTTGTGCACAAGTCCCAGAAAGCTAACATGATGATGTCACCAAATGTAAGGAAGACAACTGATGGGTTGCTAATTATTACCAGGGGATGGGACGAGGAAATTGAGTTAGTCTTGCTGTGATTGTAGAGCGGACATGCTCATCATGAACCAGCTCAAAAAGGCCAACAGCTGGATGTGGCAATTTTCAGCTAGTCCAGGAGAGGAGAGAGAAACAGAAGACAGACACACACACTGACCAAGGGACAGAGGGCAACAGACAGATATTTGGATTTCCAACAAGCAGGACAGTCTTCGATTTAAAAATTGAAAGTTTTCTTGCTGAAAATACTTTAAAAGGTAAATCATGAAGAGGATGGAAGAGGTATTCAAATTGAGTGATGTATAGATGGTTAGTCATTGGGTAAAACATGGTCCAATGCAGCATTAAATGGAAAGTGTGATCTTTATCAGGAAGAATTGATAAAGAGCCTGTGATTTAAAGAGGGAGATGTTGCAGCACTCTGAGGTACAGAGGAATCTGGGTGTTCTGGAATATGAATCACATTCAGTTAGTCTGCAGGGGCAGCAAGTCATAGTCACAGAGATATACAGCAGGGGACCAGACCCTTTGGCCCAACTTGTCCATGCCAACCAGATGTCCAAAGTTAATCTAATCCCATTTGCCAGGTCTTGGCCCATATCCCTCTAAACCGTTCCTATTCATATACCCATCCAGATGCCTTTTAAATGTGATAATTGTACCAGCCTCCACTACTTCCTCTGGCAGTTCATTCCATACACGCACCATCCTCTGCATGAAAAAGTTGTCTCTTAAGTCCCTTTTAAATCTTTTCCTTCTCGCCCTTAACCTATGCCCTCTACTTCTAGACTCCTCCAACCCAGGAAAAGACCTTGTCTATTTGTTCTATCCATGCCCCTCATTATTTTATAAACCTCTATAAGGTCACCCCTTTGCCTCCAACTCTCCAAGGAAAGCAGCCCAGCGTATTCAACGTCTCCCTGTAGCTCAAATGCTCCAACCCTGGTAACATCCTTGTAAATCTTTTTTGAACCCTTTCCCCCTTCACAACATCCTCCTTATAGGAGGGAGACTAGAATTGCTCACAATATCCCAAAAGTGGCCTAACTAATGTCCTGTACAGCCACAAAAAGGATTGTTTGTTTTTCATTTGTTCATGGGATAAGAGCATCATTGGCTGGGCCAGCTTAATCCCCACTCCTATCAGCCCTTGAGAAGGTTGTAGTGAGCTACCATAATGAACTGTTGCACCCCCAAAAACTAATTTGATTTTGGGGTGACATGGTGGCTCAATGGCTAACACTGCTGTCTCAGAGCGCCAGGGACCTGGGTTCAATTCCATCCTCGGGCAACTGTCTGTGTGGAGTTTGTACATTCTCTTCATGGGTTTCCTCCAGGTGCTCTGGATTCCTTCCACAATCCAAAGATGTGCAGGTTTAGGTGAATTGGCCATGTTAAATTACCCATAGTGTTCAAGGATGGGGGTAGGTTACATGCATTAATCAGGGGTAAATGTAGGATAATAGGGGAGGGGAATGGGTCACTCTTTGGAGGGGTCGGTATGGACTTGTTGGGCCGAAGGGCCTGTTTCCATACTAATGTAGGGATTCTAATGTAGTCGAAATTAAACTGCAGCTTTCTATTTTCCTGCTCCTAGTTTAACATTTAACCAATTTCTACTGAGTTAGAGGCTGTCTCTCTACATATCCCTTGTCTATCTTGCATTCCCCCACCATGTTTTGCAGCCCCCCCACAAATCAAGTACCCCCAAAATTATGCAGTCCAATTTTGCTCCCCCCCTCCCCAGTTATACACTGTCTCATTTTGCACCCATGTCTTCACCCACCCTCAATTAAACACCACCCATAATTTTGAGCTCCCGAAAAATTTTGCGCACACCCCAGGTTTTGTACCCCTGCCAAATTTTGCATCCCAAATATTGACCCCAAAATATAGTACTCCCCCATTTTCAGTCACCCCGACCATACAATGCAGCCCTCCCTCACACCACCTCCATGTGTGCCCGTCCCCCCACCCAGGTTTCGGAGACACCTTCCCAAATGTTGCACCAACCCCAATAATCCCCGCCCCCCAAATTTTATGTAACCCATAATCTGCGGCCCCCCTCCGATGTAACTTGCAAGCTGTCACATTTCTGAAAATGTGTTGCTGGTTAAAGCGCAGCAGGTCAGCACCAACGGCCGCCGCCGACCGTGACGTCACTTCCGCCACCACCGACCTCGCGGCCTCCGCGATCGCCGCCCAAACAACCGCCCCGGCGATCGCCGCACAGACAACCGCTTCCACGATTGCCAGGAAGATCGCCGACAGACTCGCGACCCCCACGGCTACCGGGAATGACAACGGTTCTTTCGTCGCCACAACCATTTCCGCCCCTTCAGTTGCCGTTGCTGCAGCCACTTCCGCTCCCACTGACATCACTAACCTAGCCCTACCCCAGCTGTCACATTTCCCCCATTATCGTGCTTCAAAATGTTGACATCCCCAGATGTTGATCCCACCTCAGATTTGGCAATCACTGCCCCCCCCCCCCCCCAGCTTCCAAATTTTTGACCTCCCCCAAGTATTGTCCCGTGTTTGTGCCTGTTCCCACTTTACACCCACTTCATGTTTCATGCCACCAATCCCTCCGTTGCATACCCCTCCCATCTTTGCCCTCTGCTAATTAAAACTCCTCCAAATTTTATGCCTCTCAGGTTTTCCCACAATTTTTAAAAAACCTCAAACCCTTTGATTAGATTCCCATCCCTAACTCACTCCAGTGTATCTGTTACTCTATAATTAAAAATACCCCAAATATGGGATTCCAATTTGTAACTCACTCCCATGTATTTGTGACTCTGCACATAAACTACCTCGACCCCTTGATTAGATTCCAGCCTGAAAATCTTGGGTATATATTACTCTCTATGTAAGCCACCCAAATCCCTCAATTAGATTCCAGTTTGTGACTCAATCTCACGTACCTGTTATTTTATATAAAAACCATTTGAACCCTTATGTAAAAGCCATCCCAAATTGATGAGATGATCATCTTAATTCACTCATGTGATTCTGTAACTCTGCACATAAAGCAACTCAAACCCCTTGATTAGATTCTAATTTGTAATCACTTCTGTGCATTTGTTATTCAAAACATAAACCATTCTTAAGCCCCTTGATAAGTTTCCAATCTGTATTCACTCACATGTACCTGTGATTCTGTACATATGCCACCCTGAACCCTCAATTAGATTCCAGTCTATTTCATGTGTATCTGATATTCTATATGCAACTCACCCCCGGTTCCCTCAGATTCCAGTCTCTAACTCACTCCAGGGTATCTGTTATTCTATATAAAAGCAATCCCCTGGATTAGATTCTAGTCTGTAACTCACTCCCAGGTATTTGTGACTCTGGACATAAACCACCTCAAATCCATTCCATGTTGTAACTCACTTTTGCATATCTGTTATTCTGTACATAAACCACACCAATCTGTTCGAATTGGATTCCAGTCTGTAACTCACTCCCTGGTATCAGTTATTCTGTATATAAATTACCCCAAATACCTTGATTAGATTTCAGACTGTAACTCATTCACTGGTATGTGTTATGTTTCATACAAAACCCTGATTCCCATGATTAGATTCTGGTTGGTAACTCATTCCCCATTGTGTTATTCTACAAACACACTCACTCAGACCAGGGGTACAAAAGGTGGGATGTGTGCAAAGTTTTTGGGGGACTCAAAATTATGGGTGGTGTATAATTGAGGGTGGGTGAAGACATGGGTGCAAAATGAGGTATAACTGGGGGCGAGCAAAATTGGACTGCATAATTTTGGGGATACTTGATTTGTGGAAGGACTGCAAAACATGGTGGGGGAATGCAAGAGAGACAAGGGATATGTAGAGAGACAGCCTCTAACTCAGTAGAAATTAGTTGAATGTTAAACTAGGAGCAGGAAAATAAAAAGCTGCAGTTTAATTTTGCCAGGGAGTAACCAGAGTGGAAAAGAATAGAGACAAAGGCAGAAAGAAGAGGTAAGAGTCAGAAATACAAAAGAATGAGAAAGAAACAGAGAAAGAGACAACGTAAGAAAGAGGGAATAAAAGAGGTAAGGAGAGAGGTGAAGAGGGAGAGACAGGGAGAGTGTGAGAAAAGGGGAACAAAGTCAGAGAGACATTCAGAAGTTAAAGGAAGACATGCAGAAACTGAGGAGAGGATACTCATCATTCCAGTGGGTCCCAGCTCCCTCGATGGTTTCTCACATTCCCCCTCTCCCGTGAGAGATAGACCATGCTCGTGGAGTCTGCTTCAGCTTGGCTGGTTCAGGGGAGAGTAGGGGGAGATTAAAGGATCACAACTGGCTTTGAGACTCCAATAATACTCACACTGTCTCTCTCACACATACGGATAGACAGACATCCTCCAATGTTCACCTCCTGCTCTGTCCACATGGCAAAAGGAACCTTCCAAACCAAAGGAGTTGCCATGGGCACCCGCATGGGCCCCAACTATGCCTGCCTCTTCGTAGGATATGTGGAACAGTCCATCTTCCACAACTACACTGGTACCACCTTTTCCTCCGCTACATCGATGACTGTATCGGCACTGCCTCGTGCTCCCACGAGGAGGTTGAACAGTTCATCCACTTTACCAACACCTTCCACCCCGACCTCAAATTCACCTGGACCGTCTCAGACTCCTCCCTCCCCTTCCTAGACCTTTCCATTTCTATCTCGGGCGACCAAATCAACACGGACATCTACTATAAACTGACTGACTCCCACAGCTACCTGGACTACACCTCCTCCCACCCTGTCCCCTGTAAAAACGCCATCCCATATTCCCAATTCCTTTGTCTCCGCCACATCTGCTCCCAGGAGGACCAGTTCCAATACCGTACAGCCCAGATGGCCTCCTTCTTCAAGGACGGCAGATTCTCCCCAGACGTGATCGACGATGCCTTTCGCTGCATCTCCTCTACTTCCCACTCCTCCGCCCTTGAGCCCCGCCCCTCCAACCACCACCAGGACAGAACCCCACTGGTTCTCACCTACCACCCCACCAACCTCCATATACACCGTATCATCCGCCATCATTTCCGCCTTCCTGAAGAAGGGCTCATGCCCGAAATGTCGAATTTCCTGTTCATTGAATGCTGCCTGACCTGCTACGCTTTTCCAGCAACACATTTTCAGCTATGGCTAGCAGGGCCTACGTTAAATACCCTTCAGGTCTGTCCCTCAAAAACACTCCTCTCTGCCCAAATCCCAGCTCATCCAGTCAGCCCCCAGCCCTCTCTCCCTGGAGAACACTTTTGCCAGGTATGGAGCAATCCAAGGGGCATCTTCATGAGATTAGAGGGAGATGGAGGAGAAAAAGCAGCAGCTCGATAGTTTAATGTTTCCCTCTCCTGCCTCACCTTCTCACTTTACACATTGGTCCCAGATGTAAAATCCACACAGAGACAAAACTGCAGTTTCAAACTGGCAGCAGCCACATCACAGGATCAGTTAGACAATGGGACACAGGCTTCTGCAATGATTAGGCACAAATTTATTCCACAAGGAAACACAGGATTTTCACACTGATCTATATGTAAATGGGACTGTAATGAACAAGTCAGCAAGTTTACTTTTAATGAGTTTGAGAATTCTACAAAAGAATGATGCAATTTACAAATGAACGGAGATTATACAGATTCCTCTCCTCAACCCCCAGCCAATGGACATGGTCCAATCATCAATTAAGAAATAATAAGAAAAAAAAATCAAACTGCCCTAACACAGTTCCATAGCAGGTGGGACTTACAACCAGATCTTCTGACTAAAAGGTAGGGACACTATACAGATATCAGGGCACATTAAGAGAGCAGTGAGCAAAACATACGGAATTTTGAACTTCATAAATCGAGATATCGAGGAGAAAATTAGGGAAAAGCTGCTGACCTTTGAAAAATCTCTATTTAGGCAAGAACTAGAGTCCAGTTCCGGTCACCATACTTCAAGTGTATGACATTTTTGACAGGTTTAGGTGAGGCAGAGAAAACAAGACATTGTTTCTATTCTGTGATGGTCCAAGGATGAGGGGAGCGACAGGAAAGGTTTTGGGAAAGAGATGCAGCGGTAATGTAAGGAAAAGTTTCATAAAGAACAAAAACAGCAGCAGTGGGATGTATGAATAAATCTTTTCCCACAGAGGGAGCAGGTAACAACTTCTCAGAAGTGTGTATTCGTTGGTGCGTCAGAAGGCTTTTTGAATAAACAGGTCATTTCCCACATACAGAGCAGGGAAATGGCCTTTCCCCAGTGTGAATGCATTGGCGTATCAGCACATCACATCTGCTTTTAAAGCTTTTTTCACAGTCCAAACATTTGAAAGGTCTCTCATCAATGTGAACCATTTAATATGCTGTGAGATTGGATAACTGAAGGATGTCTGGCCACACTCAGAGCAGGGGAATGGCTTCTCCCCAGTATGAACGTCTGCAGATGGGGTTTCATAGTGAATCCAACACTCAGGACAGGTGAACAGCCTCACCCCAGCGAGAATTCACTGATACGTCAGTAAGTTGGATGGCTCACTGAATCCCTTACCACACTCAGAGCAGATGAATGGCCTCTCCCTGGTGTGATTTGTGTCAATGAGTTTCCAGCAGGGAAGGGTATTTGAATCCCTTCCCACAGTCCATGCATTTCCATAGTGGTGCAGGTGTCCTTGTGTCTTAGCGTGTTGGATGATCAGTTAGCTTCTCGCCAATACACAGGTCAGGGGTACAGTTTCTCCCCATTGTAAATGGTGTAATGTCATTCAGGCTGTGTAACAGGTTCAAGACCTGTCCACAATCAGTTCACTGGAACACACTCACTTAGGCTGTGTAACTGGCAAGAGCTTTCTCCACTCTCAGTTCACTGGAACACTTGCTTGGGTGGATGTGCCTTGGTGCGTTTCCTGTCACACTGATGTTTGAATTTTTTTCCCGCAGGCAAACTTTGAAAATCCAATGGTTTTCAAGTCCTAAGGAATTGACTCGCTCTCAGATCTTGATGGGATGTTTGTTTGGAATTCTTGCTGATAAATGCACCTCTGTGATTCTCTGCAAAACAAATTTACACCAGAAACCGTGAGTATGAGAAAGAGAACACTGTAAGACACCAAAGGAAATTGTGAAATGGAGTTCTTTGAATCCAGTAATTTGTGTGAAAGACACTCAGAAAAATGACTGGATTGTTAAAAAACTCAATGGATTCATGAGTGTCGTTCAGGGACGGGGTCCCTGGGCCTGCACAAGACTTTACATTCAATGGGAGGAGCAACCGTGAGAGCAGTGGGATATTTAAAGACACAGTTTCCTCCCTTTACAGCACAGGAATAACTACAAATCCTCCTTCCAAGAATGGCAAGACCAGTGTGTATGAGGAGCCAACACCTATAAACCCCCTTCCCAGGCGCACACTGTCCTCTTGTGGATGCATATCTCTGTTTCTTTATAAGCTGCTGCCTGAGAACCCTGTAACCCCTCACTGAGCAGCACTGTGGGAGAATGGTCACAGCAGCACAGCAGTGAATGGTGGCCTCTTTAGCCTTGCTCATGTCCCAGTTATAAAGTTAAATGTAAATTGGATTAGAACTGTTGTTGAGAATTTTTCTTTGCAAAAAAGAAATTTTTTCTTTATGCATAAAAAGGAAATCTTTATGTGCATGCACAATTGCTAAAGCCGTTCAGATCTATACAGTTTTTGTGTACAGAGAAGGAAACAAACGTTGGGGTTTGGTTTTATCGATAGCTACAACTAAGCTAAATGCATTTCTTAATTATGCTATGTACTAGGACCTAATTACATGCATCTGAGGCGTTGGGAGAGTCTTAAAAATGAATACATCCCTGTTGTACTTGGCTGAAAGTCCTTAGACAGTGGTTTTTCACCACTGCGTTTTTGGGGGCAGCTGCCCCAGGCTATAACGTGTCTCTCAGCATGTAATCCTACAGCCAGTCGACAACACTTGGTCAGGGTCAACCATTTTACCCAGATGAACAGCAAGTTTTGGGCAGATAAAAGAGTGTTTTTCATTGAGTTAATGGTCTTTCAGGCAATGTTGATGTTTGTCTTGGTGTGCATCCCAGGCAACAGGCCGTAGAGCACAGAGTCCTGCGTCACAGAGCTGCTCGGGACAAACCTTGACAAACACCACTGCATTCTCTCTCCAGACTTCCTTTGCAAAGGCACATTCCAGCAGGACGTGTGTGACAATTCCAACATCTCCCCCACCAGCTCCACTAGCCACTTCAATGGCAGCCTGCAGTGGCGCAGAGAGTCTGGGTATACATCAAGGATCTCATAGGTCAACTGCACCCTTCTCATCACCAGCCAAACATTGTCTTGGGGTTTGTTGGACCAGGCAATGAGGCATTCTGCCAAATGACATTTGGAATACTGCGTTCAGTTCTGGTCTCCCTGCTATAGGAAGGATGTTATGAATCTTGAAAAGTTTCAGAAAAGATTTACAAGGATGTTGCCAGGATTGGAAATTTTGAGCTACATGAAGAGGCTGAATAGGCTGGGGCTGTTTTCCCTGGACCATTGGAGGCTGAGAGGTGACTTTATAGATTTTCACGTAGAGGATGGTGTGTGTACGGAATGAGCTGCCAAAGGAAGTGGTGGAGGCTGGTACAAATACAACATTTAAAAGGCATCTGGATGGATATATGAAAATGAAGAGTTTAGAGGAATATGGGCCAAATGGGACTTGATTAATTTGGGATATCTGGTCGATATGAATAAGTTGGACTGAAGAATCTGTCTCCATGCTGTACATCTATGACCTTGACAGTCTGCTCAGGAAACTGCCTAACAAGATCGACTCTCTCCTTTTCCAACTGAGTCTTGAGGATCTTACATGCTGACCATTGTCTGATGGACTTGTGGTCAAAGGTGTTTTTCTTCACAAATGTCTCCACAAGGGACAAGTGATACAGGACAGTCCAAGTACTTGGAGCTTCCTGTGGCAATGAAGCCAGACTTATCCTTTGCAAAACTGAGGACAGGTAAACCTCAGTAAATAGTGACACTCGGTGTTTGCCTACTGAATATCTACGCACAGCTTGATGCAGAGTACTTGAAGGTGTATGGTAAAATAGGGCAGGATTAGCATGGCTTTGTCAAGGGGAGGTCAGGATTGACATCTGTTCAAATTATTTGAGGAGGTAATGAGCAAGTTAGACAAAGGAGAGCCAGTGTATGTGAACTGTTTGGATTTCTAGAAGGCCATTGACAAGGTGTCACACAGGAGGCTACTAAATAAGATAAGATCCCATGCTGTAAGCGGCAAGGTACTAGCATGGATAGAGGATTTGCTGACTGGCAGAAGGCAGAGAGTAGGGATAAAAGTGTCTTTCTCAGGATGGTAACCAGTGACTCATGGAGTTCTGCAGGGGTCAGTGTTGAGACGACAACTGTTTGCGTTATGCATTAACGATCTGGATGAAGAAACTGAGGGCATTGTTGCTCAGCTTGCAGTTGACACAAAGATAGGTGAAAGGAAAGGTAGTGTTGAGGAAGTGGGGAGGCTGCAGAAGGACTTGGCCATGCTAGGGAAGAGGGCAGAGAAGTGACAGATGGAATACAATGTGGGGAAAGTGTGAGATATGTACTTTGGAAGGAAGAATTTATGTGTAGACTATTTCCTATATGGGAAAGAGCCTTGGAAATCTGAAAGGATTTGAGAGTCTTAGTAAGGATTCTCCTCAGGTTAACGTGGAGATTCAGTTAGTAGTTAGGAAGGCAAATGCCAATTTGATATTTATTTCACGCGGCCTAGAATGCAAGAGCAGAGATATACTGCTGACGCTGTATCAACTCTCGTCAGACCACATTTGGAGTATTGTGAGCAGTTTTGGGCCCCTAAGGAGAACATGCTGCCATTGGAGGAGGTCCCGAGATGGTTTACAAGAATGCTGCCAGGGATTAAGGATTTGTCATATAAGCAGCAGTTGAGAACTCTGGATCTGTGATTGATAACAGATTAGAAATATGAGGAAACTTACAAAATACTGAGAGACCTAAATAGATTGGAGGTGGAGAAGGTGTTTCAGTTAATAGGAGAGATTAGGGCCTGAGGGCATAGCCTCGAATGAGAGGATGACCCTTTAGAACTGAGATGAGGAGGTGTTTCTTCAGCCAGGGGTTGTGTACCTGTGGAACTCATTGCTTTAGAGGGCTGTGGAGGCCAAGTCATTTAATATATTCAAGACAGATGAAGATAGGTTGTTGATTGCTGAGGGGATCGGTGCTTATGGGGGAAGGCAAGAGAAAGGGGTTGAGAAATGTATCAGCCATGATCAAATGGCAGAGCAGAGTTGATGGGCCAATTGGCCCAATTCTTCTCCTGTGTCTTGTGGTCTTGTTGTTGTGGGTGAGTGCAATCTGGTTGGACAAATCAAATCAGTAGCAGTACCATTAGAGGAGAAATTTCTGGAAATGTGTAAAAGATGGTTTTCTCGATTCAGATCAAGGATCCAAGTGAAGATCAGGCCATTCCAGACTGTGTATTGTTAGGAGGGGAGTTGGGGGGGGCGGGGGGGAATTAGCTAGGTTGGCTGGATGACTGGTGTGTGATGCAGAGTGACGCCAACAGCAACTGTACTGACTGAGATCACCATGAAGATCCCATCCTCTTAACCTTGACCCATGCCTGAGGCATGGTGACCCTCCGGTTAAAGCAGTGCTAGCTGTAATGAGAGACCATTTATATGGTCCTCTGGGACCATGGCAATCTGAAGACTGGGAACAGTCAAGATTTCAGCAAAAGACCACCAAGGGATTGACTAAGACAGGAAAAATCAAGTATAGGAATAAGCTTGCAGGGAACATACAAACTCATTGTTAAAGCTTCTCAAGGTAATGAAGAAAGAAAGGAGATTAATGAAAACAAATCCCCTTACAGTCAGAAACAGGGGAAGTTATAATGAGGAATAAAGAGATGGCAGACCAATTACATTCAACTACATAGTCTGGATCTGTCATCAGAAAGGATGGCACAAACAATATCCCAGGAGTACACATGAGAGAGAGAGACTGAAGGAAATCCGCACTAGCAAGAAATGGTGTTGGAGAAATTGATGGAATTAAAAGCTAACAAATCCGCAGCATCTATACCTCGGAATTTAACAAAGTGTCCCAAGAAAATGTGGACGCATTTCTGAAACTAGGGGCTTGAATGTAAATTGAGGAAATTGATGTTCATCTTTCAAGATTATATAGACTCTGGAACAATTTCCATTGGTTGGATGATAGCTAAAGTAACCCCACTATTTAAAAATGGAGGTAGAGAGAAAATATAAATTTTAGACTGATTAGCCTGGAGAACAGTGACAGAGTCAGTCAGCATGGATTTACGAAAGAGAAATCATGTTGGACAAATCTGCTGGAATGTTTCAAGAATGCAATTTGTACAGTGATAAGGAGGCAGTGGATGTGGATTACTTGGGCTTTTAGAAGGCATTTAAGAGGTCCACAGAAAAGATTAGCATGTACAATTAAAGCACTTGGGATTGGGGTTGTGTGGAAGCAGATACAACTGGCTGGCAGACGGGAAACAAGGAGTTAGAATAAATAAATCATTTTTTGAGTGGCAGCCAGTGACCAGTGTAGTTCCGCAGGGATCAGTGTTTAGACCCCAACTGTTCACAATGAATATTAATGTTTTAGGTGAAGGAACTTAAATGTCATATCTCCAAGCTTGTAGATGACATCTGACGAAGAGGATTGATGAAGACAGAGCAGTGTATATGGATTTCAATAAAGTGTTCAATAAGGTTCCACATGATATACTGGTTAGCGAGGTTTGGTCACATGGAATATAGGGACAACTAGCCATTTTGATACATTACTGGCTCAAAAGCATGAGACAGAGGGTGGGGTGGAGGATTGCTTTTCAGAATGGAGATTAACAGTGTGCCACAAGATTCAGTGCTGGATCCACTGCTTTGTTGTCATTTATCTAGATGACTTGGATATGAATATAGGAGGTACAGTTAGTAAGTTTGCAGATGACACCAAAATTTGTGGTGTAGTGGACAGCGAAGAAGGTTACCTCAGATTACAACAGGACCTTGATCAAATAAGCTGAAGAGTGGCAGATGGATTTTCAATGAGAAAAATGTGAGATGCTGCATTTTGGTAGGGCAAATCAGGGCAGGAATTATACACTTCATGTTAAGGTCCTGGGAGTCTTGCCAAACAAAGAGACCTAAGGGTCATATGCAGGTTCATAGTTCCTTGAAAGTGCAGTTGCAGGTAGACAGGATAGTGAAGAGGGTGTTTGATCCACTTGATCAGTGCACTGAGTTGCAAGGTTATGTAGCGGCTGTACAGAACATTGGTTAGACCACATTTGGAATACTGCTTGCTGGTCTCCCTGGTTTAGGAGTGATGTTGTGAAACTTGAAAAGGTTCACAAAGACGTTGCCAGAGTCAGAGGGTTTGAGCTGTAGGAGGCTGAATAGGCTTGGGCTATTTTCCCTGGAATGTCAGAGGCTGAGGAGTGAATTTATAGAAGATTATAAATCATGAGGGGCATGGATAGGGTGAATAGTTAAGGTCTTTTTCCCAGAATAATGGAGTCCAGAACTAGAGAGCATAGGTTTAAGATGAGAGGAAAAAGATTTAAAAGGGATCTAAGGAGCAACTTTTTCATGCAGAGGTGGTGTGTGTATGGAATGAGCTGTCAGAGGAAGTGGTGGAGGCAGGTACAATTGAACATTTAAAGGCATCTGGATGGGTATATGAATAGGAAGGGTTTGGAGGGATATGGACCAAATGCTGGCAAATGGGACTAGATTTATTTAGGATATCTGGTTGACATGGACAAGTCTATGCCTCTAAATGCAGGCAGATGGGAGTAGGTTAGTTTGGGAACCTGGTCCGAGTGGGCTGGTTGGACCAAGAGGTCTACTTACATGTTGTATGACTATGATTACATGCTGTGTATCCATTTCAATTTTGATGCGGTTCTGTTCGCCGAGCTGGGAATTTGTGTTGCAGACATTTCGTCCCTGTCTAGGTGACATCCTCAGTGCTTGGGAGCCTCCTGTGAAGCGCTTCTGTGAGCTTTCCTCTGGCATTTTGTTGTGATTTGAATCTGCCGCTTCCGGTTGTCAGTTCCAGCTGTCCGTTGCAGTGGCCGGTATATTGGGTCCAGGTCGATGTGCTTGTTGATTGAATCTATGGATGAGTGCCATGCCTCTAGGAATTCCCTGGCTCTTCTCTGTTCGGCTTGTCCGATAATAGTAGTGTTGTTCAAGTCAAATTCATGTTGCTTGTCATCTGCGTGTATGGCTACTAAGGATAGCTGGTCATGTCATTTCGTGGCTAGTTGGTGTTCATGGATGCGGATCGTTAGCTGTCTTCCTGTTTGTCCTATGTAGTGTTTTGTGCAGTCCTTGCATGGGATTTTGTACACTACATTGGTTTTGCTCATGCTGGGTATCGGGTCCTTCATTCTGGTGAGTTGTTGTCTGAGAGTGGCTGTTGGTTTGTGTGCTGTTATGAGTCCTAGTAGTCGCAGTAGTCTGGCTGTCAGTTCGTAAATGCTCTTGATGTATGGTAATGTGGCTAGTCCTTTGGGTTGCGGCATGTCCTCGTTTCGTTGTCTTTCCCTTAGGCATCTGTTGATGAAATAGCGCGTGTATCCGTTTTTGGCGAATACATTGTAGAGGTGTTCTTCTTCCTCTTTTTGCAGTTCTGGTGTACTGCAGTGTGTTGTGGCCCTTTTGAATAGTGTCTTTATGCAACTTCTTTTGTGTGTGTTGGGTTGGTTGCTTTCGTACGATTATAGGACAAGCCAAACGGAGAACAGCCAGGAAATTCCTGGAGGCATGGCACTCATCCACAGATTCAATCAATAAGCACATCGACCTGGACCCAATATACCGGCCACTGCAACGGACAGCTAGAACTGACAACCGGAAGCGGCAGATTCAAACCACTACAAATGCCAGAGGAAAGATCACAGAAGCGCTTCACAGGAGGCTCCCAAGCACTGAGGATGTCACCTAGACAGGGGATTAAACGTCTGCAACACAAATTCCCAGCTCGGCGAACAGAACCACAACAACGAGCACCCGAGCTACAAATCTTTTCACAAACTTTGAATTTTAATTTTGACTTGTACTTTAAAACCCCTCAATCTCTCAGCACCTCAGAATTCTGCAGTCATTCTCCATTTAAGAAATATTTAGCTTTTATTTATTCTTCCTGCCAATGTGAACGACATCACACTTTCCCACATTATACTCCAGCTGCAAGATATTTTGCCCATACACTAAACCTATCTATATCAGCCCAAAACCTCATATCTTCATCACAACAGTTTTCTATCCATCTTTAGCTTCAATCCCCTCAGCTAAGTGATTTATGAAAGTTGTGAAATGTTTGATAGAAATGGCTGGGCCTAATACACTAAGATGGGCAAGAGATGAAAACATATAGAAAGATGCCATTCAGGCCATCACGTCTCACCAAGAAAATGCGTCCAGACGCTTTTCCGATTGTCAATTCCAATGAACTATCATCACACGGTCTAACAGAGTCACTCCATTCACCAGCTTCTCACTATCATCCCCCCCAACCTCCTCTCCATAACTCCGCATGCGCACACACACAATGCAAACTCTATGCAGACAAGTCGCACAACGCTGCAATCAAATCCAGGTTCCTGGCAGTATGAGGCAGCAGTGCTGAACCACTGGGTCTCCGTCATGCCCAGGACTGACTGGTGAAACCTGGGGTTTAAACTTTATACTCCCAACTGAGCTATTTCAGCAACAATAGATGTAATGCTTCCTACCCACCCCCAGAGCGAGTGGTACTACATAGATTTCTCTGTTTACAGGTGGGAACAAAGAGAAACAATGACAAAAAAAACGTAATTAGACAAGCATTTAATGGAACTAAACCTGCAAAACCTTGGGGAGGGTGCAGGGGAATTAGAGAGACTGCATTTCCTTACCAAAAGTGATTAAGTCAGTTAAATTAGTTCTTTCTGTGCCCTAATGAATCTAAGATGGATTTCTGCAATCTCTGCCTGTCACATAACCCTGGACTCCAGGAATCGTTGGGTAAATCTGCCATCTTCCCCAGCAAGGTCCACAGTCTCTCCTTCCTCAACTGTGGTACCCAGTCATATCCTCTGAGGCTGCTCTGCACACATTTTTGAATTTCTCACCGTTTTTCCTGTGGTATTGATCTCGGAAATCCTATCCCACAGACACAGTAGACAAACGTTTTATCTTGCATGGTGAAAGACCAATGATAGTGAGAAGCTGGTGAATGGAGTGACTGTTAGATAATAGTTTGTTGGAATTAACGAGCAGGAAATGCTTCCCATTGAATCTGCAGCAAAACAAGTGGACAGAAAACACAGTCTGGAGAGCATGGTCCTGGTTCCAGCACGCCTCTGGCACATGCTCTAGTCACAACTCTAGACCCATCTCCTCTTTCACTGATTGATTGGTGAACTAGCCCCACCCCTCACTCGTTCCGATTGTGTGGAGGTGCCGGTGTTGGACTGGGGTGGACAAAGTCAGAAATCACACAACACTGGGTTATAGTCCAACAAGTTTATTTGAACCCGCAAGCTTTCAGAACCCCCCGCTCCTTCCTCAGGCAGCTAGTGAGAGAAAATACATTGGACCCAGCATTTATAAATAAAAGATCAAAAAGTCATACAACTTATGTAAATGTATTGAACAAACCTGGATGGCTATGAAGCTTTAAGCAGTTAGAATGGAGGTGCTGGCTTTGATTGATTAATAGGTAAATCCCAGAATTTCTTTCAAGTCACTGCCCCAAGTCTGATTCCAGTTTGAGATACAAACAGACTTGGAACAAGACCTCACACCTAAAATGCATTGTCTGACCTGAGGTGTCACCTTTATTCTGATAAAGCCTGAAGTTATCTTGGGGCAGTGACTTGAAGGAAATTCTGGAATTTACCAATTAATCAATCAAAACCTGCATCTCCATTCTAACTGATTAAAACGTAATACCCATCTGGGTTTGTTCGACACATTCGCATAAGTTGTATGATCCTTTGATCTTTTACTTTTAAATTCAGTGTCTGATGTATTCTTTTTCACTAGCTGCCTGAGGAAGGAGCAGGGGCTCCAATAGCTTGCGGTTTCAAATAAACCTGTTGGACTATACCCCAGTGTCATGCGATGTTTGACGCATTCCGGTTGATTGAAGGTCCTGCCCTCCTCCACTTTGATTGATCATGGTGCCCAACCCACCCCTCATTATGCCTGATTGGTTGGAGAACCAACAGATGCAGCTCTAGCCTTCCATCCCTTTCTTGCTATTGGTCACGAGATGACATCAATCAAGAGGGCACAGTCAGTTCACTGGAACACTCAATCAGGCTGTATAACTGGTTTCAGCTCTTTCTACAGTCTACTGGAAGGTCATGTCTAATAGAAACAGGAATAGGCCATTTGCCTCATCGACCCTGTTCCACCATTCAATAGGATCATGGCTGATCTGACATTCCTCAAGTCCACTTTTCAGCATATTTCCCAATCCCTTGATTCCCCTACTCATCAAGAATCTATCTATCGCAGAAAGTCATAGAGATGTACAGCACAGAAACAGACCCTTCAGTCCAATTCGGCCATGATGACCAGATCTCCTAAATTAATCTAGTCCTATTTGCCAGAATTTGACCCATGTCCCTCTAACCCCTTCCTGTTCATAAACCCAGTCAGATGCCTTTTAAATGTTGGAATTGTACCACTTCCTCTGGCAACTCATTCTATAAACACACCACCCTATGTGTGAAAACATTACCCCTTAGGTCACTTTTAAATCTTTGTCCTCTCACCCTAAACCTGTCCCCTCTAGTTTTGAACTCCATACCCTGGGGAAAGGACCTTGGCTATTCACCTTACCTGATGATTTTATGAACGTCTATAAGGTCAACTCAGCCTTTAAATATACACATGGACTCTGCTCCCACAGCCTTCTGTGGCAAGAAGGTCCAAAGGCAGTCAACACTCTGTGACGTATTCCACCTTGTCTCAGTTTTACGTTGGTGCCCTGAGACTATGCTTTTTGGTCCGAGATGATGCTGTTTGGTCCTAGACTGTAAAATGAGGGGGAACATCTTTTCAGCATTTTCCTTGTCAAGCTCCTTCAGAATCTGATTTGCTTCAATGTGATCACCTCTCATTATTTGTAACTTCAATGAATAGTGTCCCCCTCACTCATTCTGTATCATTGGGGCGGCACGGTGGCTCAGTGGTTAGCATTGCTGCCTCACAGCGCCAGGGACCTGGGTTCGATTCCACCCTTGGGGCACTGTCTGTGTGGAGTTTGCATATTCTCCCTGTGTCTGTGTGGGTTTCCTGTGGGTGCTCCAGTTTCCTCCTACATTCCAAAGATTGTAGGTTAGGAGAATTGGCTTGTGCTAAAATGCCCATAGTGTTTTAGGTGCATTAGTCACAGGTGAATATAGTGGAGGGGAATGGTTCTGGGTGGGTGACTCTGGGGAAGGTCGGTGTGGACTTGTTGGTCCGAAGATGGCCCTGTTTCCACACTGTGGGGAATCTAATCTAAAGTCCTTCCACAGTCACTGCACTGTGTTAGAACCCTTGCCGATTATAAAACTATCATTTTTTATTTGAATCTGAGAGCTGAACGGTGACCTCTGGACTGTGAGCAGCAAATAAGCAACTGTTTGTCTCTGAAGCCAGACATGGAATGTAATTGCAGGTTGGTTCTTGGTCAAAAGCTCTTGGCAACTCTTTTAGCCATCAATAAGGTTAGTATCTGGGAACTGGTGTCAGCAAGCCTGGGAGAGGACATGATCAAACAGAAGGAAAGGCCGGAGTTTTTTGAACTCTGAGAAAAGGAGTTTGGCTGTTAATGTTACAGCTTGAAGAAGGTTTGACAAATCCTGCATACTTGTGAAACAATGCATCTTGGAAACTGCTTAAGAAATCTGCTCAGTTTTCTTTTATTTTTATTAATTTATCCCTTAACTGTTTATCTGTCTTTGGTGTGTGAGTGGGACTGAAAACTAAGATTATTGGGTTGAATCATTGCTGTATTTGCCGACAAGTATGTGCAGTCAGCTCTTGGAAGACTTGTGCGTGCTAGTGACTGTGGTTGGTGGAAAAGAGTCCATGTGCACATCTTTGTCACTGAGCTTGCTGCCAAAGTGAAAAACGCTGAGAGAGCAGAGCAGAGAGTGGAGGGAGAGAAGCGAGCAGGGGTTGGGAGGTTTGGAAATAGGGCCACTGTCCGCACATCATGCCACAAGATCCGAGCCCATTGTCTCTCTCAACCACTCCCCCTAAGATGAATAACATCTTAGACACCAAGTTTATAGAGAAAAAAACTTGAGAAAACAAATGTAAATAGCTCGGCAATCTAATCAATATCTGTGCTTTAAAGAAAGTCTCTAATTATTATCTTTATTCATAACCTCCACTCGGACTAATTGAGAAACACAGATAAAGGAGGTATTAAAATGAAAATAAAACTAACGTAAATTGTCAGTTCAATTAAACAGTTTCTAACAATGGATGGAAAGGCTTTGTGCAATACTGAGTTGTTAACAGGAATGTAAACCATTACCCAATTTCTAAGTCAAGTGACTGTAAACAGTTTCAGCAAATGTCTAGAATTATTTTCTCACTTCCCACATGTTATTTTCTCAGAACATTCAACAATTTGATAACTGGATAGAAAACCAGAGACAGAGCAGCCAAAATCGTACTGCACCTCTTTGAACTTCTTGGACTGCTGCAGTCCATGTGGTGAAGCTACTCCCAGATTGCTACTGGTGAGGTCTTACAGGATTTTCATTCAGTGGTGATAAGGCAGTGCTAATATCTGGATCAGTTACAAATATTTTGTTTTTATGTCCCACCTTTAACAAAATGGAAACATAGAAAATAGAAACAGGAGTAGGCCATTGTGGCATTTGATCCTACTCTGATACTCAGTGTTATCATGGCTGATCATCCTACTCCGTACCTTGTTAAACCCATACCCTTTGAGCCCTTTCGTCCTCAGAACTCTATCTTCTTCTTGGAAACATTCAATGCTTTGGTCTAAATTACTCTCTGTGGCAGAGAATCCCACAGGCTCACCAGTCTCTGACTAAAGAACTGTAGAGGTAGCTGTCCTATAACACGCTGGTCGCGTTCTTGTGAAACCCCACATGATAGAAAAATCACGCTTTAGAAACACTGCTCAAAGTGTTGGTGATCTAATTGCATTACAGCCAACACATGTTTTAAAAGTTTGCACTTTGGAAACAGTGTCCCCAATTCATCAATCACGTTGCAGCGAATTCACATTAGCAAAACACGCATTACAGCAGAATGACCTGTATCCTCATCTTAATCCTAAATGGCCTGCCCTATGTCCTTAAACTGTAACTTCTTGGTTTTGGACTCCCTAGTCATTGAGAGCATCCTTCCTGCGTTTACCTTGTTAGTTCCATTGGAATTCCATTCATTGCTGAGAGATCCTCTCTCATTCTTCTAAACCCCAGTAAATGTTGTCCTAACCAGTCCATTCTGACCTCATATATCACTCCTGCCACCCCAGGAATCAGTCTGGTCACCTCCATAGCCTGAAGATCATTCATCTCACAAGTATTCCAAAACTGCACACAATACTCCAGGTGTGGTCTCACCACGGCCTTATACAATTTCAGCACGACATCCATGTTCCTGTTCTCAAATCCTGTCACTATGAAGGCTAACATATCATTTGCCTTCTTCACCTCCGTCTGCACCTGCACGCTTGCTTTTAGTCACTTGAGTACGAGGACACCAGGTCTCATTTCACCTCTCCCTTTTCCAACCTATTGCCATTCTGATAATAATCTGTCTTCCTGTTTTTGTGATCAAAGTGGATGACCTCCCATTTATCTATATTAACTTGCAGCTGCCTTGCATTTTTGCCCACCCGCTCAACTCCAGATCACATTGAAGCATGTTCGCACCCTTCTCATAGTTCACTGTCCCACCCAGTTTCAGATCATCTACAAGCTTGGAAATGTTACATTGAAGTTTCCTCATCAAAATCACTAATATATATTGTGAATAGCTGGGGTTCAAGTACTGATCCCTGCGGTACCACACTGGTCACTGGCTGCCACTCAAAAAATGACTTGTTTATTCTGACTCTTTATTTCCTGTCTGCCAGCCAGTTCTGTATTCGTGTCAATACACTACCTTCAATTCCATTTGCTTTAGTTTTACATGTTACTCTCTTATGTGGGACCTCCTGAATGCCTTCTCAAAGTCCAAGTAAACCACATCCACTGCCTCCTTATCAACTCGAGAAGTTGCATTCTTGAAACATTCCAGCAGATTGGTCCAGCATGATTTTCCTTTCATACATCCATGCTAACTGACTCTGTCTAATCCTGTCACAGTTTGCAGTTTTAGACTAACCAGTCTATAACTTCCTGTTTTCTCTCTACCTCATTTTTTAAATAATGGCTCCCCTCCAATTCATGGAAATTGTTCAAAAGAGAACCTTGAAAGATCACCATAATATCCACTATTTAGATTCAAACCCCTAGTTTCAGAATGTGTCCACTATATCATGGGCCACTTTGTTGTATACTGTGGGATATAGATTACCAGGTGCTGGGATTTATTGGTTTTTAATCCCATCAGTTTTCCCAATACCATTTCCCTACTGATACTCAGTTCCCTCCTTCTCATGTGTTCCCTGGCATTTTATTTGTCATCCTTTGTGACAACAGAATCAAAATAAGCAGTTAATTAGTCTGTCACCTCTTTATGGCATATGTCACAAAGCTAATTTTCTGTTTTCTAAAAGCTGTTCCTTTTTTCAATGTCCTTGGTTTTTATCCAGTGGGATAACAAACCATTCTCGATGCTGATTTAGACCGGTTTGGTACAGAGATTAAAGGGTATTGAGAGGCTTTTTTGTTTATATGTAAACAGATGAGACTTCAGGCCAAAGTGGTCATGTTTTAGATATGACCTGTATAATGAAGGAGGAGTGATCAGCTCTCTAGCCGAGCAGTTTAGTTCAGTCCACAACTAGTTCTGAGTTCAGCAGTGGACTGTGTGAACAAGGTCTCCCTCTTTCTGCCATTCTAATTTCAACCTGTAAGCATCATTACATTTTGTACTGGTTTTTAAAGGGGATTTGCTTATTGGGATTGTTGTGTATATTCGGAACAGCATTATTAAGTCTAGTTTTAATAGACTGAGTTCGTAGGGGTTCTTTATTCTGTTCTTTGTGTTTTGCTGTGTAATCTTGTGAATAATTTTTTGTCTGTTTTAAAACCTGAGAGTCAACCCCGCTAACGTAATCTGGGTAATTTTCACTGTACACTTAGCAAAACAAATTGGAATGTTATGGTCTGGGCTGTGTGCTTAATAATGTTTTGAGTGATCTGGCCTAGTCCATAACACATGTTTTAACTTCCCCTGTTTCTGACTGTAAGGGATTTGTTTGATTAATCTTTTTGTCTCTTCATATCTCTTTAGGAGCTTTTACAATTAGTTTGTATGTTCCTCACAAGCTTATTCGTATACTTTATTTTTCCCTTCTTAATCTATTCGTCCACTCTAGCTGAAATCTGAATGGCTGTCAGTCTTCAGATCTGCTGCTCTTTTTAGCCAATGTATATGCCTCTTCCTTGGATCCTGTACTGTCCCTAATATCTCTTGTTAGCCATGGTTGGCACACTTTCCCCATTTTACTTAGCGTCAGATAGAAATGAACAACAGCTGCAGTTCCTCCAAATACTCTTAAATATTTGTCAATCCTTTAATTATGTTCCTTAATTTATTGTAGCCAGCTTGTTTGTCTCATACTATCATAATTTCCTCTATTTCGATAGCCTTAGAATCAACTCTGTCACTTTCCATCTTAATAAAGAGTTCTTAACTTTTCCATAAGAGGCCTCACATGGCGAGATTGCCGATTCTTCTCTTCTCATTACACTACACAACTAAAATTTTGAAATTAAAGGTATCTTAGCCCCAGAAGACCAGAGGACTGCTCTCTCACTAGAGAGAGAGGGAGACTGATGACTAATGATGCTTTAACCTGAGGGTCATCCCACCTCAGACAAGGTTAAGAACATGGGATCTTCATGGTGACCTCAGGCAGTACTGGAATTGAGCATGTGCTGTGGGTGTCATTCTGCATCACAAACCAGCCATACAGCCAATTGATCTAACCTACTCCAAGCCATTACACAGTTCACAGTCAAGGATGGCCTGTCCTCCATTTGGGTTCTCAATGTATCAATCCAGAAAACCATTTGTACACACTCCAGGGATTTCTCCTCTATGGTATTGTAAGTGATTTGATTTGCTTAGTCTATGTGCAAATTGAAGTCACGCATAATCACCAGAAGACCAAGAGATATAGGAGCAGAATTAGTCTGTTCAGCCCATTGGGTCTGCTCCACTGCTTGTTCGTGGCTAATATGTTTCTCAACCCATTTCTCCTGCCTTCTCCCACAACTGTTGATCCTTCTACCACTCAAGAACCTATCAATGTCTCTCTTGAATACATTCAATAATGTAAGGGTTCGAAACTGTTTACAATATTCCAAATGCAGTCTGCCCTTGTATTCTAGACTATTTGAAATGAATGCTAAAATGGTATTTGCCTTCTTAACTGCCAACTGAACCTGCATGTTGACTTTAAAAGAATTCCTGAACTAGGACTCCAAAGTCCATTTGTGCGGGAGATTTCTGAATCCTTTCCCTGTTTAGAAAATAGTCCATGCCTCTATTCTTCCTGCCAAAGTGCATCACCTCATACTTTCCCACATTGTATCCATCTGCTACATCTTTGCCCACTTGTCTAGCAAGTCCAAGTCCTTCTGTAGCCTTCCCTTTTCCTCAACATGATCTGTCTCTCCACCTATCTTTGTGTCATCTGCAAATGTAGAAACACTGCCCTCAGTTCCTTTGTCCATAATGCATAATGTGAATTGTTGTGATCCCAACACCAACTCCTGTGGAAGTCCATGAGTCATCAGCTTCCATCCAGTAAAAGACCCCTTTATTCTGACTGTCTGCCTTCTACCACTGAGCCAATCATTTACCTTGCCACTAACATCATGCTCTGGTCTTATTTAGCAGCCTGCTGAGTGGTACTTTGTCAAAGGCCTTCTGGAAATCCAAAAAGATCACATCCATTGGCGCTCCTTTGTCTAACTTGTTTATTACCCCCTCAAAGAATTCTGACAAATTTGTCAGGCATGACCCCTCGTTGACAAAGCTGTGCTGACTCTGCCCTATTTTGCCATGTACTGCCCATGACTCTGCAGTTTCATCCTTTAAAATGGCCTCTAAAACCTTACCAACAACTGATGTCAGGCTGCCCAGCCTATAGTTTTCTCCCTCCTTCCTTAAACAGGGATATTGCATTAGCCATTTCCAGTCAGTTAGGACCCTTCCTGATGCCAGTGATTTCTGAAAAATCACCTTCAATGCCTCTACAGTCTCCTTCGCTATCTCCTTCAGAAGTCTAGGGTGTAGTCCATCTGGTCATCTTGATTTATCACCTTCAGACCGTTCAGCTTCCCCCAGCATGTTCACCTTAGTGATGGCCATAATACTCATCTCTGCCCCATGCCTCTCTTAATTCATATATGCTGCTGGAGTCTTCCAGTGTGAAAACCAATGCAAAGTACCTACTCAGTCCCTCCACCATTTCTTTGTTCCCCATTACTACTTCTCCTGTGGTCCAATGTTCATTCTTTCACTCTGTAACCTTTTATAGATTTTTTTTAAACTCCTGCAGTCTTCTTTTGTATTATTGGTTGCTAATTCATTTCTCCTCTTATTGTTTTTTTTTGTTTAAGTCATCCCCTGCTGGTTTTAAGAGGCTTCCTAATGCTCTGGCTGCCTCTAATCCTCACCAGATTATATGCTTTTCTTTTCTTTTGCTTTGTTGTCCCTGACTTCCCTTCTTTGCTGTGTGGAGTTTGCACGTTCTCCCCGTGTCTGCGTGGGTTTCCTCTGGGTGCTCCGGTTTCCTCCCACAGTCCAAAGATGTGCAGGTCAGGTGAATTGGCCATGCTAAATTGCCTATAGTGTGAGGTGCATTAGTCAGAGGTAGATATAGGGTAGGGGAATGGGTCTGGGTGAGTTACTCTTTGGACGGTCAGTGTGGTCTTGTTGGGACAAAGGGCCTGTTTCCACACTATAGGGAATCTTATCTAATCTAATCCTATCTCACACTGGAGAGAAGCCGTTCCCCTGCTCTGCATATGGGAAAGGATACACTCAGTCATTCCACTTGCTGACACATCAGCAAGTTCATATGTTAATGCAGGGTTTGGATTCTGCGTACTGCTTCTGTTAATCACACCTAGGATTGACTATGTTTAATTTGTTAACATCTCCTATAACTGGATGGAGCTTAATATTGTGGATGTATCGCTGATTTCAGTGTTGAAATGTCTTTTTTTTAAAAGACCACCTTTCCCACTTACAGTCATTTCCCGAAACTCGATTACACCACTGTTCCGAATCTTTGTTCAGTCAATCCTTAATGCAATATCTACAATTCAATCACTGAGATCTTCCATTGATAAACTCCTCCAATGAGAAAGTGCTGATTAATTGTTGCTGACAATTCTTACTGACTTGTATATTCTTCACAGGGACCCCTTCATTATGGACTGAAATGACGCAAAATAGTGAAATATTTTACAGGGACGTCAATAGACGTTGCATTCATCAACATTGATATTGTTGAAATTTTGAAGTTGCTGGTTCAATCACTTTTGACACGTTTCCCAATATTTGGTGAATGTAGAACTCGCAATAAAGACTGAATTCAGACCTACTCAGCAGAGATGGCATCTGTCTCTGAAGCAAATACTAAAGCCCCCTGATGTACAACATAAACCCAACAGCTAAAACACAGTTTTACTTAATGGAGCCAAGATAGTCATGTATATTGCAGGTGAATATGGTGCAAATAAACCCTGGGTCAATTTGAGCAAAGAAATCCAAACTGCCTTTGCTGATTAAAATCTATGTGCTGTGTGCGATGCGATTGAGAGATAACTCAATACAACCATCACCAACATTATCACTGCCTGAAAATGACAGATGGTGAAGTACACAGGGAGAGAAATAAGCAAATGCCTCACTGGGTTGAACATTACTCTGAGCTGTACTCCTGTGAAACAGATATTCCCCCAGTCTCCATTTGATACTTTCCTGCAGTTGAACTGAATTGAATTGAATTTATTGTCACATGTACCGAGGCACAGTGAAAAGCTTTGTCTTGTCAGCAATACAGGCAGATCACATATTTAAATAGCATAGATAAGCAAATAACAGGTAAACAGCAGCAAAACAAAAAGACAGGTACAGGCGAAAGCTACAAGTTTGTGAGGCCCTTCAGTATTCTAACAACAGTAGGATAGAAACTGTTTTGGAACCAGCTAGTGTGTGTTCAGGCTTCTGTATCTTCCTCCCGATGGTAGAGGTTGGAGAAAAACATTGCCAGGGTGGGATGGATCTTTGAGAATGCTGGCGGCCTTTCTTTGACAGCGGGCCTGGTAGATGGATTCTATAGATGGGAGGTTGGCTTTTGTGATTGTCCGGGCCAAGTTCACCACTCTCTGTAACAGTCTCCGATCTTGAATGGTACAGTTGCTGTATCAGGTACTGATACATCCAGACAGAACGCTCTCAATGGCACACCTATAAATGTTGGCAAGGGTATTCGCCATCATGCAAAATTTCCTCAGCTGCCTGGGGAACAAGAGACGTTGTTGGGCCTTTGTAACCAGTGCATCCACATGAAGAGTCCAAGAAAGCTTGTTTTTGATGACCACTTCCAGGAGCTTGACACTCTCCACTCGTTCCACCTCTGTGCTGTTAATGTGTGGGGGGGCATGAGTAATATCTCGCTGAAAGTCAGTAGTGAGTTCCTTGGTTTTGCCGGCATTGAGAGCTAGGTTGTTCTCAGTGCACCGTTTTTCCAGGTCTTCCACCTCCTGTCTGTGGTCGGTTTCGTCGCCATCTGAGAATTAATGGCGACCACCAACCCAAGGAAACCAAAACACACACATAGGAGGCAGGTCATAATACCAGTGCTTCACTGGACACTCACTGATGATGTTACCTAGTATGGTGATGAAACATCTGAGAACAAACCTTCCAGCTCAGCAAACAAACTACTAGAAAAAATGCAAAACATGGCCTACTCTTGGGAAATAAGGCAGGGCATGTCACTGAGGTATCAGTGGGAGAGCACTTTGGGGCCAGCGACCATAATTCTATTAATTTTAAAACCGTTATGGAAAAGGATAGACAGATCTAAAAGCTGAAATTCTAAATTGGTGGACGGTATTAGGCAAGAACTTTCAAAGCTGATTGGGGACAGATGTTCACAGGTAAAGGGACGGCTGGAAAATGGGAAGCCTTCAGAAATGAGATAATGAGAGTCCAGAGTTAAGGTGAAAGGAAAGTCTGGTAGGTGTGGGGAATGCTGGATGACTAGAGAAATTGAGATTTTGGTTAAGAAAAAGAAAGAAGCTTATGACAGGTAGAGACAGGAGAAATTGAGAGAATTCTTAGAAGAATATAAAGGCAGTAGGAGTATACTTATGAAGGAAATCAGGAAGGCAAAAAGGGGACATGAGATAGCTTTGGCAATAAAGGGTTTTTATAAATAAAGACAAAAGGGTGACTAGGGAGAGAATAGGGCCCCTCAAAGGTCAGCCTATGTATGGAGCCGCAGGAGCTGTGGGAGATACTAAACAAGTGTTTTGCATCAGTGTTTACTGTGGAGATGGACATGGAAGTTCTAGAATGTGGAGAAATAGATGGTGACATTTGAAAACGTCCATATTACAGAGGAGGTGGTGCTGGATGTCTTGAAATGCACAAAAGTGGATAAATCCCCAGGACCTGATCAGGTGTACCCTTGAACTCTGTGGGAAGCTGGGAAGTGATTGTTGGGCCCTTTGCTAAGATATTTGTATAATGGATAACCACAAGTGAGGTGCCGGAAGACTGGAGGTTTGCTAATGTGATGCCACTATTTAAGAAAGGTGGTAAGGAAAAGCCAAGGAAGTATACACTGGTGAGTCTGACATCAGTGGTGGGCAGTTGGAGAGAATCTAATGCACAGGATTTACATATATTTGGAAAAGCAAGATTATGGATACTCAACATGGTTTTGTGCGTGGGAAATTATGTCTCACTAACTTAATTGAGTTTTTTGAAGTAACAAAGAGGATTGATGAGGGCAGAGTGGCGGACGTAACCGTATGGACTTCAGTAAGGTGTTTGACAAGGTTCCTCATGGGAGACTGGTTAGTAAGGTTAAATCACATGGAATATAGGGAGAACTAGCCATTTGGATTCAGAACTGGTTCGAAGGTAGAATAAGAGGATGGTGGAGGGTTGCTTTTCAGACTGGAGGCCTGTGAACAGCGATGTGCCACAAGAATCAAGACCCTGTTGCATTCTGAGGTAACCTTCTTCACTGTCCACTACACCTCCAATTTTAGTGTGATCTGCAAACTTACTAATCATACCTCCTATGTTTACATCCAAATCATTTATATGAATAACAAAAAGCAGTGCTGGGTCCACTGCTTTTTGTTATTCATATAAATGATTTGGATGTAAACATAAGAGGCATGATTAGTAAGTTTGCAGATCAGACTAAAATTGGAGGTGTAGTGGACAGTGAAGAAGGTTACCTCAGAATGCAACAGGGTCTTGATCAGATATGGACCAATGGACTGAGCAATGGTAGATGGAGTTTAATTTAGATAAAGGTACGGTGCTGCATTTTGGAAAAGCAATTCGGGGCAGGACTTATACACTTAATGGTAAGGTCCTGGGGAGTGCTTGGAGATCTTGGAATGCTCGTTCATAGTTCCTTGAAAATGGAGTCACAGGTAGACAGAATGGTGAAGGCGGCATTTGGTATGCTTGCCTTTATGGGTCGGTGCATTGAATGTAGGAGTTGAGAGAAAATGTTGCAGCTGTACAGGACATTGGTTAGGCCATTTTTGGAATATTACATGCAGTTCTGTTCTCCCTGCTGTGGGAAGGATGTTGCGAAACATGAAAGAGAGAAGATTTAGAAGGGATGTCACCAGGGTTAGAGGGTTTGAGTTACACTGAGAGGCTGAATAAGATGGAGCTTTTTTCCCTGGAGAGTCAGGGGCAGAGAGGGAACCCTGTAGAGGTTTATAAAAATCATGAGGGGCATGAATAGGGTGAATGGACAAGGACTTTTCCTTGGGGTGGGGGAGTCCAAAACTATATGGTGTAGGTTTAAGATGAGAGGGGAAAAATTTAGAAGGGGCATAAGGCGCAACTTTTTCATGCAGACGGTGGTGAGTGTATGGAATGAGCTGCCAGAGGAAGAGGTGGAGATTGGTACAATTACAACATTTAAAAGGCATCTGGATGGGTATAAGAATAGGAAGGGTTTAGAGGGATGCAGGTGAAATGCTGGCAAATAGGACCAGATTAATTTAGGCTATCTGGTCGAGTTGTACCAAAGGGTCTGTTTCCAGCTCTATGACTGTATGCCAGACTGGGATGAATAACTTTTGTAGCTTGTCCATGCATTCTTTAAATGTTTGCCAAAACCTATCTCCCATCCTCTATTTAAATATTGGTCCACAATTTATCACAATTAACTCGCACCAGTACTATTATCATTTTCTTTCTTTTGTTACAGTCTCAGTCACAGAAATAGCATCACCCACCATCTTAATGAAGAATTCTATCCTGTTGTGGTCACTCTTCCCTAAGGACCCATGCTCAACTTGATTGTCAATTATTTCTTTCTTGTTACCCAATACCATCTGCTTCTTCAACATATTGATACATTAAACTGTTCCATATACATACTAAGAACTCCTCTATTGTATTGCTACTGACTTGATTTGCCCGATTTATATGCTGGTTAAAATCCCCCATAATTACAGCCCTAACTTTTTTACTTGCACCTCTAATTTCCATTTGAATGCTGTCATCAATATTGCTATGGCATACTGGCATCTATATCCAACCGTCCTATCATTTTCTGCCCATTGATGTTTCTAAGCTCAACCCACACAGATTCTACTTCACCAGAGCCTATATCCTTGCTCACAATCACATTAATTTCCTGCTTCAGTCAGCAGTTCTAACCCACCTCCTTTACCTTTTTGCCTTCCAAACCTGTCTTTCTTGGACAACCTGCTGATTCCAGTACCAATCTCATTACCCTCCCCTTAACCACCTCCAATAAATTTACAAAAGACTTTCAAAGCCTGCACACAGTAATCGAGGTGTGATCTTACCAATTTCCTAAAAAATGAAGCAGAACATTTAGACTTATGTTAGATTCCTGTCATCATAAAGGATACAGCTGAAAATGTGTTGCTGGTTAAAGCACAGCAGGTTAGGCAGCATCCAAGGAATAGGAAATTCGACGTTTCGGGCATAAGCCCTTCATCAGGAAACCTCGAAACGTCGAATTTCCTATTCCTTGGATGCTGCCTAACCTGCTGTGCTTTAACCAGCAACACATTTTCAGCTGTGATCTCCAGCATTTGCAGACCTCATTTTTTATCATAAAGGATACAACCCATTAACTTTGATTACATGCCAAATGTGCAAACGAACTTTGTGACTCATACTCTATAACCCCTAAATGCCTCTGCACCTCAGAATTCTGCAGTCATTCTCCACTGAAGGAATACTCTGCTGTTTATTACTCTTCCTGTAAAAATGATGACTTCACCTCATAATACTCCAGCTGCAACATATTTTGCCCATACACTAAACCTATCTACAACCTCATGTCTTGATCACAACATGTTTTTCTATCCTTCTTTAGCTACATTGCCTTCAATCCCCTCATCAAAGTGATTTATGTAAATTGTGAAAGGTTGGGTAGTGTATTAGGCCCAACCGTCTCCAGTATGGGCAAGAGATAGAATCAAGAATCCTTGCAGTGCAGAATCTGCACTGACCCTCCTTACAGCATGCCACACATACACACCCTAATTAACACATCTCAGTTACACCACATGGGATTTTGACCATGGCTAACCCACCTAATCAATACATCTGTGGACAGTATCAGGCAATTTTAAGGACTACAATCCACCTAACCTGCCATTGTGTAGACATGGAAGGAAATATGAGCGCCTGGAGGAAACCCATGCAGTCATAGGGAGTACATGCAATCTCCAAACAGATATTCACCCAAGGGTGGAATCAAACTTGGGTTCCTGCGCTGCCCAAAATTGACTGGTGAGACCTGGGATTCAACCAGGAACCTTTATATCTCCAGACTAATATATTATATAATAATAGCCAACTGAGGGGAATAAATCTCTTTTCTTCCCCCCAGAATGATTGGTACTATACATTCCTCTGAAGAGAATCAATGGCTTCAAAAAGAAAATTAGACAAGCATTTAAGGTAGATAAACTTGCAGGGTTTTGAGGAGAGCAATGGGAATTAGAGAAACTGCATTTCTGTAAGTTGGCTAAATTACTTCTTTTTGTGCCGTAATGAATCTAAGACTGATTCTGCAACCTCAGTTCATAATATAACCCTGGAGTCCAGCAATCACGGGCAAATCTGCACTGGTCCCCCGGGAAGGTCCACAGTCTCTTCAAGCTCAACAGTCGTACCAAGCCATATTCTCCGGGGCTGCTTTGCACACGATTTTGAATTTCTCAAAGCTTTCCAGTGGCACTAACCTCGGAAATCTTTTCCCACAGACCCAACAAACCAACCTATCACCGTGCTGATTGATAGTGAAGTGCTGATGAATGGAGTGACTTAGATTTTTGCTGGGATGTCTGGTTGGATGTAACGATCTGAAATACAAAAGATCATAGGACGTGGGAGAAGAAGTTAGGCTATTCAGCCCATCGAGTCTGCTCGGCCATTCAATCGTGGCTGTTAAGTTTCTGAACCCCATTCTCCCGCTTTCTGCCCAGAACCCTTGATCCTCTTGACAATTCAGAATCTATCTGCCTCAGTCTTAAATACACACTCAATGCCATTGCATCCATAGCCTCCCAGGGCATGGCAGTGAATGAGATGTAAAAACAAGAGTGCACAGTAAGCATGCCTCCTTCCAGTCTAGCTACAGCACATGCGCTCACTGTTCCACGTCCGCCTTGCCTTTCACCGATTGGTTGGGAGGTTAGCCCCGCCCCTTACTCTCCCAGACGGCCAATAGGTTCAGCCCGTCCCCATTTTCGGATTGGTTGGAGCGCCCGCCCATCTCCTTGTTTCCTCCAATTGTTTGGAAGACCAGTGCCGCAGCTCGCACTTGCGGTCCCGCCCCCTGCTTACTATTGGTCAAGAGGCGTCGTCAATCAAGCGGGCCTGGTGGGAGAGCGTGGAGCGGTACTGCGAGCGATGGCCGGGGAGGAATGTTCGTCTTTCACATCCACAAATGGTGAGTGAAGGCTAAAGATGAGGGCGGTGTTTGGCGTAAAATAGTCCAGCGAGAAGGTTTCGTGATTGCCTAGATTAGGTTTAAAGCCCCCAGATATGGGCCTCGAGTTAGTCAAACCTCCAGGCGTTCTCCTAGCAACCGGTCCCGGTCAACGGCAGCCCGGCGTGCGCATGCGTAGTGGTTGTGGTGACGTATTGAGTGGGCGTGGCTGTTACTCCGCCCCCTCAATGTGTCCATCTGTGGTTCTGCAGTTTCATTGATTGTTTCCGGTGAGAGGCTTTAGTGTGGTTAAAAATGCAATATGAAGGGGACATGAAGCTTAACGTGATTAAAAAGCAACAATCCCACAAGAATCCAACTCCTGTAACCTTCTGGCGTCTCAGCAGCTGAATCCTACCTGCACATGGAGCAGGTGAATGCTCTGTCCCCAGTGTGACTGTACCATTGTGTGGCCAGCTCAGGCAGATAATTGTATCCTGTCATTGTCCTGATATTTCCACGCTGTCGGTATCTTTTGTCTCTCCTGGCCGGAATCAAATAAATTCTCATCCAATGGACAGAACATCCCATATAATTTATCTGAACTGTGTGCAGTGTGATTTTTTTTATTTCAGTCTGAGTTAAAACTCTTTCCACAGTCAGTTCAGTGGAACACACTGCGTAACTTGTTCTAGCTCCTTCTACAGTCTACTGGTAGACCATATGTAAGAGGAACAGGAGTAGACCATTTGCCCCCTCAAGTCTGTTGTGCCGTTCTGTATGATTGCGTCTGATCTGGCATTTCTCATGTCCACTTTCCAGCATTTTTCCTGTAACCTTAGATTCTTGATCAGTAGAAGAATCAATCTCAGCCTTAAATATATACAAGGATTCTGCCCCTACAGCTCTCTGAGCCCTCAGAAGAAATTCCTCCTCATCTTAGTTTTAAATTGGTGCTGTTTATTCTGAGACTATGCTTTCTGGTCCTAGACTCTTCAATGAGAGGGAACATCCACTCAGCATTTACCCTGTTAAATCCCTTCGGAATCTGATTTGCTTCAATCTCTTTGTTCTAAACTACAATGATCAGCGTCCTACTCGCTCAAACTCTGTCACTGGTTTAAAAGTCTTTCTACTGAGCACATGTAAGAACCCTTGCTGATATTTTTGTTAAAGATCATTTTTGGTTTGAATCTGAGAGCTGAAGATGACCTCTGGACTGTGAGCAGTATTATGTGTTAAAAAGAGCAAAGAAGATTGTGTTTGTTTCGGAGGCCAGACCTGAAAGTTAATTGCAGGTTGGTTCTTCATCAAAAACTCTGGAGATTCTTTTGGCCATTAATGAGGTCAGTGTCTGACAACTCCTACCAGCAAGGCTGGGATAGGATATGATCAAACATAAGTGACGGCTGGAGTTTTTGAACTGCGGCTCTCTGATGATACTAAGCTAGGTGGGCCTAGTACAAGGGTCTACACCTGTTCCTATTTTCTACATTTCTATTCTGTTCAAGGTGGGATATAAAAACAAAATGATTGTAACTGAGACACATATCAGCACAACCTCATCACCAAAGGATGAAAATCCTGTAACTCCTTACCAAACAGCAATCTGGGAGTAGCTTCACCACACAGACTGTAGCAGGCTGTTAGAAGATTACAGGGTGACTTGGACAGGTTAGGTGAGTGGTCAGATGCATGGCAGATGCAGTTTAATGTGGATAAATGTATGGTTATCCACTTTGGTGGCAAGAACAGGAAGGCAGATTACTCCCTAAATGGAATCAATTTAGGTAAAGGGGCAGTACAAAAAGATCTGGGCGTTCTTGTACACCAGTCAATTAAGGTAAGCATGCAGGTACAGCATGTAGTGAAGAAGGCTAATAACATGCTGGCCTTCATAACAAGAAGGATTGGGTATAGAAGCAAAGAGGTTCTTCTGCAGCTGTACAGGGTCCTGGTGAGACCACACCTGGAGTACTGTGTGCAGTTCTGGTCTCCAAATTTGAGGAAAGACATTCTGGCTATTGAGGGAGTGCAGCGTAGGTTCACGAGGTCAATTCATGGAATGGCGGGACTACCTTACGCTGAAAGACTGGAGCGACTGGGCTTGTATACCCTTGAGTTTAGAAGACTGAGAGGGGATCTGATTGAGACTTATAAGATTATTAAGGGATTGGACACTCTGGAGGCAGGAAACATATTTCCGCTGATGGGTGAGTGCTGAACCAGAGAACACAGCTTAAAAATATGGGGTAGATCATTTAAAACAGAGATGAGGAGAAACGTCTTCACCCAGAGAGTGGTGGCTGTGTGGAATGCTCTGCCCCAGAGGGCAGTGGAGGACCAGTCTCTGGATTCATTTAAGAAAGAGTTGGATAGAGCTCTCCAGGATAGTGGAATCAAGGGTTATGGAAATAAGGCAGGAACAGGATACTGATTAAGGATGATCAGCCATGATCATATTGAATGGTGGTGCAGGCTCGAGGGTAGAATAGCCTACTCCTGCACCTATTGTGTATAAAAGGAGTTTGGTTGTTAATGTTTCAGCATGAAGACTTAAAAATCCTATGGACCTGTGAAACAATGCATCATGGAAACTGATTAAGTAATCTGCTCAGATTTGTTCTTTTTTACTCTTGATTTAGCTCTTAATTGTTTATTTATCTGTCTTTGGTGTGAATGGGGCTGAAAACAAAGGTTATTGGGTTAAATCATTGCTGTGTTTGCTCCAGGTTATATGCAGTATGCTCTTGGGAGACATTTGTGCACGTGCCAATGACTGAGATTGATGGAAAAGTGTCTACTGCTACAGTCTGTGTGGTGAAGCTACTCCCAGATTGCTGTTTGGTAAGGAGTTACAGGATTTTTATTCTTTGGTGATGAGTTTGTGCTGATATGTGTCTCAGTTACAATCATTTTGTTTTTATATCCCACCTTGAACAGAATAGAAATGTAGAAAATAGGAACAGGTGTAGGCCCTTGTAGTGTTTGATCCCGCTCCGCTATTTAGTGTAATCATGGCTGTTCATTCTACTCAGCTTATTCCATTTTAAACCCATACCCTTTGATCCCTTTAACCCTCAGAGCTATACCTGTCTTCTTGGCAACATTCAATGTTTGTCTTAACTGGAGTTTGCTGCCATAGAAAAGCACAGGCTCACCACTCTGAGTAAAAAATTTTTTTCTCATCTCTGTCCTAAACAGCCTACTCCATATCCTTAATCTGGGACCCCTGATTCTCGACTCCCAGATCATTGACAGCAATCTTCCTCCATTTACCTTGTCAGTCCTTGTAAAATTTTATTGGTTTCTGTGAGATCATCTCCCGTTCTTTTCGATCTCAGTGTGTTTCGATCTGACAATCCATTCTGTCCTCATACAGTCAGTCCTGACATCCCAGGAATCGATCTGGTAAACCTTTGTTGTACAGCCTCCATAGCTAGAGTGTCCTTTGTCAGATAAATATTCCAAAACCACACACCGTACTCCAAATGTAGTCTCACCCTGTACAATACTAGAACGACATCCCTGCTCCTGTATTCAAATCCTCTCACTATGAAGGCCAACATACCAATTGTCTTCTTCATCTCCAGGTGCACCTGCATGCTTACTTTCAGCGACTTGTGTACAAGAACACCGGATTTAATTTAACATCCCCCTTTCCCAGCCTATCCCCATTCAGATGATAATTGAATTTGTTTTTGTGATTACATTGGATAACCTCCTGTTTATCTACATTATCCTTCACCCGCCTCGCATTTTTGCCCACTCCCCCGATTCCAAATCACACTGAAACATTTCCACATTGACTTTGCAATTCACTGTCCCACCCAGCTTCATGTCATTTACAATCTTGGAGATATGACATTTAAATTTCCTCATCTAAAGCGTTAATAAATAAATTGTGAATAGCTGGGGTCCAAGCACCTTATCCCTGCTGTACCATATTGAGCACTGTCTGCCATTCAAAAAAAAAGACCTGTTTATTCCTGCTGTTTGTTTTCTGTCTGCCAGCCAGTTCTGTATCCGTGTCAATACTGTATACCCAATCCCAAGTAAACCACATCCACTGCCTCCTTATCAATGCTAAAAGTTGCATTCCTGAAACATTCCAGGAGATTTGTTCAACATGAAGCCTTACTTTTAAGCAGAGTCATCTAATTCTAGGCATGATGTGGAGGAGCCAGCGTTAGACTGGAGTGGTCAAAGTTACAAATCACACAACACCAAGTTATAATCCAACAGGTTTATTTGGAAGCACTAGCTTTCAGAGCAAGCTGTGCTCCAAAAGCCAGTACTTCCAAGTAAACCAGTTAGACCATAACTTTGTGTTATGTGATCTAATTCTAGATTATCCCACAAGAGGAAACATCATTTTCACGACCACTCTGTGAATGCCAGTTAAGATCTCTAGTATGTTTTAATCAAATTACAGAGATATCCAGCACAGAAACAGACCCTTCAGTCCAACTCACCCATGTCAACAAGCTATCCTAAATAAATCTAGTCCCAGCATTTAGCCCATATCCCCATAAACCCTTCTTATTCATATACTCATCCAGATTCCTTTTTTAAATTTTGTGATTGTACCAGTCTCCACCACTTCTTCTGGCAGCTCGTTCTATACGTGCACACCTTCTGCGTGAAAACTTTGCCCACTAGGTACCTTTTAAATCTTTCCCCTGTCACCAGAAACCTATGCCCTCTAGTTTTGGACCCACTCCCACCCCAAGGAAAAGGCCTTCTTCATTTCCCCTCCCCAGGCCCCTCATGATTTTATGAACCCCAATCCCTCAGCCTCCGAAGCTCCAGGGAAAGTAGCCATCTGTAATTTATCTAAATTTCAGTCGATACAAATGTAGCTTGCTTAACCTTTCGTCCTAAGACAACTTGACCATTCTAGTCATAGAGTTCTACAGCACAGAGACAGGCCTTTGGGTCAAACTGGTCCATGCTGTCCAAAATGTCCATCCATGCTAACCCCATTTCCCTGTACTTGGCCCATATCCTTCAAAACCTTACCTATCCATGCATTTGTCCAACTGCCTTTTAAATGTTAATATACTCACCTCAACCACTTCTGGCAGTTCATTCCATATGCGTAGCAACCCGTGTGTAAAAACAATTTCCCCTTAGGTTCCCTTGTATTCTTTCCCCTCTAACCTTAAACCTCTAGTCGTCAATTTCCCAATTCTGATCCCTCGGAAAAAGACTGAGTGCATTCCCCCTATCCATGCCTGTCATGATGTTACAGACTTCTATAAGATTTCCCCCTCAGTCTCCTGTCCTCTAAAGAAAAAAGTCCTAGCTTGTCCAACCTTTCCCTATAACTCAGACCCTTGAGTACTGGCAACGTTCTTGTAAACTTCTTCTGCACTCTTTCCAGTTTAATAACATCCTTCCTATAACAAGGTGATCAAAACTGAACACAATACTCCAAGGGACGTCCTGTATAACTGCAACATAACTTCCCAACTTCTGTACTCACTGCCCTGACCAATGAAGGTCAAAGTGCCAAAAGCCTCTTTCACTGCCCTGTCTACCTGTGACTCCAGTTTCAGTGAACTGTGCACCTGAACTCCAAGGTCCCTCTCTTCCACAGGACTCCTTAAGGCCCTACCATTCACCATGAGATTCCAATCTTGATTTGACTGAGGATGGGGGGGGAGCTGATTTGAGGTTTACAAAATCATGAGAAGTATAGACAGGATGGATGGCAAGAAGCTTTTTCAAAGAGTGGGGGATTCAATTACTAGGGTCACGAGTTCAAGGTGAGAGGGGAAAAGTTTAAGATATGTGTGGAAAGTTCTTTACACGGAGGGTAGTGGGTGTCTGAAAGGTGTTTCCAGCAGAGGTGACAGAGATGGGCACGATAGCATCTTTTAACATAGATCCAGATAGATACATGAATGGGAAAGGAGCAGAGGGATACAGATCCTTAGGAATGAGGCAACAGCTTTCGATAGATGATCTGGATCAACGCAGGGTTGGAGGGCTGAAGCATCTGATCTTGTGCTGTAATTTTCTTTGTTCTTTGTTCACAATCCTTTGGGCGAAGAAGTTCCTCATCAACTCAGTCTAAATCTGCTTCCCCTTATTTTGAGGCTATGACTGGTTTCAGCTGTCAGTGGAAACATCCCCCCCCTCGTCAACCTTATCTATTCATTTCATAATGTTATGTTTCCAGCCTTGGGCAACTGACTGTGTGTTCTGCTTTCCACCCACAGTCGCAAAGATTAGGTGGATTGGCCATGCTAAATACACTTGTAGTGTCCGGGGATGTACAGGATTAGTCTTGGGGGTAAATGGAGGCTGGGTTTGAGAGGGATGCTCCCTGGAGGGGTGGTGTGGACCCAGTAGATCAAATAGCCTGCTTCCACACTTTAGGGATTCTGTGTTAGATGTGAGATGATTTGGGTCTTAACGAGTAGGGTGAACAAGTGATAGAGGAATAATTAAACATTGTGATTCTCATAAGAGTGTGCTGACTGTAGATGAAACTTTTTGAAGTTTTACAGGTGGGGAACTAAGGAAATCCTTTCACACAGATGAAATATCTGAATGATTGTGCTGTTGTGTAAGTAAATGGGGCAACCATTTGATTCCTGCTCATTGATGTGGCACAATATCTCCCTCTCAGACTCCAGCTACTCATCTCCGATCTGAAATTCTGAGCAAGGTGTTAGATATTGTTCTTGGGGCTAAAAGGATCAAAATGTGTGCAGCGAAAGCAGAAACGAAGTACAGTGGTGACCCTGGAATCCAAACGCCCTATTGTTCGAACAACTTGGAATCTGAACGATTATTTCGTGAAAATTTTGCCCTAAAATCCGGACACATTTTCAGAATCTGAACACCATGTACCATTCAGGTCGCACATTATTTGTTCAGTTTGTCCTGGGAAGTAGTCGTGAAAGCATCTCTCGTGTGTCCATCACTAGTTTACCTTGTGTTATCACCTTGATTTGTGCTGGGTTTATTTTTTAATTATCACCCTTGTGCATTCATCATTGCACCCAAGTAGAGCAGTGAAGCAAATAAGTGCATTTACCATTAGCACTCCTCACCTAAAGTAGATGGAAGTTATTTTCATGTTAGTACATTTATTTCTTGCTTTTATTATTATTACTTGATATTTAGGTCATTTACTCACTTTACTTAACCTTGTGTATTTGCCGTTAAGAGTGTTTTGGAAATTTTTTCCTGGGTCCAGAAACGGATTAATTCACTTTCCATTATTTCTCATGGGGAAAATAGCTTCGGAATCCGAACTTTTCGCAATCCGAACAGCCTCCTGGAACGAATTGAATTTAGATTCCGAGGCACCACTGTACTGAGTTCGGTGATCACCGATGATCGTATTGAAGGTAGAGCAGACTCGAAAGGCAAACGACATGCTCCTGCTCCGACATTCAGTGTTTCAAGACGCCAACATCTCGTACAGATGTGTTTGCTCTGGGTCACTTTCATGCCTAGCAGTTCCTTCAGGGAAGCCATCCTGTTTTGCTTTTTTTGTTTTATTAACCCCCGCACTACTGCCTAACTGCGGTAGTGCTTATTTTTTTCCCCAGCACCTATGATGTGTGTGTGCAGGTGTGAGACTCAGTGAGAGACACAAAGTGTACAAATCTTTATTCAATTTCCACCACCAGGAAAATAGGAAAACACGGAGTGGCCTGTGACAAGTAGTGCCCTTCACATCAAAGGGCAATGCTGTGTGATCAAACAGTGAAGGGGAGGGCAGGGATTCCTGTTTTGCTTTTATTTTAATATAAGCCAATTAGGAAACACAGACCAATTGAGATTCAATTTATTCTGATGCAAGACCAGTTTGAGCTGGAACGGAAATGAAGCAGAAGTTGCAGGGTACAACCTTGAGTACCGTGGAACACGGAAGGGTCCGACAAATTCCATTGTGAGACTTTAAGGGGAGATTCTTGGGAAAATTGCTTTCTAAATGGACACTGTCCCTATGCTGCATTTGAAGAAGCGCATTGTTTTCATAGGTCTACCTGTGGGGTCTTCTTATCCATTTTAACTAAAAAGACAGCATTTGCTTTATTCTCGGGACATGGGTATCAGCAATGAGTCCATCTGTCTAATCTAAATTTTGATGGGGGGAACATGGTGGTTTCCTTCTTATCGACTGCTGCAGACAAGCTGGTGAAGGTACAGCCACAATGCTTTCATAAGGATTTACAGAATTTTCACCCAGCAACAATCCACAATTAGCAATTCATGTCTGAATCTTTCCAGGGCACCTAGGCTGGAGCAGTGGCGGGAAATGCTGCAGCAGCAGCCAGGAAAGCGGGGACACAGTAACTGGTAAGCCCATGAATCTGGTGCAGCGCGGCTTCCGGCCTAGTCTTTACAGAGCAGCAGTGGTGAAATCCCGCAGCAGCAGCTGAGAAGGTGGGTACGCAGCAACCGGTAAGTGTGGTACAGATGAGGGCCTAGCTTTTACAGGGCACTTAGCAGTTGTGAAAGCCAGCTGCAGCAGCTGGGAGGCAGGGGCACAACAACTGGTGAGCCTATAAATCTAGTGAAGTGCGGATTCAAGTCTAGTCTTTCCAGAGCACTTAGGTTGGAGCAGCAGTCGGGAAATGCCGCAGCAGCAGCCAGGAAGGCGGGGACACAGTCGGGGGAGGCAGTGGCCTAGTGGTATTATCGGTGGACTGTTAATCCAGAGATCCAGGTAATGTTCTGGGGACCTGGGTTTAAATCCTGCCATGGCAGATGATGGAATTTGAATTCAATGAAAATGTGGAATTATTCTAATGATGACCATGAATCCATTGTTGGAAAAAGCCAACTGGTTCATTAATGTCCTTTTAAGGAAGGAAACCGGCATCCTTAGCTGCTCTGGCCTACATGTTACTCCAGACCTGTAGTAACGTGTTTGATTCTCAATAGCCCTCTGGGCAATTAGGGATTTACAATTAATACTGGCCTAGCCATTAATGTCCTCATCCCATGAATGAATTTAGACAAAAAAACTGGTAAGTCTGTAAATCTAGCACAGTGCGGATTTGGACCCAGTCTTAGCAGGGCACTTAGCAGCAGTCAGGAAACCCCATAGCAGCAGCCGGAAAGGTGGAGACACAGTCATTGGTAAACTTATAAATCTAGCATGGCGCAGACTCGGGCCTAGTCTTGGCAAGCCATGAATCTTAGAGCAGCGAGCGGCATGATGGGACACAGTAACTGGAAGCTGCAGGAACCTTCCGTGCAGCTCCTGTTGATGGCATAAGTTCAAAAAGTGAGGAAGACTCAATACTGGTGAGTACCGGGCACCAGGCAACTATTAATTAACCCTTTCTTGTCCCAACAGATTTAGACGAGTGGGAACTTAGTTACAGTTAACCTTTTCATAATCTTAGTGCTAGAGTTGGAAATTTAACAAATAAAGCGTGAATTATAGGTTTGAGGTATCAGGAGAGGCCAGCCAAGTGGAATGTGCAGCTTTTCATACGTGGGTAGGCCTGGATGCTGCCAGTGTCCTAGATGAGCACGTGCAGCAAGTGCTCCCAGGTGCAGAAGCTAGACCTTCGGTTCTCAGAGCTTGAGCAGCACTTAGAGACATTGTGGTGTTTGTATTTACGCCAAGTAGGATATGGAAGCTAGAGAACTCAGAAATAAATAGTGGTGTCTTGCAAGACACTGGAGAAGTGTCCGTTCTCCCAGTGTCTGCGTGGGTTTCCTCCGGGTGCTCCAGTTTCCTCCCACAGTCCAAAGATGTGCGGGTTAGGTGAACTGGCCATGCTAAATTGCCCGTAGTGTTAGGTAAGGGGTAAATGTAGGGGTATGGGTGGGTTGCGCTTTGGCGGGTCGGTGTGGACTTGTTGGGCCGAAGGGCCTGTTTCCACACTGTAAGTAATCTAATCAAGTCCACACCGACCCACCGAAGCGCAGCCCACCCATACCCCTACATCTACCCCTTCATCTAACACTACGGGCAATTTAGCATGGCCAATCCATCTGACCTGCATCTTTGGACTGTGGGAGGAAACCAGAGCACCCGGAGGAAACCCACACAGACGCGGGGAGAATGTGCAAACTCCACACAGTCAGTTGCCTGAGGTGGGAATTGAACCCAGGTCTCTGGCGCTGTGAGGCAGCAGTGCTAAACACTGTGCCACCGTGCTGCCCACGGTGGTCACACTGCAGCTCAAGGGACAAGTGAGAAGAAGGGAATAGGTAACCTCCCCAGACAGACCAGAATGAACAGACAGCCATGCAAGAGTCCCCTGGGATCTGACTCACCAACCATTATTTTGGATGTTGATGAGGGTATTGGTACCTCAGAGGAATACAGTCAGATCCAAGTTTCTGGCACCCTCAGCAGCTTGATTGTAGCAGGAGTTGTGGGAGTGGGGGGTGTTGAAGGATGGAGAAAGGAAGTGCAATACTGATTGGGCATTCTTTAGTCGGGGAAACACCGAATTCACACTGAGGAGAGGCCATTCATCTGTCCCTCGTGGGAAGGGGCTTGCTTATCCATCCAGCCTGTTGACACATCAAGTTCACAAATGAAGAGGTCACAGCATCATTGTTTACTAAAAACCATGTACAGAAGCATCTGATGAGCAGACTGTGTTTTTCATTTTTCCTGATATCTCTCACAATAAAACAGGGAATTCTTTAGAAAGACAGGTTGTTCTATCTATGTGGATTAAATGTCTATTGTATAATTGTACCTGAGGTTTACAAGCTCCTGTGAGCTCCTCCATCTCATGCCATTTTAATGCAGATTTTAAACAATTTATTTCAAACAGGTCTATTTTAAGTCAGCACCAACCTTAATGTGATTGTTGCATGTAAGGGCTAGTCGGTTTTATACCAGCAATTTAAACCTGTTGTTTTACTTTGTCAGGAACAGATCATTGTTTGACACCAATTCTTGATTTGGCAGCAGATTTCCAGCATTCATTGATGTTCTTCCTGACTCAAAGCATAATTATAAAGAGGCTTTCTGTTCTGTGCCTGAGTCAGAACCATTGAAAAGTGTGGCTGGGAAGCATTTCTCCTACATTTTCAGGATTAATTCAGATGGGGATTTTGCTGTCAGAGAAGCGAGATGAGAAAGATCACTCTTTGTCCCTCTCAGTGTGACTCTGAAGGGCTGTGTGGAGGCTGAAGTTCTGTACTTGCCAACGATCCCTCCACAGATTATCCTTTCTAGCCAGATGATGTTAAACTTTCAGATGGGAAAGGAAAATCGACAGCTGAATTATTAACCATGTCTCCAAAATATCAAGTTGCAGCCCAGTTACAATGATTATTAACATCAGCAGAAGCAAAATTCAAATGTTACAACATTTTGATTAGAATCCCTACAATTTGGAAAGAGGCCATTTGGCTCAACAAGTCCACACCGACCCTCAGAAGAGTAACCCACCCAGACCCAATCCCTACACTATTGTCTATATTTACCCCTGACTATTGCACCTAACACTGAGCAGTTCAGCACGGCCAGTTCACCTGATCTGCACATCTTTGGACTGTGGGAGGAAACCAGAGCACCTGGAAAAAAACCCGCACACACACACTGGGAGATTATGCAAACCCCACACAGACAGTGGCCCCAGACTGGAATCTGGCGCTGTGAGGCAGCAGTGCTAACCACTGAGCCACCATGCCGCTCATAATCCTTCCTGACTGATTAACAATAGAATGCAATTGCTGCTGACACTTGAACTCACAAGTGTCTCAGTCAGTGAGCTGAGTGACTATTGTCGCACATACAAAACAGGTGAATAGCTTCTCATTATCAATGGGTTTGTCAAGAAAGACATCAAGTCTATTTTGCTTTTAAATCCCTGATCACAAAATTTGAAAGGTTTTTGTTTCAAAATGAGCACATTGCTGCATAATGACGTGGATGACTGCTTTGAATCTTTTCCCAAACTGAACAGATGACAGTTCTTTCAACGTGTGAATGTGCTGGTTGACAATGAGTTAACATAATCCTCTGAAGCAAGTCCCACAGTGAGAGCAGTTGAATGGTCTCTTAGTGCGAACACATCAGCTCCACAAAACCTTCATACAACTTCCTGAAATCAGACATTTTTTTTTCCTTTTTTTTATTAACCAAATTGCAAAAACAAACAGTTACATTTACAGCTGCATACAAGAGACAGCAATTTTACAAGGGAGAGGAGCAAAGCCAGGCCCCAAACCCTACTGTTCAAACAGTTTACAGGGACGTGAGGATAAACCTCAAATCCCAGTTTCACAAAAATATAAGGAGACATCAACAATGACATTTGAACATTAAACAATACGGTTACATACAAAAGTGCAGACAATACAGACCCAGCAAGCCCCCACCCTTCCCACCTTCCGACCACTCTAAGGCAGCCCGCCCCTTCCCACCTTCCAGTTCTCGGTCCACCCTGTGCCCCTTCCAGTTGAAATCAGACATTTAAAAGCTCTTCTGTCAATGAACACTTGTAGTGTGTCCACAATATGGGAATCAGAGTTATTGGGATAAGGTGGGAAACTAGAGTTGAGGATTGTCAAACTAGCTGTGGTCACTCTGGGCTCCACCCCACTTCCCAATCCTGTCTTCAGCTTGTGTACCAGATTTTCTTAAGCTTCTTTAGAACTGATAATAGCTAACAGCAACAGGCTAGTTGGTCTGTGCTGGAGTTTACGCTTTACAGGCTTCTCCTCCTCTCCTTCATTGACTTTATCTCAGTCGTTCAGCTCGTTTCCATTCCCTTTTCTTGAATGTATTCATCTCCATTCCTTTTGAAAAGTCTAGAAAGTCTTAGATGGCAGACTACGCAAAGTTCACGAGATCCAAGCACAAGTTACAACTCGCATCCAAAGTTTACTTGATGGGAGGAAGCAGTGAATGATGGTCACTGGGTGTTTGTTTATAAAACAGGATGATTGCTTCCAGTGAAGTTGCATTGGGCTTAGTCTTGCGTCCTTCCTTCCTGACTTAAATCATTGATGCAGTTGAGATGTATGCATCTGAATAAGAAATTTAGGAGATAATACAAAAGCTAAGGTGTCATCCCGTTTCCCTGTCGCCCTATGTGTCGAAGCAAACAGTCAGAGACACAGTATGCCTTTACCTCCTTCATCTTTATTCCAGGCCCTGGACAGAGAGAGAACGATCATCCATGTGCATGTAGACATGAGTTCTCAGTCGTCTCTCAAACAGCAGGTTCTTAATGAATTATATAGTCACTTACAAGGAGCAGCATTCAAATAAGGTAGCATCCATATTGATTGGGCGACTATTACAATCAGCGAGTGTTGATATTATACAATGAATGTTCTTAACCTTGTCAACTGGCTTTACATAAGGAATGCTTTTTCACCTCGTCAACCCACTACCATTGCCCCCACACCTCATTGTTAACTGCAAGTTCTTTTCTGATCCAAGTCATGCTAGCTGAGCCTTTGTCTCACGCAACCCGAAACTTAACTCTTTCCCTACCTGCTCATACATTGTACATTTTCTCAAAGGGAGTTCCTGATATTAAGAATGAAAGCTGTAGATCACAGGAAGTTAACAATGGACTCGTCAGGGCATGAGAAATCGGAGTGGGCCCATCGACCATGCTCTACCATCCAATAAATGTATGACTGATCTCACTGCGTGTCCCTTTTTGATGAAAAATCTGCCCACCTTTGAATATTTTCACTAACCCAGCCTCCAAGCATAAACAACCTTTTTGAGAGAAGAAACTCCTCTTCATCTCTGGCTTAAACCAAAGACTGTATTCTTAAACAGTTTCTCTGCACCAGATTCTCCCACAAGCGAAAACATCCTCTCAGCAGCTAACCGGCTATCAAAATTGTATGTTTTTATGAGATCACCACGCTCATTTTTCTAAACTCCAATGGCTACAAGCCCAGACCTTTCCTCATATAATAATCCTTTCATCCCAGTAATTGGTTTCCTGAACCTCTTTTTGAATGGTTCCCAATGCAAGGATAGCTCTCCTGAAGGAAGGAGGTTAGACTGTCATTCACATGTGACAGCAGGAATGTGCTGGGGTAATCAATTACACTCCATCTCTATTACACTACCCATCTGGGTAGATGCATTGACTTGTTCACCAAAGCAGTCATTAATTCCTGACTGTACTATTATGCAGAACAAAGGACACTTTCACCAGGCTCCTTTCAAACAAAATTTTAAAATAATCCATTGATTATAAAACAAGGAACTCATAAAGCTGACAGCAAACTCTAATTAACATCTGAGTTATAATCGGGGATAAGAACTATATTCCCTTTAAAGGCACACTCAAACAATACAAATAATACTGCCAAGATTACTATTAAAAAGAACACAAAGGTCTGAAAAGAAAGGGGAGGATTTTATGAACCTTCATGGCCCACTTCTCATCTATGAAATTGAATTGCTGACAGCCAGAGGATCGAGGATCTTTAGACTGGATTGAAATGGATGAAGGTACTGGGGGCATTCTAGCGAAGTTTGCCGATGATACGAAGTTAGGTGGACAGGCAGGTAGTACTGAGGAAGTGGGGAGGCTGCAGAAGGATCTAGACAATTTGGGAGAGTGGAAATGGCTGATGGAATTCAACGTGAGCAAATGCGAGGTCTTGCACTTTGGAAAAAAGAATAAAATCATAGACTACTTTCTAAACGGTGAGAAAATTCGTAAAGCCAAAGTACAAAGGGATCTGGGAGTGCTAGTCGAGGATTCTCTAAAGGTAAACATGCAGGTTGAGTCCATGATTAAGAAAGCGAATGCAATATTGTCATTTATCTCAAGAGAGTTGGATTATAAAAGCACTGTTGTGCTACTGAGACTTTATAAAGCTCTGGTTAGGCCCCGTTTGGAGTACTGTGTGCAGTTTTGGTCCCCACACCTCAGGAAGGACATACTGGCACTGGAACGTGTCCAGCGGAGATTCGTATGGATGATCCCTGGAATGGTTGGTCTAACATACGAGGAACGGCTGAGGATCGTGGGATTGTATTCATTGGAGTTTAGAAGATTAAGGGGAGACTTAATAGAAACTTACAAGATAATACATGGCTTGGAAAGGGTGGACGCTAGGAAATTGCTTCCGTTAGGCGAGGAGACTAGGACCTGTGGACACAGCCTTAGAATTAGAGGGGGTCAATTCAGAACAGAAATGCGGATACATTTCTTCAGCCAGAGAGTGGTGGGCCTGTGGAATTCATTGCTGCAGAGTGCAGTGGAGGCCGGGACGCTAAATGTCTTCAAGGCAGAGATTGCTAGATTCTTGATGTCACGAGAAATTACGGGCTACGGGGAGAATGCTGGTAAGTAGAGTTGAAATGCCCATCAGTCATGATTGAATGGCGGAGTGGACTCAATGGGCCGAATGGCCTTACTTCCACTGCTATGTTTTATGGTCTTATGGAAATCGAGCTGGATCAAGTGTTTGGGAAACGGTTAACAGTTCAGCTTTTTGGGATTATAAAGTATTCAGAAATACTGATATTTGGAAACTTTATCTGATTGCTAATAACTTAAACTGAGAGACTAAATGAGAGAGACTTGCAGTATCGGAGATTTCCTTCCTTACTGACCACCTAGATCAGTGAAAACATAGGTCATAGACATCAAGACCAGCAAGGGTTGCTGGGAAAGTTGTAATCAGAGAGTCAGAGAGATGTACAGCATGGAAACAGACCCTTTGGTCCAACTCGATCATGCCGTCCAGATATCCCAACCCAATGTAGTCCCACCTGCCAGCACCTGGCCCATATCCCTCCAAACCCTTCCTATTCATATACCCATCCAGATGCTTTTTAAATATTGCAATTGTACCAGCCTCCACCACCTCCAATGGCAGCTCACTTCATACATGTCAGTACTAATAATTCCTCATAGTCTTTTGAAAAGCTGTGTTTTCCTGGAATTAATTTCCATAAATCCAATCTCTGATCTCTCTAAAAGTTTTACCTGTCTTTTTCTTGCAAGTCATTGACTTTGTCCTTAGCACATAAAACACAGCAGACAATAAATCTGACCTTATTTTCCAAATAAATAACACTGAGTAAAAACTGTTTACATTCCAGAAGTTGTCCAAACATTTCCACATCTTCCAATTTTTCACACAATCCATAAATATGAATATGTATTCCCAACACTGTCCATGGTGCTTGAGGTCATTCCCACCAATGCCTTGTACAATCACAATAAGACTTGCAAATCAGGGCTATAAATCTGCTTGTTTTTCTGATTAATTGCTGTACATGCATACAACTGCTTGTGATTGAAGGACAACAGATCTCTCTGTACTTCAGCATTCTGTGGTCTCTTCTATTTAAGGACTATTCTGCTTTTCTATACTTCCTCCCAGAATGGACATCCACACAGTTTCGCACAATTCAGCTCAATCTGTCATTTTGTTTTCTTCAATACCTTTCTCGCTTTGTAAGTTCAGTTTAACCTCCTCATGTCTTGCTTAGCAAGTTTACTTACAATACAGTTGTCTGCTTCGTCCGAGTCACTAGTTATAGGTTGATCCGTGTTACTCCACTAATTAAAATTTGCAAACCTTAAAACTAATATTTATCCCAACAATCAAGTTGCTATTAGTGAGCCAACCCTCTGTCCATGATAACCCCTAACACTGTGAGCTCCTACTTCGCACAGAAACCTTTTACCTGACGTCTTATTGAACATTGGTTGGAAATCCAAATATATACCGTGTCTCCTTTCTCCACCTTCCTTGTCACATCCTCTTAAGAGATCAAATCTTGATGGCGGTGAGGATGGAGGAGAGAAGAGAGAGGGAAAGTCCTTCACAAGGAAATAACTTATGTCAGAGATATTGTAAAGATTTAACACACTACGCATTTAACACTGAGCTGATATGACTTTTTGTCCAGAATAATATTCCCCTTAAAATGAGTTGGTGTTTTTAACCTTGGCAAAGAAAGTGAATATGATTCAGGCCTGTACGTGATTGACAGAAAAGCCCAATCGCAGCAGTTATTTGTGAATTTGCTGGTGCCTCAGCAGAGTGGATGAGTTAGCAAATCTCTTCACACACAAGAAGCAGATGGATGCGCTCTCCCCAGTGTGAAATCACTGGTGTTAGCAGTTTGGATGACTGAATATATGCTTTTGCACACTCTGACAGGTGAATGGCCTCTCCCTAGCGTAAAGCCTGATAAGTCAGCAGACAGGATGACCAAATGAATCCCTTCCCATATTCTGTACAGGTGAATGGGTGTTCCTCAGTGTGAGGTCAGATAATTGCCTGAACTCAACCTCCGAGTGAGAGTACCTGATTAGTCTCTCGTCATGGTCAACACGTTGGTGACACATCAATTGCCCAGACCTTTTAAAGCTCTTACCGCAGTGTGGACATGTAAAAGGTCTTTGGTCAGTGTGAACTCACTGGTGAGCCAAAAGACTGCATGACAAAGTGAGTCTTTCTCTACACTCAGAGCAAGTGAATGGCCTCTCTCCAGTGTGACTGCACCGATGAGATTGCAACTGAACTTAGAATTGAATCCCTTCCCACGGTGCCCACATTTCATTTGTTTCTCCCCAGTGTGATGTTCTAAGAGTGAATTAGGAAACACTTGCAAATAAAGTAGAGGGTGGAATACATTTAATGGACAGAATGACCGACTCCTCAAATGACAGAATCTTACAACCAGAAGGAGGCCATTCAACAATTTGCATTTGTGCTACTTCTTTCAAAGTGCTGTTATTTTAGCCCCATCCATCCACTTGTATTTTGTAACCCTGTAAGTGCCACATTTTCAAATCCATGTCAACTGCCTTTCAAAATTTCTTCAGGATCAGATACCATCTTGTTTTCAGGTTGAAAATTCCAGGTTCTGACCACCGCCTTTTGCCGCAGAAACTGCTGAGTTCAGAGGTTGTAAAGAGTCCAATTGAAAGAAGAGCTGTTGTTCCCCCAGCTCCCACTGAGCTTTATTGGGATAGTGCAGTGTTGGATTAGGACAGAGAATTAAACACATGGCCAGAAGCTAAGGGGCCAGCTTAGAAACTGAAAGGATTTTGAAGTTGCAAAGTGGCTATATCTGTGTTTGATCTTCCCAAAATATACCATGCTGAATCATAAGCATCAGTCATTAAATTACATGAAATATAATTAAATCACCATTTCGGTTCATCTCAAAATATGGTGGAAAGTGTTAAGAAATGTCCTTTATTATGTGGTTAAATTATAAAGAGGTGTTATAATTTAGAGTTAATGTTTTACAAGATAAACAAAAATTATCATTGAATACAATGTTGCACATAGGGTGACTGGACCAATCAAACCACTTAGATTTAGATTACTTACAGTGTGGAAACAGGCCCTCCGGCCCAACAAGTCCACACCGACCCGCCGTAGCGCAACCCACCCATACCCCTAACCTTACACTACGGGCAATTTAGCATGGCCAATTCACCTGACCCGCACATCTTTGGACTGTGGGAGGAAACCGGAGCACCCGGAGGAAACCCACGCAGACACGGGGAGAATGTGCAAACTCCACACAGTCAGTCGCCTGAGGCAGGAATTGAACCCAGGTCCCTGGCGCTGTGAGGCAGCAGTGCTAACCACCGTGCCGCCCTTCTTGCTGATGTGACAAATAACCTAGGATAGATATAGAATCATTTGTTTTTCTGTATCTTATGTAGTACAGGTATCCCCTGCTTTTCAGATGTTCACTTTATGTAATTTTGTTTTTACGAAAGACCTACATTTGTACCTGTTTTTATGAATCCGAAGAGAATTTTCACTTGTATGAAAAAAAACGGCGATACTTTTTCCCATATAAATCATGCATTTACACCATTTTCGGCTTACGATAGATTTCCTGGGAACACTCTCTACTTTCGGAGAGTGGGTGCTATCTGTATTAAATATTTTATACTGCTCCTGTGTAACTGGCAGTTTTTTTCTTGGCTCCAACAGAGAAATGGATAATTCCCACGTGGTTTGCTGCAAACAGTAATATATTATGCAGTTTAATTTATAAGCCAGCAGGTTTATTTGGGAGTGCAAGCTTTCAGAGCGCAGCTCTTTCATCAGTAGCTGGTGGGGCAGGATCATAGGACACAGAATTTATAGTAATAAAGTGTAAATTCTGTGTCCTATAATCCTGCCCACTAGCTACCCAATGAAGGCGCTGTGCTCTGAAAGCTCGTACTTCCAAATAAACCTGTTGGATTATAACCTGGTGTTGTGTGATTTTCTTAACTTTGACCACCCCAGTCCAACAACGGCACCTCCACATCATGGTTTATAAACGGTTTTATGCCTCTCTGTGCTTCAGGACTTCAAGTTTAGGAAATAAAACGTACTCAAAATCTGGCTAGTGGGACAAATACTTTTAAATGTTCACTTTATTTTCTCCCTATTCGTTTTTTTTATGTATGAGAAAGATAACAGTCTTTTGAGTTGGAACATTTGTGGAGGAGGAGGGTGCTGATATAGTAATGGCGATCGCATTTCCCACAATGCCGAGCGCTCAGGATAGCGCTCTAGCTCGCACCAACTACGCATGCTCCTAGGTCCGGGCGCAGGGCATTCTGGACAGTCCCTTTGTCATGAGATGTACTCGATAGAAGCAGAGGTGAGGGGTGAAAGAGGAGTTGTCTTAGAGACAGAGGGAGGATCCAAACACAGACAAAAACAGCTGAATTCCGAAGGTGAGGTAAGGTGAAGGTGACTGCATTAAATATCACCGCAGCATTTGTCTGAGTGTTGCATCAAGAGGCCTAGTACAGCAGTGGGAATTAGGATAAAATCTCTGCCTGGAGTCTGACTTTGCCCAAAGGGTGGTGGATGTTGGAGGTCGATCATCTCAGTCCCATGCTATCATTGCAGGACTTCCTCAGGACACCTTCAGCTTCCTTATCAGTGACCTCCTCGCCAACAGAAGTAAGACTTGGCACTGTATTGCCATTCCTCAATCATTGAAACTCTTAGAACTCATTAACAGCATTGTGGTTGCATGCACACCACACTGCAATGAGATGGGGACATCTCTGGCTAGACCAGCATTTATTGCCCATCCCTAATTACAAGCAGGACGGTTAAGAATCAACCACATTGATGTGGGTCTGGAGTTGCATGTAGGAAGCCAGACTGGGTTTGGATGGCAGTTTCCTTCCCTAAAGGACATTAGTGAACCAGATGGGTTTTCTTGACAATGGATTCACAGTCATCATTAGACTGTTAATTCCAGATATTTATTGAATTGAATTCAAATTTCACCATCTGCCATGGTGGGTTATAACGTGGAGATTGACCTCCCCTCTGGGAGCTAAAACCAAATCACACAAACCATAATCTGTTTAAAATGTCCATGAGAAGGGGTGTAATCCGTTTTTTTCTAGTGGTTAAGTAAAAGAAATCCCTGATTCTCCCCTCACAATTAACAAGTGACAATTTATCTCACTCTAACAGTGAACAACCTAACTAGTAACAAACCAAATAAATCCCTTCTAGCTACTAACTAATAAAACAAGACTCTAATAGTATGCTGTTCCAGTAAGTAGAAGTCCACTTGTATACAAAAAATAATAATTTAGTCTCTTCAAATTACAGCCAGGTTACATGTCTTCTAGAATTTTCTGTGCTTTCTCCATCAATTCCTCTTCTGTGAGGAGTGCTTTAACGGTAGATTCTTCTATCAGGAGTTTAGATGTGTGTGCTGCAGTGTCGTATATAGATGGTGTTTTCTCTAAGAGATGGAAGTTAACTTTGCTGATTTTTCAATCTGCTTCCTTCTTTTATAACTTTGATGACCTACAATCGGATTGGTCCTAGGTTGTCAAAACCATCAGATTTAAATTTACTACGTTTTCGGTAGCTAAGGGCCTGATTTAAATTGGTTGGCTAAATTCAAAACCTTGCTAAAACTGCTGCTTGGCCTTTCGATACAAAATGTTTCCATTTGGGTGCTCTGTGTACTAGCAAACTGAAGCTGCTGCCAGACATCTATTTTAATGCTCAGCACAGAAAAATACACCATCTTTTAGAGAAACCGTACAATGCTTTCCTCATTTTACACACACCAACTTCGCAACACCTCACCCCTTAAGAAAAAAATGAACCGTCATTATGAAAAGATGGCCTTTTTTTCTCTCTTAAAGCCTTAACTCCGTTTTACTAGATCCATTGACCAATAATCTACGGTTATACGTTTTATACAAATTCTATTTAGGCACAACATGAAACACTCCCATTCCTATCTTGTATTTACATTTTTCTTTTAAATCTGTTAATATTTTCGCGACCTGCAATATGTACAATCTGTAAATTAAATGCTTGTAACTTGAGACTCCAACGAAATGTGTTCTTATCCTGAAACCACTGTAGAAATATTGAAGGATTATGATCAATATGTGCAGTCATCTCTGATACGTTGCTTGCAACGTAAACATTAAAATGTTGTAAGGCCACTACCGAACTCAGTAATTCATTTTCAAAAGTTTTCTGTTGGATAGTGAGTTTGTTTGAAAAGTAACCAGTTCCTCCTGTCACAAACTAACTCCCATCCCAGCACCTACATCGCTTGTGTCGATGGTGACTTTTAAAGGGTTTCAGGAAATTTGGCGTGGTTAAAACTGATGCAATGGTTAAAACTACTTTTAAATTCTCAAATACCTCCTAGCTTTGTTCGGTCCTTGGAAATTTTGTGCTATATTTCAACAAATCTGTCAACGGTGCCAATATGGAGCTAAAGTTTGATTAAAAATTTCCTGTAGTATCCACTCAGTCATAAAAATTGTTATACTTCCTTCTTCAAGGATAGTTCCTCGATGTCATTTGAGCATATCCAATGCTGTGCCAGAAGAATGTCACTTCTGCCTTCACAAGATCTATTTTTGTCAAGTTTATGGTCAACTTTGCCTTCTGTAGTCTCTCAAAGAGCTCTGCGAAATGCTTCATGTGATCTTTCCACGAATGGCTAAAGATCACTAAGCCATCTATGTAGACGGCACAATTAGTCAATCCTGCAACAGCTCTGTTCATAAGCCTTTGAATAGTGACTGGTGCATTTTTCATTCGAAAGGACATTACTTTAAGTTGATTTGGAGTTACAAAAGCAGAAACTTGCTTTCTCCAACAATGGTACTTGCCAGTAACCACAAAGTAAGTCCAACTTTGTGATGTAAGTGGCTTGACTCACTTTTTCCCACACAATCCTTCAGCCTTGGAATTGGGTACGAGTCAGAATTTGCCACAGCGTTGACCTTCTGATAATCTATACAGGATCATTAAGTGCTATCAGGATTCAGGACCAACATGATCAGCGAACTCCACTTGATTTGATTCATCTCTGTAATGTCAACTTGGAGCATCGCTTCCACTTCCTTCTGAACCTGACCTCCTTTGAGAGGATTAAGCTGGTAGGGGTGTTGTTTTATCAAAACAGCAATGCCTATGTCAAACGTAAAAGATAGGAACAGGAGGAGGCCATTCGGCCCTTCAAGCCTGCTCCACCATTCATCACAATCATGGCTGACATCCAACTCAATAGCCTAATCCTGCTTTCTCCCCCATAACCTTTGATCCCATTCACTCCAAGTGCTATATCTAGTTGCTTTTGAATACACTCAATGTTTTGGCATCAAAACTACTTTGGGAGAAGAGATGTCTCCTCATCTCTGCCCTAAATGATCCTCAGACTGTGACCTCTGGTTCTAGACACACCCACCATCAGGAACATCCTCCCTGCATCTACCCTGTCTGGTTCTGTTAGAATTTTATAGGTGTCTATGAAATCCCATCTCACTCATCTGAACTCCAGCAAAACCAATCCTAACCTAGTCAATCTCTCCTCATTTTTATCAGCCTCGGGATCAGCCTGATAAACCTTTGCTGCACTCCCTCAAGAGCAAGAGCATCCTTCCTCAGAAAAGGAGACCAAAACAGCGCACAGTATTCTAGGTGTGGCCTCACCAAGGCCCTGTATAACTGCAGCAACACACCCCTGCTCCTGTACTTGAAACCTCTCACAGTGAAGGCCAACATACTATTTACCTTCTTTATCGCCTGCTGCACCTGCATGCTTACCTTCAGCGACTGGTGCACAGGGACACCCAGGACCCACTGCACACTCCCTTTTCCCAATGTACAGCCTGTCAGGTAGTAACCTCCGTTCTTGTTTTTGCTTCCAAAGTGAATAACCTCACATTTATCCAAATTATACTGCATCTGCGATTGATGTGCCCACTCACCCAACCTGTGCAGATCATGCTGAAGGATCTCTGCATCTTCACCACAGTTCACCCTCCCACCCAACTTACAAACCTAGTGTATTGTGGCATTGGTCCTCACAACCTTGTAATAATTTTTTTTTAAATCAATTCTCTGTTCCTGGGAGATAGCTCACTACCTTGTCCCATTTCTTCAGGATTTGCTCATTAGTCAATTTATTCTTAGGCATGTCAAAGTCCAAATCTTCTGGATTTGATTCCTCACTCTGGCAATAAAATTGGACCCTTGGTCTGGCCGAACCTCCCTGAATAGTCCATAAGGGGTTAAAAAAAAAGTAAGAAACTCTTTCCTAACGTTTTTTGCCGTGACATTCAGTAATAGTGTTTCCTCCGGAAACCCGGAAGAATATCCATTATGGTTAGTAAATACTGATTCTCACTTTTTGTTTTAGGGAGGGAATCTATGCAATCAATCATAACCTGTGTGAATGGTTCTTCACATGCACAAATTGGCATCATAGGCACTGGTTTTATCACTGCCTGTGGTCTTTCTACCATCTGACACATATGACGGGTATGGCAAAATTCAACCACATCTTTAGGTAATCTAGGCCAATAAAAATACTTATGTATCTTAGCCTGAGTCTTCCTCACTCCTAGATGAACCTCCTACAGCTGCAATGCTTCCTTCTGCATTCTACCAACAACACAATCTGGTGAACCTGCAGTAACCTGCCATGGTCTCCATTTCCACCTTAAGGTAATAGCATTCTGGAATACACTCGAATTCTTTTTCTGAGTAGGCTGTGAGATATAAATCCTTTATTGTCTCACCTTTTTGTTGTAACTCCATTAATCTGTCAGAACTAAACACACGCTAATCTGTTTTTTTCCTTTATCATCTCATCAAACAGAGTGTTAGCTAACTGGACCTCAACTCCTTCATCTTGCTCTTTTGTTTTCCTTTCTTGTTTTAACTTAATTCCTGTGAGATCTTGTCACCACACAGTCTGGAAAAATTCCAGGGTATTTTTCTTTTAACTCCTCAGTTCCCTGGATTTCTTTTGGCTTTTCCACTACAATGGGCATCACTCCCACCTGTGATCCTGCTATATCATTTCCAAGAATAAACTGTAATCTTGGAATAGCCAAGTTTTCCATCACTTCCATTATCATTTCCCAAGTCTTGATTTGACTCACTAGCTTTATCTTAAACAGGGGAACACTACTCCTCTCGCCACTTATTCCACAGATTACCACTCTCTCAGGCAATATTTCAGAAGGAGTTTGAATATTTTCATCTCTTACTATTAGAGACAGACAAGCTCCCATATCTCTCAATATTTTAACTTCTTTATCTAGTCTTCCTGTTCTGATTGAGTAAATCTTGAATTTATGTGTCCCACCTTATTGCACTGAAATCTCCTGAGGTCTTTCACCTCTTTTTCACCCTCTTTGGTTTCTTTTTTCACCTGTGCTAAACTGTTCCCAGTATGATCTACTTTTTGTTTTTCATCGAAGGATCTCTCTCTTTCCCAACTTCTATCCTTCACAGAATGAAATTGCTGTTGGAAGCTGGATGTCAATTTGTGCCCATCTGCCATCGCTGCTGCTCTTCTGTCTGTTTGAACTTGCTGTTCCTCAATATGTGTTCTTATCACTTCTGGAAATGGGTTTTTAAACTCCTCCAGCAGAATAAAATCTCTATGATCCCATATGTCTTCTATCTTGAATGCTTTCATCCACCTGTTGTTTAATTCATTCAAACTCGAGATAAGTCTGACCTGGTTCCTTTCTTACATTTCTGAACCGTTATCTAGATGTTTCTGGTACCAATTCGAAGGCACTCAAAATTGCCTTTTTTTAAATCTTCATATTCTCCTGACATCTCTGACAGCCCTGCAAACACCTCACTTGCCCTGCCTACTACCTTGGTATGAATTAATATTACCACACAATCTCTGGCCAGTTCAAAGCAAATGAAAAAGGCTTCCTCATCTTTTTCATCAAATGTTAATGTTTGTATATACCCTACTAGGCCGTTGACCAAGATGAGTTTGCTCATTAAAGTCTCTTTGCTTCAGGTTTCAAATTCATTTTTCCAAGTTGAACCTATTCTTCCTTTCCTCTGCAGGAGTGGCTCTTTCGTTTTCTCCCCCTCTGCAGGAGTGGCTCTTTCGTTTTCTCCCCCTCTGCAGGAGTGGCTCTTTCCTTTTCTCCCCCTCTGCAGGAGTGGCTCTTTCCTTTTCTCCCCCTCTGCAGGAGTGGCTCTTTCCTTTTCTCCCCCTCTGCAGGAGTGGCTCTTTCCTTTTCTCCCCCTCTGCAGGAGTGGCTCTTTCCTTTTCTCCCCCTTTGCAGGAGTGGTTCTTTCCTTTTCTCCCCCTCTGCGAGGGTGGTTATTTCCCTTTCTTTTGCCCTCTTCTAACTCCAGCCTTTTAAGCTCATTTTATAACTCCAATTGTCTCATTTGGAATTCAATTTTTTTCTAATTCCACTGCACTTGACTGTTTCCTTGGTGTGTCTAAATACTTGGCTAACTCTGTTATAATTTCAGCTTTGTTTTTACCCCAGTTAAGCCCAATTTTAGTTTTTTTGCCTAATTCTGCAAGTGTCATATTTTTCTGTCTTTCTTGGCAAATTTGGGAAGCATCTTCACCCCCAGAACCTCTTTAGCAATGTTAAGAGCCATTTCCCCACTTTTTTGATTTAACCAACAACAAGCAACCAAATTTAAACAGATTTCCACTTCCCACTTAAGTTTTATCTATAGATCTCAGACCAAGCCCCCATTCTGGTACAAAGCCGATGTTGACATCTTCTCTGAGAATGAAAACCAAATCACCTGAAAGGGGAGCACTTCACCCTACAATCTATTAAAAGGAGTGGGAGAAGGTGCATAATCCATTTTTTTCAGCAACTTCTAGTGGTTAAGTAGAAGAAATCCCTGGCATTCACTTCACAATCAACAAGTGCACAATTTATCTATCTAACTCTAACAGTGAACAACCTAACTAAATTAGTAACAAACCAAATAAATTGCCTCTAACTACTAACAATTCCCGAATAAAACAAGACACGGTATGCTGTTCCAATAAATAAGAATTCCACTCATATACAAAAAACCCCATAATTTAATCTCTTGAAATTACAGCCAGATTACATGTCTTCTGGAATTTTCTGTGCTTTCTTTGTTAGGAGTGCTTTCTCTGTAATTGTTCTGTCAGGACTATAGATGATGTGCCGCAGTACCGTGGTATATGGATGGTGCTTTCTCTGAGAGCTGTTAACTCTGGCAGATGGCAGTTAGCTCTGCCAATTTTTCAACTGCTCCCTTCTTTTATAGCCTTGATGACCTATCGATTTTTACAATCGGATTGGTCCTAGGTTGTCAAAACCATCAGATTTAAATTTAGTGAGTTTTGGGTAGCTAAGGGCCTGATTTAAATTGATTGGCTAAATTCAAAACCTGTCGCCTTGATAAAACTTTGCGCAACCTCTTGATATGAAATGTTTCAATCTGAGTGTTCTGTGTACTAGCAAATTCAGGCTGCTGCTACAAATCAATTTTAATGCTAAGCACAGAAAGAAAACATCTTTTAAAGGGACCGTTCAATGCTTTCCACATTTTACAACCTTACAACTTCTCTGCCCTCATGAAGGTGGTGGTGCTGTTAGAATGGACAGTTATTGGCCTTACCTGTGATACCCACACACCATTAGCATGATAAAGTGGTTAAAATCTCAAATTCGCTGTTCTGTATTTCTATCCTGAACTGACTTTTGTAAACTCCTTTTGTAGGATTTTTGAAAGGAAGATTTTGCAGATACGAATCTCAAACCAAATATCCCATCAAATTCTGACCGATTCACTCAGTGCAGCAGTGACTGTGTATCGCTAAACATTTGATATTCATGGAGAAATGTTTTAATTGATTGCAAAGTCTGAAGAAACATCACAGCACTCACAGTTGGAGGAACTGTGTGGGGAGGAGGTGTGAATTGACCATCCAACCTGGAGAGACAAGAGGACACCAGCACCGCGGAGAAGCCGTGGAAATGTGGCGATTGTGGGAAGGGATTCAGCTCCCCATCAAAACTGGAAATTCATCAACGCAGCCACACTGGAGAGAGGCCATTTACGTGCTCTGTGTGTGGGAAGGGCTTCACTCATTCATCCAACCTTCTCCGACACAAGCAACTTCACACGGAGCAAAGTTCACTCATTTGCTCTGTATGTGGGAAGGCAATTAGTCAGTCGTCGAACTTTCTGAGGCATCAGCAAACTCACAGTGGAGAGAGGCCTTTCACTTGCTCTGTGTGTGGGAAGGGATTCACTCAGTCGTCCTACCTGCTGAAACACCAGCAAATTCACACGAGGGAAAGTCCTTTCTCCTGTACCTTCTGTGGGGAAGGATTTAACCGACTGTCCAGATTTCTGAAACACCAGCGCACTCACACTGGGGAGAGTGCGTTCACTTGCTTTATCTGTGGGAAAGGATTTAATCGACCATCCAAACTGCTGACACATCACCGCATTCACACTGGGGAGAGACCGTTCTCCTGTACCTTGTGTGGGAAAGGATTCACCAATTCATCTGACCTACTGATTCACCAGCGTGTTCACACCGGGGAGAGGCCGTTCATCTGTTCCATATGCGGAAAGGGATTTACTCGGTCATCCCACCTTCTGACACACCAACTTGTTCACACCGATCACAGACCTTTCCAGTGCTCTGACTGTGAAAAGACCTTTAAATGCAAAAAGGATCTGCTGATACACCAGCGAGTTCACACTGGGGAGAGACCATACACCTGCTCTGTGTGTGGGAAGGCTTTCACACAGTCATCCTCCTGCCTGACACACCAGCGAATTCACAAGTGATGACAGGGGTGGTTTCAGCAGTTATTGTTACCGTTGCTCATGTTAAGGATTGAATTCTTTCATTCTGACAAGTTGGTTTCTTTATACTGATTTTGAAAACAAAATAAACATAGTTTGCTGCTTATTATTCTGGATAAATATCAAACGCATTGTTGTAATTTGTTTTCTCTCTCCCACCTGCGTGAGAGCTCAGAAAAGAATGTAGAACAGGAACAGAATATCAGCCTGGTCGTCGTCCTTCAGAGTCACAGAGAGGGACAGTATTTTAGTCTTTTTCATCTCTTCACTGCAAGAAAGACCCCTTGTGGATTAATTTGAAGGTGTGTAAGCAATATGTGACAGTTGCTTCTGTACAATATATTTTCACATTTACCAAGAATCAGGCTGTGCGATGTGAAAAGCAAATGGATGGAAAGACTGTTCCAAAGCCCCTGTGAATCCAGCCTCTGACTTCTGTTTTGTAACTATCATCATTCCGACCTCCACAAAATAGAGGAGAAGCTCCATTACAGCTGTGTTTCTAGACAGGAATAGTGGACACATTCTGTTAAATCAGAGATTGGTGTAAAGCTGTGCTGTGTTCCTGACTAAACTGAAATGGCAGGATTACGTTTCCACCTTAAAAATGAGGACGATCATCGGCGAAGTTTTTGATGTGTTTTTGTGACAGTCCTGAGGCAACTGTTTTAAACCCGTATCAACACTACTTGTATTTATATAGTGCTTTTCACATTAAGCAATAATAGGTCAGAGATTGGGAATTCGACAGTGAGTAACTCACCTCCAAACCTGCAACTGTTACCTTTTAGAAGGGCAATGGCAACAGATACGTGGTAACATCTGCACCAGCAAGTTCCCCTATGAGACACTCGCTCATCCTGCCTTGGAAGTAAATTGCTGTTCCTTCACTGTGCTGGGTCAAACTCCTGGAACTCCACCCCCTCAGTGTTGTGAGTGTCCCCACACCATATGACCTGCAGCGTTTCAAGAAGGAAGCTCAACATCATAGAGTCATTGAGCAACAGACCCTTCGGTCCAAATGTCTTTTAAATTTATAATTATACTCACCTCTACCACTTCATCTACCATCTGCTGGCTAAGTAGGGCTGGGCATTAAGTACCAGCTGAGCCAGTGATGCCCATATCTCATGAATGAATAAGAAAACTGGATCAATCAGTGCATTATAATAGCAAATTGAAGAGTTCACAGGAGCTTTAAATGCTGGTGCAATGATACAATGGATGTTTGATCACCAAATAAATTGGGATCTGCAGCATATTACCAAGAATTCCTCACTGTATTGATGTGTACATGTCAGTAACCAGGACTTTTTAGTAGTCCTCCTCAGTGTTAACTTTACCTCTAAATATAATAATCAATTAATAAATAAAGCAGTTTATCACTTCTTTGTGATTTGTTCAGTTAGCAATTGAATTAAAGATGTAATGAACTGTGCTGCCACATTTTACATTTCTGTTTGTGGTTTTACTGAAATTCTGTACCTACGCTGTAAAATTGGGGTTTATATTTCTGATGCTCATTCTCATGTAAATTGTCAATAACTGAGCGTTCATTTTTTTTATCCCTGTGGAACACCACTTTCCAATCTTTGACTTACTTGAGTAGCTACTTTTAACTGCTGTGTTGTGATTCCTGCTTTGTAACAGGCTTGCCATCCATCACAATATGACTGATCGATGTGGTGAACCTGATCAGGCTGTGTGGACTGAAGAGCCCGGCAGCAGATTGCATTGAAAGACAAAAACAGAATCTCAATTGTTGCGATGCTTTCGGAGACCAGTCTGCCCATTGTACCTGCACAGGCTGTCCAAAGGAACAACACAACAGTGTCATTTTCTTGCCTGTCCACTTAGCCCTGCACATTATTGCTATTCATATAATTATCTGATTTTCCCTCTTGAATGTCTTGGTTAAAGTTGACACTGCCACACTTCCAGGCAGTGCATTCCAGACCTTAACTATCAGCAGTGTACAAGGATTCTGTCCCTTTGCATTTCACTTTCAAGTTATGTGCTTCAGTTCTCAATCCAAGTCTAAACAGAAACCGTTTCCATCCAGACCCTCTTGATTTTGAAAACTTCAATCAAATCTCTTAACCTTCTGTAATGAAAACAGTCCCAATTTCTTCACATTGTCTTTATAACAAATTCCCCATCCTTGGAACCATTCCTGTAAAGCTCTTCGGCACTTTTTACAATGAGTTCTTGTTCTTCCTGAAGTGAGGCACCCAGACCTGTACATAATACTCCCTCTGAGGTCACAGTTGTGCCTTACATAAGCTCAACATAACCTCTTCTAGTCTATACTGCGAATAACAAAACCTAGGATACCATAAGCTTCATTAATGGCTCTCCTTATCTGTACTGCCATCTTTAATAATTGATGCACATTTACATCTAAGACCCTCTGCTAATGCTCCCTTGTAGAGTACTTACCCTTGATTTTGTACTGTCCATGTTCTTTCTGAACTTCAACTCCTCCAATCTGTCAGTATTATTTTCAGGTTGTTCACATTCCTCAGAGTTAACTGTTCACCCAAGTTTCCTACTGTCTGCAAAATATGAAATTGTGCATTGGACAAAATTTCAGATTATTAACATGTCAGGAAAGGGTCTCGACGCCAACCACAGGGGAACTCCAACTCAAACCTTCCACCATGTAAAAAAAATCTGTTGATCATTCATCACTGTTTCTTATTATTTCCTAACTGCTCACGAGTCTCTGTCAGATGGAATGGTTTGTATATGGGCCATTCATTGCTGACACAGTCCCTCATGACAGCCCATGAACAAATCAGTTCCCTGGAACCTTTAAAGCATTTGCCGCATTCTAGGCATATCAGTGATCTCTCTCTCGCTGGTATGATTTTGGTGGTGTTTCAGGCGAATGGATGGCTAAATGAATCTGTTTCCATGCATGCGCAAAGTGAACTACTTCTCCCTATTGTGAGCGTGACAGCCTGCGGTGAGTAGCAATTGTCACCTGAACTCAGTACCACAACGAGAACACATTGATGAGACATCAGGTCCTCGGAACCTGCACAGTATTTCCCACAGTCTGGGCACTTAAGAGATATTTTACCAGTATAAACGCTCATGTTTCAAGCAGTTTATCTGACAATGAATTCCTCCCTATGCTCAAAGTGAACAGCATCTCCTCATTATCATTTTGTGTGTCTGCAGGTGGGATCAATGAGGAAATTCCCTCCTCTACACGAAACAGTTGAATGATTTGTCCCCAGTAGATGATGTTGGTGGGTCAGCAGGATGGATAATTGAATGAATCACTTCCTACACTCAACAGCTGAATGGCTTATTCACAGTGTATGCACATCAATGCATTTCCAGCTTTGATGAGTAACTTGATCCCTTCTCAGTCCCCAAATGTCTGCGTGTCACCTCAGTGTGATGAGACTTGTGAACTGGCTGTTTTCTTACAATTTTAAAATGCTGCGCTATTCAGATTACAATGAATTAGACACTTCATCAAATCCTGATAGCTTGACTTTCACAACAGAAAATCCTCCCAATTACTTGATTTGTAAAATTGATTTAAAACAGGGAAAAAAAGTGAGAAAGATTTCATAAAAACACAAAGGCAAATTGTAAAATTTAGCTGAATGAATCTGAATAATCTAGATGTGCAGCACTAGGAGGGTGGATTGGGTAATTAGGGTTAGTGCTGTGTGAAAGAGAATACCAAGATGTTGACTTAGTGTCAGCGAAGGGTGAGTGATATCGTTCTCAGTCAGAATGGTATATGGCTTGGACCGGTACTTGCAGGTAGTGACACTATCTTGAATCTATGGAACTCTGTCTAGATGGTGGTGGTTGTGGGTTTAGGTGTGTTTTAAGAGCCTCAGTGAGTTATTACAGTACATTCTTGTACATGGTAAAATGTGCTGCTACTGTGCATTGGTGTTGAAGGGAATTGAGGGATTGGCAATCCATCCATATTTTGTTCTGGATGGTGTCTTCTTGAGTGCTGTTGGAGCTGCATTGTTCAAGATGAGCAGAGAGTATTTGATCACATAGTTGCCTTGATGATGATGGATGGGTATTAGGAGACAGGAGGTGATTTATTTGCCCTGAAATATCTGAGCTTCTGACCTACTTTTGTAGCCACAGTATATGGCTGATGCAAACAGTTTCTGGTCAGTCGTAATCCCCAGGATGTTGCACCGTTTGTATATATTCATAATCAGGATTTTCAATACACAGGAGGTGTGCGTGGCTCGCCTGACAGCTTCGAGTAAAATTTGATGCCTAGTTTTTTCATTTCGCTTTCTCTGCCTCTGCCTGTACTGAAATACAACAAAAATAAATCACATTGCAAGACATCAAGTCTTCAGTGCCAGGTCTGTTACCCAGCATGGGTAGGAGCAAATTACTTCAGAGGTTTCAATCTATATTAGAAACAAATTGACCTGGAGATCACAGCGGGTCAGGCAGCATTCATGGAGAGAAAGCAAGCTAATGTTTTGAGTCTAGATAATTCTTCATCAGAGCTGTAGAGAAGTGTGGAGGAATCAGCAATTACGCCATAGTGGGGAGGGCAGGGTTGGAGTGCTGGGGGAAAAGGATGTTATCAATTCAGATTAAGTGATCAGAATGGCAGAACAATGGTATGTCCGACTGCCAGAATGGAAAGAACTGACAGTCTTACTGGAGGTGGAGACATGGTGACAGAGAAAGTAACAAGAAAAGCTAAAAGTAAGCAAAGGAACAGGTTCATTCTTCAATCACCAACATTAACTTCCGTGCCCCATCCTTCCCACAGCACCTTCCCATATAACTACACCTGCACCTTCACCACCTCCTTGCTCCCCATTCAAGGACCTAAACAGTCTTTCCAGGTGAAGCAATATTTCATCTGTACCTCCTCCAAACTTGTGTATTGTATGTTCTGCAGCCTACTCTACATTGGAGAAATCAAACAGACTGGGTGACCACTTTGCAGAATATCTCTGGCCCATGCACCAAGCATGACCCCAACCTTCCAGTAAATAGTCGTTTTGACACAGCATCCTGCTTGAATGCCTAAATTATCTGTCCTACAATGCTCCAACAAATCACAGCACCACGAGAGGAGCAACATTTCATCTTCAAACTAGGCACTTTACAAACTTCTGGGCTCAACATTGAATTCAACACCTTCATTGTGAACTCATTCATGCACTTTTTTTTTTAGCTTTACTGGTTATATTCTCTGGCACCATGTCCCCTCGCCCATTCCCCACTCTAGTGGGGCTGTCTGCTCTTTCCAATCTAGCAGTTGGACACATCGTTGTTCTGCCACTATCAACATCTTTTTCCCCCAGCAATACCCTCCACACTTCTCTTCAGCTCTGATGAAGAATCACCTAAGCTAGAAACATTGGCTGGCTTTCTCCCCATGCTTGACCATCTTGTTATCTCCAGTACTTTGCATTCTCTGTTACCCAGCATTCCCAGCTCTTGTTGACACCCGCTGGACCCAACAGCAGGAGCGCATGCGCACTGTGTTGGCGTGTATGGAGCATGCGCGGAGTGATTGCGGACGATGGGTGAATGCTTTTATGTCGGCTCTGTAAACGATGAGAAAAAGGCGGTGCCGCGGGAGCGATGGACCCGGTTGATGGATGGGGAGGTTAACTAAACATGTTGCGTAAGTCCCAGTCCCCCGAAATAGGTTTTCTGGTCCACTTGTTTACACAGAGTGAGGCCGCGGCTTCCAGTGTTAGGCCCGAGCTAACGGTCGCCATCTTTGTCGGGAGCAATGTATGCCGGGAAGGATGCGCGGCCGCCATCTTTGTCGGGAGCAATGTATGCCGGGAAGGATGCGCGGCCGCCATCTTTTTGAGGGGCAATTGTTTCAATGAATTTGACGTTCCAAGGAGCAGTTTCAGAATGGCCACAATTTGTACACGAAGCTGCATAAGTCCTTGAGTGAATTGCCGATGAAGCAGAGCGTCGGTAGAGAAGCAAAGAGAGGCAAATCATGATCTCTGGTTTCCCTGTGTCATTGAATGTCTGCACCTTGGAAACAGGCCATTCGGCCCATGGCCCACACCGACCCTCCAAAGACCATCCCAACTCTGCATTTACGATGGCTCCGCCCCCGCCCGCCAGTCTGCACAACTCTAGACACTGTGAGCAATTTGGCATGACCAGTGCACGTTTTTGCACTATGGGAGGAAATTGGAGCACTCAGAGGAAACCCATGCATATGCAGAGAGAACGTGCAAGCTCCACACAGATAGTTGCCCAACAGCAGAATCAACCCCAGTTCCCAGGCACTGTGAGGCAATAATGTCAGCCAGTGTTCTGCCTGAATGATCTGAGCTGTGATCAGTGATATATGAAGATCCACAGCAGAAAAAAATCATGACCCAGAACAGCTGATGATAAAAAGAGGAAATGCGGAACAGAATACATGTATGGCCATCTGGATGAGGATACAGGAGAAGAGAATTTTGTCCATTTTTCTCCTAGAGTGATAGGATTAGAGATTCAACAGTCTTCCTCTGGGGGTGTCAGAATGGGAGGATTTATATACAAACAAACTCAAACTCAAAGAAATATTTGACCCTTCTGAATTTCTGTCCTGGCCTGGCAGTGATGGCTTTTGTAAATCTCTTTTGCAGGATACTGGAAGAAGATTTTCAGAAAGGAAACTGAAAATTAAACGTCAAATCAAGATCTGAGTTAGTCACGTCATTAGGAACTGGATGTTATCAGATTTTCAGTGTAAGCATTGAATATTAGCTTATGGTCACACACTGCATACCACTTCTTCCTCGTATTCCACTCTCTTCTTACAATCAGCTAATAGGATCAGCTTTTCTTTATCACCTTATCTAAACCTATTTAAATTTGCAAGCAAAATTCCTCAGCCCCCAACCCATTCCAATAAATCTCCTCTGCACCCTCTCCAGGACCCTCACCTCACAGAATCATACAGTAGAGAAGAGGCCCTTCAGTCCATCAGATCTGCACTGTCAGAAGTATACAACTACCTGCATTGGGCCCAGAGCTGTGCAGGTCAGGATGCTTCAAGAGTTCATACAAGTACTATTTCAAGATTGTGAGATTTCCCACTTCAAGTGCATTCCAGACCCCCACCTCTCTTTGGGTGAAAAAGATTTTCCTCAAATCCCTTCTAATCCTGCTGCCTTTCACTTTAAAAGTATGCCTATTGTTGTTGCCCCTTCAATGAAGGGGAACAGCTGTTTTCTATTCATCCTGTTCATACTCCTCATCCTCTTATTCATGTCTATCAGGTTCCCCCCCTTCCCCAGCTCCAAAGCTTATCCAGCCTCTCTTCATGGCTGAAATATCCCATCCCTGACAACATTCTGGTGAATATCCTTCAATGCAATCACATTCTTCTTACAGTGTGGTGACTAGAACTGCACACTGCAGTGATTGTACTGAGGTCAGCCATCTGTTCATTACAGAATGCGTTCCCAGTCAAGGAGCCCTAACTGACACAAACAGTTTGCGTGTCAGAGATATTGTCACTCCGGTGCCTGACTGCTTGAGGCAGGACTACAGTCAAGGACTGTTCGTGTGTCAATAAAGGGTGACTTGGTGACAGGGAGCAAGTCTCGGTGGAGTTATTTCGCACACAGTACTCCAGAAATAAGAAAGGGATGATCACCTTGTTGGGATTGTACTATAGACACCCTCCCTCAAATATTCATCAAGCAACTGAGAAGCCAACCTCAGGTATCTGTAAGAACAATAGAGTGGTGATGGTAACTTTCCAAACTAGACTGGGACTGCTATAGTGATAAAGGCATGGATGGAGAGGAAATTGTTCAGTGCTTACAAGAAAATTTTCTGATTCAATATGTGGATGAACTTACTAGACAGGGAGCAAAACTCGATCTACTCTTGGGAAATAAGGCATGGTAGGTGACTGTGGTGTGAATGAGGGAGCACTTTGGGCCTGTGCTCATAATTCTGTTCATTTTAAAATAGTAATGGAAAAGGATAGACTGGATCTAAAAGTTAATGTTCTAAATCGGAGGAAGGCCAATTTTAACAGTATTAAGCAAGAGCTTTTAAAAATTGATAGGAGGTGGATATTTGCATATGAAGGGCTGAATAGTGAGAAGCCTTCAAAGATGAGATATCGAGAGTCCAGAAACAATATGTTGCTGTTCAGGTGAAGGGCAAGGCTGGTGGGTATAGGGAATGATGGATGACTAGAGAAAGTGAGGGTTTGGTTAAGAGAAAGAAGGAAGCATATGTCAGGTCTAGACAGCAGAGGTTGAGTGAATCCCAAGAAGAGTATCAAGGCAGTAGGAGTATACTTAATAGGGAAATCAGGAGGACAGAAAGGGACATGAGATAGCTTTGGCCAACACGGTTAAGGAGAATCCAAAGGGATTCTACAAATACGTTAAGGAAAACAGAAACAAGGCAGAGATCAGGGCATCTTAAAGATCAGCAAGACCACCAATGTGTGGAACTGGAGAAAGTGGGGGGGAATACGAGGACACAGAATTGTACAGCATAGGAACTGGCCCACATGACGCCAAATGAAACTGATCTGTTCTGCCTGCCATTGGTCCAAAACCCTCCATTCCTTGCATATTCATGTGCTTATCTACAAGTTCCTTAAAGGCCCCTATTGTACCTGCCTCCTCCACCACCATTCCAGGCTCCTACCACTCTCTGTGTAAAAAAACCTACCCTTCACATCTCCTTTGAACTTTCCTCCTCTTACCTTCAATGCGTGCCCCCATTACACATTTCAATGTATCTGATACATTTCAACTCAGGGAAAAGGATTCTGACCATCAACCATATCTATGCATCTCATAATTTTATAAACTTCTATTGTCTCCCCTCAACCTCTGCCACTCAGAAGAAAATAACCTGAGATTCTCTAGCCTCTCGTTATAGCTCATACTCTCTAATCCAGGCAGCATCCTGGTAAACCTCCTCTGCGCCCTCTCCAAAACCTCCACATCCTTCCTGTCCTGCGGCAACCAGAATTGAACACATGTGGCCAAACCAAAGTCCTATAAAGCTGCACGTGACCTCCTGACTCTTGTACTCAAGTAAAGGCAAGCATGCTATGTACACCTTCTTTACCTTCTGTACTTGCATGGCCACTTTTAGAGACTATGGATTTGAACCCCAAGATCCTTCTGTACATTAATGCTATTCACTGTCCTGCCGTTAACTGTATATTTCCTTAACATTTGATCTCCCAACCTACAGTACGTAAGACTTAACTGGATTAGATTCCAGCTGCCATTTTTCCGCCCATATCTGCAACTGATCTATATCCCACTGAATCCTTTAACAAGTTTCTACACTGTCCACAACTCCACTGATCTTTGTATTGTCTGCGAACTTACTAATACACACATCTATGTTTTTATCTAAGTCATTTTTTTATATATATATATATATCACAAACAGCAGAGGCCCCTGTACGGATCCCTGTGGAACACCACCAGTCACAGACCTCCAGTCAGAAAAACACACTTCCACCACTATCTTCTGTCTTTTATGGGCAAACCAATTCTCAATCACAAACAGCCAAGTTACCGTAGATCCCTTGCATCTTAAATCTATGGCTGAGCCTATCATTAGGAACCTTATTGAAAGCCTTACTAAAATGCATGTAACATAATCTACTGCTGTACCCTCATCGATCACCTTTGTCATCTCCTCAAAAAATTCAGTCAAGTTAGTAAGACCTAACCTGCCCTGCACAAAGCCCTGGTCACCGTGCCTAATTATTTTGTGTCAGTGTTTACTGTGGAGAAGGATATGGAAGCTAGAGAATTTGGGGAAATAAATAATGACATGTTGGAAAAAGGTCATATTACAGCATTAAAGGTGGATAAATTCCCGGAACTTGATCAGGTATACTCGAGAACGTGTGGTTGCTGGGCCTCTTGCTGAAATATTTGTATCATTGATAGCCACAGGTGAGGTGCCGGACGTTTTGGGGGTTGTTTAACACTGTGCCACTATTTAAGAAAGGTGGTAAGGAAAAGCCAGCGAACTTTAGATAGGTCACAAAAACAGAAATTGCTAGAAAAGCTTGGCAGATCTGGCAGCATCTGTGGAAAGAAATCATAGTTAACGTTTCAGATCAAGTGACCCCTCGTCAGAACAAGATGAAACGTTAACGTTGATTACTCACCACAGATGCTGAGCTTCTCAGCAATATCTGTTTTCATTTCTGATTTACAGTTTTTTTCGGGTTTTAGATAAACTGGTGAGGCTGAAATCAGTAGTGCGCAGGTTAGGCCACTTTTGGAATACTGGATACAGTTCTGGTCTCCCTGCTATAGAAAGGATGTTGTGAAACTTGAAAGGGTTTGAAAAAGATTTACAAGGATGTTGCCAGTTTTGAGTGAAAGGAAGAGGCTGAATAGGCTGGAGCTGTTTTCCCTGGAGTGTCAAAGGCTGAGGGGTGACCTTATAGAGGTTCATAAAATCATGAGCATGGATAGGGTAAATCAACAAACGCTTTGCCCCAGGTGCAGAGTCCAAAACTAGAGAGCATAGGTTTAAGGTGAGGGGAAAGATTTAAAAGGGACTGAAGGGACAATGTTTTCGCACAAAGTGGTGAGTGTATGGAATGAGCTGTCAGAGGAAGTGGTGGAGGCTAGTACAGGTATGACATTGAAAAGACATCTGGATGGGTATATGAATAAGAATGGTTTAGTGGGAAATGGGCCAAATGGTGTCAAACGGGACTAGATTAATTTAGGATGTCTGATGAGTTGGGCCGAAGGCTCTTTTTCTGCACTTTTATTTCTATGTTGTTAGAGCAGATCCTGAGGAACAAGATTTACATGTATTTGGAAAGACAAGGACTGATTAGGGACAGTCAACATGGCTTTGTGTGTGGGAAATCATGTCTCACGAACTTGATTGAGCTTTTGAAGAAGTGATGAAATGGCTCGATGAAGATAAAGCGGTGGGCATGATCTACATGGACTTCTGTAATGTGTTTCATGGTTAACAAGGTCAAATCACGTGGAATACAGGGAGAACTAGCCATTTGGTTACTGAACTGGCTCAGAGATAAGAGACATAGGGTGGTGATAGAGGGTCACTTTTCAAAGTGGAAGCCTGAGACTAGTCGTGTGCCACAAAGATCAGTGTTGGATCCACTGCTTTTTGTCATCTATATAAATGATTTGGATGTGAAAGTAGGAGGTATGCTTAAAAAGTTTGCAGCTGACACCAAAACTGGTGGTGCAGTGGACAGCGAAGAAGTGCTTGGGATCTTGATCAGATGGGCCAAGTGTGCCAGATGGAGTTTACTTTAGATTAATGTGACTTGCTGCATTTTGGAAAGGCAGGTCAGGGGATGACTTATACACTTAATGACAAGGTCCTGAGGAGTGTTGCTGAACAAAGAGACTTTGGAGTGCAGTTTCATGGTTCCTGAAAGTGGAGTCCCAGATAGAGTCATTGAGTCCTACAGTATGAAGACAGGCCCTTTGGCCCAAACTGGTCCATGCCAATCGAAATGTCCATCTACGCTCAACCCCATTTCCCTGCACTTGGCCGATATTCTTCTAAGTCTTTCCTATCCATGTATTTGTCCAAATGCCTTTTAAATGTTGTTAATGTCCCCACCTCAACAGCTCCTGCTTGGTGCTCATTCTGTATGTATACAACCCCCAGTGTAAAAAGGTTGCCCCTCAGGTTCCCTTTTATTCTTTAACCTTAACCTGATACCCTCCAGTCCTCAGTTCCCTAACTCCGGGAAAAAGTCTGAGTGCATTCACCCTATCCATGTCTCTCATGACTTTATACACCTAAGATAGCCCCTCAGTCTCCAACGCTCTAAAGAAAAACGTCCGAGCTTGCCCAACCTCTCCCTGTAACACGGACTGATGAGTCCTGGCAACATCCTCGTAAATTTCTTCTGCATTCTTTTCAGTTAAATAACGTCCTTCCTAAAGCAAGGTGCCCAAAACTGAACACAATACTGCAAGTGCGGCATCATCAAAGTCCTGTATAACTGCAACATAACTTTCCAACTGCTATGAAGGCCAGTGTACCAAAAGCCTTCTTCGCTGTCTTGTCTATCTGTAACTCCACTTTCAAAGAACTGTGCACCCGAAGTCCAAGGTCTCTCTGCTCCATTACACTCCTTAAGTCCTACCATTCACCTTGAAATCCCTGCCTTGATTTGACTTTCCAAATGCAAGACCTCACACGTGTCCGTATTAAACTCCATTTGCCATTTCTTGGCCCACTTCCCTGGCTGATCAAGGTCCTGCTGCAATTTCTGAGAACTTTAGTGACATCTTCAAACTTACTGATGATGTCTCATACATTCTCGTCCAAATGATTGATACAGATAACAAACAGCATTGGGCCCAGCACCGACCCCTGAGGCACTCAAGTAGCATCCTTACACCTCTGCTTCCTACCATCAAGCCAATTGTGTATCCCAATTTGCCAGCTCCCCCTGGAGGCCATGTGATCTAACCTTCCAGAGCAGGGTACCTTGTGGAACATTAGCAAAGGCCTTATTGAAATCTATATACACTATGTCTACTGCCCTTGTAAACTCCTGTATCCCCTGTGTAACTGCAGGGATTCCCTTGATCCCACCTGTCTGTACCTAAACCACACTTCTTTTTCTGGTCAGAGCCTCAATACCTCTTGTCATCCAGGATTCCCTATTCCTGTCAACCTTGCCCTTCACCCTCACAGGAACATATAGACCTTGAACTCTAGCTCTCCCCCTTTTAAAAGCCTCCCACTTGCCAGCAGTCCCTTTGCCTGTAAACAGCCTACTCCAATCAACCCCTTCAAGCTCCTGTCTAATTTCATCAAAGTTCACCTTGTCCCAATTTAAAACTTGACCCTGTGGACCAGTTTTGTCCCTGTTCATCACTATTTCAAAATTATTTGAACTAGGGTTACAGTTCCTAAAGTGTTCCCCCACTGCCACCTCAGTCACCTGTCTTGATAGATTGGATTAGATTAGATTAGATTACTTACAGTGTGGAAACAGGCCCTTCGGCCCAACAAGTCCACACCGACCCGCCGAAGCGCAACCCACCCATACCCCTACATTTACCCCTTACCTAACACTACGGGCAATTTAGCATGGCCAATTCACCTGACCTGCACATCTTTTGGATTGTAGGAGGAAACCGGAGCACCCGGAGGAAACCCACGCAGACACAGGGAGAATGTGCAAACTCCACACAGTCAGTCGCCTGAGTCGGGAATTGAACCCGGGTCTCAGGCGCTGTGAGGCAGCAGTGCTAACCACTGTGCCACCGTGCCGCCCACGTTTCCCAAGAGTAAGTCAAGTTTTGCCCCTTCGCAAGTAAGACCCTCTGTATACTGCTTGAGGAAACTTTCCTGAACGCACTTAACAGATTCCACCCCATCTAAGCCCTTAATGCTATGGCAGTCCCAGTCTATGTTAGGAATATTAAAAACCCCTACCACGACAACACTATTGCTCCTACAAGTCTCCCCAGCCTCCCTGCATATTTCTTTCTTTAATTCCCGTTGACGATTTGGGAGCCTATAGTACAACCCCAGTAATATCACCAGCCTCTTCTTATTTCTGAGATCCACCCACAAAGCCTCACTGGATGACTCTTTAGTTATTTCAGCTCTGACTACTGCTGTCATACTCACCTTAATCAAAAGTGGAATTCCACCCTCACCCCATTCCACCCCCTCTGACCTGCCTAAAGTACCTGTACCCTGGCACATAAAGCAGCCAGTCCTGTCCCTCCCTTAGCCATGTTTCCATAATGGCTATAATAGCCCAGTCCCATGTACCTATCCCACGCCTGAGTTCATCAGCCTTACCTGTCAGCTTCCTGTATTGTAATAGATGCAATTTAATCCAACTGGCATTTCTTGCTCCCGGTTGTGTTCCAGCCTGAGCTGTCTCTTCACATTACTATTTCTGATGACTGTGTTTCCTTCCAGCCTCACACATGCCTCCCTGCTGTTGAGAATCCCCACCCCACCCACCACCAATCTAGTTTAAACCCTCCCTTGTAGCACTAGCAAACATGGCCGCCAAGATATTGGTCCCCCTCCAGTTCAGATGTAATCTGTCCCTCTTGAACAGATCCCCTCTGCCCCAATGATCTGGAAATCGGAATCCCTGCCCCCTGCACCAATTCCTTAACCACGTGTTAATCTGCTGTATCCTCTTGTTCTTACCCTCACTAGCATGTGGCACGGGAAGTAATCCAGAGATTACCACTGATGAAGCCCTGGTTTTTCATTTTTTTCTCGCTCTTTATAATCACTCTGCAGGATCTCATCCCTATTTCCACCTATGTTATTGGTGCCAACGTGCACAGTGACTTCTGGCTGCTCATCCTCTCCTTTGAGAATGTTCTGCAGCCACTCCAAAACATCCTGGACCCTGGCACCCGAGAGGCAACACACCATCCTGCATTCCCATTTGCAGCCTCAGAATCTCCTGTCTGTCCCCTATCGAGTTTCCTATCACTAAGGTCCTGTTTAGCTTTACCCTTTCCCACTGTGCCCCAGAGCCAGGACAGTGAAGAAGGGGTTGGGTATACTTGCCTTTGTTGGTCAGTGCATTGAGTATAGGAATGGGGAGATCAAGTTGCGGATGTCCAGGACATTGGTTAGGCCACTTTTGCAGTACTGTGTTTAATTCTGGTCTCCCTGCTATGGGAAAGATGTTGTGAAACTTAAAAGGGTTCAGAAAAAATGTACAAGGATGTTGCCAGGGTTGGAGGGTTGAGCTAAAGGGAGAGTCTGAGGGTGGCACTATTTTCCCTGGTTTATAAAATCATGAGGGGCATGGGTAGGGTGAATAGCCAAGGTATTTTCCCCAGAGTAGAGGAGTACAAAACTAGAGAGCAAAGGTTTAAGGTGAGAGGGAAAAATTTAGAAGGGACCTACATGGCAGAGGTTGGTGCGTATATGGAACAAACTGCCAGAGGAAGTGGTGGCAGCTGGTAGAATTCCAGCATTTAAACAGCATCTGGCTAGGTATATCAATAGGAACGGTTTAGAGGGATGTGGGCCCAGTGCTGGCAAACGGGACATGATTAATTTAGGATATCTGGTTAGCATGGCCGAGTTAGACTGAAGGGTCTGTTTTCATCCTTCCAGCTCCATGACTCTGTGTGGCCAAATCATCATTCTGTACAACTCCAACATAACCTTCCTGCTTTTATAATCTGTGCCACCATTGATAAAGGCGAGAGCCCTGTTTTCCCCCTTTACTACCCGAGTAATCTGTCCTGCCACCTTCACGGATCTGTGGACAAGCAGTCCCACGTTCCTCCAAGCTTTCTAGTGTCTTGCTCTTCATTGAGGAGTCCCTCTGATTTGTCCCCTCTTACAAAGTACATCACCTCAAAATAATCAGGGTTAATTTCCATCTGCTAATGATTTGCTCATCTAATAAATCTGTAAGTATATCTTCCTGTAACCCAATATCTTCCACCTTCCTCCTCACTGTAAACCACCTGGCCAATCTTTGTCTCATCCGTAAACTAACTTATCATCCCACCCACCTTCTCAAATTTGTCATCCTTCATGATGGATGGTGACCACTGGTTTGCACACACCCATATTTTTTGTGTTTATGCATATGATGTCATCATGCACTGACAGTTGTGTGGTGACATCCTCACTCTACATGGAATAGTTCCTGAACAGTCCGATCTTCCCCCGACTTCAGTGCTTCTGATATCGTTCCAACTGCATTTATTGGGGAATCTGATTAGAGGTGTTCAGTCATAATCCCACAGTTGGTAACTTTGCAGCATTGTCTCTTCGGCCTGTAGGCTCGAATAAGGCATTTTAAAACAGAAATTGGTGCAGTAGTTTCAAATTTTCACTATTCATCGACAATGCAGAGGTTTCAGGTTTGCACTGTTTTATTTGTGAGAGATTTCATGGCTGCAGGGTTGGTGTGACTCCTTTCCAGGGAATCTCCATTCACGTCAATCCATTGCTCTTTCTGACATCTGTGCCTCTCCATCATTGTCGTATGTCCTCTGTTGCAAGTAACGGGCTTATTGTAGTTGAGTACTTAACTGTTATTTTCAACTATATACAGAGGAACCTCGATTATCTGAATGTCAGTTATCTAAATTTTGTGTTATCTGAACAAGATCACAAGGTCCCGATGCTTGGCTAAACTGTGTATTCGATTATCCGAACAAAATACTCCCTACCCGTGTCGTTCGGATAATCGGGGTTCCTCTGTACTGCCTTCTCGCCAACTCTATTTTCTGACAGTATGTTTTAAAGTCAGGAATCGTTTGTGCTGCACAATAGTCTATTTCTGATTCGTTTCTGTTTTTTATTTTTTATTTTTCTATTTTTTTAAATTGCAGATTTCTAGGAGCTGCAGAATTTCAGTATGATTTGGTTGCAGGCGTTGTTCAGAGAACCGAGACTGGAAATACAGACAGGGCAATGAAGAGCTGGTTTGTGTGAAGGTGGGTCCCAAGTGCTAATCCCCTTTCATTGAATCATAGAATCATTTAATGATTACAATACAGAAAGAGACTATTCAGCCCATTGCACCTATCCTGCCTCTCCACAGGAGTGAATCAGCTTCTTTCATTTCCCTGCTGTTTGCAAAGAATTCCAGCAGACATTAGTGACTCCCCAATTGCCCACAGAGAAGATGGTGTTTCACCTTGAACTACTGCAGCGTCTGGTGTGTAATACCCAGGGTTGGAGAGTGTGTGTGTGTGTGTGTGTGTGTGTGTGTGTGTGTGTGTGTGTGTGTGTGTGTGTGTGTGTGTGTGTGTGTGTGTGTATCTGTCTGTCTCTCAAGCCACCACTCACCAATCACATCAATTTCAAAGCTTTACCCAGTCCCCGATATGGCCTGTTTTATACTTTGCTTACATTCAATTTAAAATACAAATTCATCAACCATATTTATTTGCTAAACAGTAAAACTATTGAAATTTTTAAAAAAAACAAACAACTGTGGACACTGGAAATCTGAAACAAAACCAGAGAATGCTTGGCAAATTCAGGAGATCTAGCAGCATCTGTAGAGAGAAGGCAGAGTCAGTGTTTTGGATGCAGTGACCCTTCTTCAGAATCAATAAAACAATTGGTTTATTTTCAAAAACAAGATTTATCTCACAATGATTAACAAATATGATTATTAACACGCGGTATGCAACATTACAGAATAAGTATTTATCCTTCAAAATAACCAACACGCATACACAAGGTAATTAGAACAGAGAAACTAATTGCAAGTTCATGATGGTAAAAAGGATGTTCAAGATGGTTTTCAGTCAGTATCTTGACACACATAGATCGGTGTCATTAAACACAGGCCTTTGCAGATGCAGGAAACAGGAAAAATAATTATTTTTAGTGGCTTTTCAGAGGACAGTTGGTTCAGTGTTTCTGTTATAATGCTGAATCCTCAAAAAATGGCTCTCTCAGAAAGGCAAGAACAAACTGGGAGTATCTATAAATAGGCTGTTTCCCAGTGGAACACCAAAAGTGAAAAAAAAAGCTAACTCCCAACATCCAAGAACTCACACATGTGATTTGCAGTAAACATCCGAAGCAGATAGCTTAAGAAATGTCTTCAAAGAAAATGTCCTCTTTCTCACACGTTTTCTTAAAAAGAAACAAATTGTGAAATATGACATTTTCTAATGTCCACTGTCCACATTGCTTGAAACACAAATCCTCAAAACAAGATTAAGAATAAGGCAATTTCATAACAGTTTCAAGTGCTCTCTCAGAACTGTTACAGCAGGAATTCCAGAATTTTCCCCCAGCAATGAGGAATGAATATGCCCAAATCAACAACACTTTGCATTTGATTAGCACCTTTCACGTAATAGAAGCTATTTCTGCAGACTAATAGAAAGTAACATTGACACTGAGTCACCAGAGGGGATAGAGTCAGATAGCACGGAAACAGACCCTTCGGTCCAACCAATCCATGCCAAACATAATCCCAAACTAAACTAGTCCCACCTGCCTGCTCCTAGCCCATTTTCCATCCAAACCTTTCCTATTCATGTACTTAGCCAAATGCCTTTTAAACACTGTAACTGTATCCACCTCTTCCTCAGGAAGTTCATTCCACACTCGGACCACCCGCTGTGTAAAACGATTGCCTATTTTGTCTTTTTTTAAGCTTCTCTCCTCTCACCTTAAAAATGTGCCCCCTCATGAAATTTCCCATCTTAGGGAAATGACAACTACCATGAACTCTATCTGTACCTCTTTTTTTTTAAACATAAACTTCTATCAGGTTGCTCTCAACCTCCTACGCTCCAGTTAAAACCTCCCATACCTGACAACATCCTGGTAAATCTCTTCTGAACCCTCTCCAGTAAATAATATCCTTCCTATAATTGGGTGACCAGAACTGGACACAGTATGCCAGAAGAGGCCTCACCAATGTCCTGTACAACCTCAACATAATGGAAATTGGAACAGGTGACCAAAAACCTGGTTAGAGAGGTAGATGTTAAAGAGGATGTCAAAGGAGGAAAATGAAGAAGAGAAAGGGAGAGGATTAGGAAGTAAATTCCAGAAATTATGGTCTTGGTAACTGAAGACACAGCCATTCAAGTTAGAACAAATAAAAGCAGGAATGTCAAGGGGGCTGGAGTGAGGAGAGTACAAATATCTTGGAGGTGGTGAGACTGGAGCAGATGGTTAGAATCAACAAGGCAAACGTGAGGACTGCAGATGCTGGAAACCAGAGTTTAGATGAGAGTGGCGCTGGAAAAGCACAGTAGGTCAGGCAGCATCCGAGGAGCAGGAAAATCGCCGTTTTGGGCAAAACGCCCTTCATCAGGAATTCCTGATGATTTCCCTGTTCCTCGGATGCTGCCTGACCTGCTGTGCTTTTCCAGCACCAGCCTGATCTAAACAGCAGATGGTTAGAAGCTGATCCTTGGGTGAAATATGACATTGTCCAGTACTGGACTAGACTGTACACAATGGTCAGGAATAGGGATGGAGTTGCGAGAGAGGGAGTGATTTTTGTAGCAGGATAGCTATAGTCTTCCCAAGATTAAAATGGAGGAAATTACTGCTGAAACAGTGCTTAACGTTAGGAAAGTCAGGACAGTGTGTGAGTTTGAGGGAACTTAGTGTGTTCGTATACCCCTGCCCACCTGGTCCTTCTAGGTGGTGGGAGTTGAAAGTTTGGAAGTTTGTCAGAGTTCTGGTCAATCTGCAGATATATAAAATTCCTCTCTTACCTCTCCCGCCTTGCTCTAACTCTCTCTGTTCTCCCGTAGAATATTGTGTGGCTCCAAGCTGGGTGGCAAGTTCCCTTTACTGAAGGACATGAGTGAGCCAGTTGGGTTTTTAATGCAATCCAATAGTTTTCATGGTCAGTTTTCACTAGTGCTGGCCCCAGAAGTTCCCAGATTCATTCTGCTCAATTTCACAGATTTTGTGGGTTCCCTCTCAATCTTGTTTTTTTTCTCTCTCTATTTTCAACTAATTTCATAGGGTTTAAAAGGAGAGGATCTCCAGTCAGGAACCTTAACCCAAATATCAAAACAGGTTTGGACGGAGTCTCCCAATTTATCGTAACCTGACTATCATTGGTTTTGAACATGGAAGGGAAAAGCCCCGTTCACAGCCGGGAGAAATCATTCACGTGTTCTTTGTGCGGACGAGGTTTCAGCCGATCGTCCGGTCTGTCAAGACACAAGCGCAGTCACGATGGGGTGAAGCCGTGGAAGTGTGGGGACTGTGGGGAGGGCTTTAGTTACCCGTCTGAGCTGAAAACCCATCTCCGCCGGCACACCGGGGAGAGGCCATTCACCTGCTCAGAGTGTGGGAAAGGATTCACTGATTCATCCACTCTGCTGAGACACCAACAAGTTCACACTGGCGAGAAGCCTTTTAAATGTCCAGACTGCACAAAGTGCTACAAGAATTCCTGGGAACTCCGGCGCCATCAGCGACTTCACACAGATGAAAGACCTTTTAAATGTTCAGACTGTGGAAAGAGCTTTAAAAGCTCTGGGGAACTGATGCGCCATCAACATGTTCACACCGATGAGAGACCGTTCAGGTGCTCTCACTGCGGAAATGGCTTCAAGCGACCGTCTAACCTCACTATCCACCAGTGCACTCACACTGGAGAGAGACCATTCACATGCTCCAAGTGTGGCAAAAGATTTACTCAGCTATCCAGCTTGCTGAGACACCAAAGGGTTCACACTGGGGAGAGACCGTTCACCTGCTCCAAGTGTGGGAAACGATTCACTTGGTCGTCTGATCTGACAAAACACCAGCGCGTTCACACCGGGGAGAGGCCATTCACCTGCTCTGATTGTGGGAAGGGATTCACTCAGTCATCCAGCCTGCTGACACACCAGCGGTTTCACAGTGGAGAGAGGCCATACACCTGCTCCGAGTGTGGGAAGGGATTCACTCAGTCATCCCATTTGTTGATCCACCAGCGGTTTCACAGTGGGGAGAGGCCATACACCTGCTCCGAGTGTGGGAAGGGCTTCACTCAGTCATCTACCTTGCTCATACACCAGCAGGTTCACAGTGGAGAGAGACCGTTCAGCTGCCCTCATTGTGAGAAGCGATTCACTCGGTCGTCCCACCTGCTAAGACACCAGCGAGTTCACAAGTAACTACGGTGATTAGATTTTACTGTTAATCTTATTGGAGCGTGAACCATGGTCATTGGCATCTGTTTCTGCTAATGGGAATAAGCTCTAGCCCTATTATGAGTGTTAATGTTCTGGATTGTAGTCAAATAAACCAGTTTTGTGTTAATTGCAATGTTTTAAGCCTTTTTTACTCATTGGTGGGAGGTGGGCGTTGCTGACTGGACCTGCATTCCTGCTCGCTTTTGGTGGTGGTAAGCTGCCTTCTTGACCTGCTGGAATCCATTTGTTGTAGCTCCTCCAACGATGCTTTTAGGGAGGGAATTCAAGACTTTCACCCATCAACAATGAAGAATTGGCACTACATTTCCAAGTCTGGATGGTGAGTGGCTTGGAGCATAACTTGCAGGTGATGGCATTCTTATGTATCTGCTGCACTTGTCCTTCGAGGTGGTAACGGTCTTGTGTTTGGAACCTTAGCAAATTTCTTCACTGCATCTTGTAGATGGTACACCATGCTGCTCCGGAGGGCATCATCAGTGGCGAAATTAAATATTCGTGTACATAGTTGGTGTCAAGCTTCCTGCATGTTGTTGGAGCTGCAGTCATTCGGGAAACTGGGGAGTATTCTACAGCACACCTGAGGTGTACATTGCAGAAGACAGACAGGCTTTGTGGCAGTGTGGTAGCTTCAATCTTTATCAGTTCATTCAGTCTCCACCCCTCCCACCCCACTGACACACCCACATACACATGTCATAAATGGTTAATCCTTTATGGGTCCAAGATCTTTAGACTCCTGGAGCTGTACTGCATGGAAACAGACCCTTCAGTCCGACTCATCTACACGACCAGATATCCTCAATTAGTCTAGTTCTGGAAACCTCTGGCTGCTCTCAGCCTTGATGGCGCAGAAGGTTCATCTCAAGTCGTCTGCTGTTTTAATTGTACTGTGAAGACAGAAATCCCTACTTAACCTTATAGTCCAACATAGAATAATACCACATGGTGCTGTATATCATGTAATCGTGAGTCAGCATCCCACTTCTGACATTATGGTGGAGAGAAGGTCATTGATGAAGGTTGTTGGGCTGAGGACACTACCCTGAGGAGTTCCAACAGAGGTGTCCTGGAGCTTAGATGACTAACTTTTAATAATCACAATCATCTTTCTTTGTGCTCGGTCCAACCAAGGGTTTTCGCAATGATTCCCATTGCCTCCAGTTTTGCTTGAGCCTCTGGATGTCACATTCTGTCAAAGTCAGCCTTGAACTCAAGAACAGTCATTCCAAACTCACTTCTGGGATTCAGTTCTTTTGTCTGTGTTTGAACAAAGACTTAATGAGGTCAGGAGTTGAATAGTCTGCCAGAACCTAAAGTGAGCATCAGTGTCTAGGTTATTCCTAATACCATGTGTTTCATTGTCCATAACATTTATTTCTGCCCCATCTCAGCTCACGTGCTGCTGAAAATCTCATTCATGTCCATGTTACCTTCAAACTGGATTATTCCAATACATTTCTGACCAGTCTTTTATAGTCAGTTCATTCTCATGCCCTTATCTATCTGCGTAATCTCCAGTCATTCACTTTCCGTGATATCTACACCTGGTCGTGTCCCTCACTATCCGTTATCTCAGTCTCTCATCCACTATCTGTGCTCCCGTCATCCTGATTTACTTAGAATTTCTGATGTTAATTCTTCCATCATTGGTGGCCGTGCCTCTGTGCGACGCTCAGACATTTCCTCCCTGAACGTTTACAGCTCCCTCCTGATTAAAAATGTTTCTTCACATCTGCCTTTTCAAACAAGCTCTTGGCTATTTCGCAAATCTTGCCCAAGGGGACTCGGCATCAAATGTTGCCTTAGGAAACTCATCTGAAGCACCTTGGGCTGTTTAATATATGAAACAAGTGGTACATATATTCAGGTTGTTCTATTTCACAGCAGCCCGTTTCTGTATGGTACGATTCCACGAACAGCCATCAGTTAAGTGACTGACTGATCATGTTTTTTGGTGTTAGTTGAGTCGGGACTGGTGATCCCTCAGCAGCTGCAGAGCTCCCTTGAGGACAGCGTGTAGCATTTATTGAGGTCTCCTGATTGAGAATGTTGCTGATTTACCTGTCAGGTCTGCAGTGAACCGTGAAGAACCAGGGTCTGGGATCTTTCCTCTTCAATCACTGACCCCCAGCTGAGGCTGTCTCTGCACTTTGATAATCATGAGTTCACCATGGGTTAAAAAAAATCTACAAGTTAAAATCCCGGTAAAAGACAAAAGTCCCTGTGTTCATTCAACATCTTTCATACTCTCAGGACATCCCAAAGTGATCCACAACAGTGGATTTTTAAAGAAAAAAATAAGATGAGGGAGAATAAACTAAATGGGAGTATTAGAGTGCAAGAACAAAGCGACCTAGGAGTGGAGATGTACACATTATTTAATGTGACAGGACAAATTGTTTTTTTTTCCCCCAAAGATCACAAACTCCCTGGCTGTAATAATGGAGATCAAAAACAAGTTACACAGAACCTTTAAAAACCACTGGTTCGTCCTCAGGTAAAATCTTGTAATTACTTCTGAATGTCACACTTCACGAGAGATATCAAGGCCTTGGAGAGGGAGCAGGAGAAAGCATTGCCAGAATAGTATCCGAAATGAGGGGAAGTGAAACCAGAGGAGCTAGCACTATTCTCCTCAGAGCAGAGATAGGTGTGACTCAATAGAGCTCTAGTTTTTGCGGGCATCTTTCATGAAGAAGTTGTATCCATTGGCAGAGAGTTGGGTGACCATAGAACACAACTTCTGAAAAAATGATTTAAAATTCCAGGGTAAAGATAAGGGATTATTTTACTGACCAAGTTATGACTTAGCGAATGGTAGAAGCAGACTTTGTTGTAACTTTCAGAAACAATTGCGATTTATTTAATCAGTGTACAGAGCAAACATTTCAACATGTGTTAGTTTGATTCAGGAAGAATTTATGGGAATATCAGTGTTAGGAAAAAGGAAATTCAGTGGCAGGTTTCCAGAGCTGGATCCTGCAATTGGTTTCAGATATGAAAAAAACGCTGCCTTTGTTTCTCATTCATTCACAGAATATTGCATTGCTGACTAGACCAGCATCATTGCCAATCCTTAATTGCCCAGAAAAAGGTGATAGTGAACTGGCTTCGACTGCTGTAGTTCAGAGGGTTATAGGTAAAACATCTATGCTGTTCTAGGAGAGAGTTCCAGGATTTTGACTCAGCAATGGAAAGGTCAATATCTTTCCAAGTCAGGTTGTGTGGCTTGGACAGGAACTTGCATCTGCTACTGTTCTCCCTCTGGGTGGCAGAAGCTGCAGTTTTGCAAGGTGTTGTCTGAGGAGCTTTGGTGAGTTGCTGCAAATGCATTTCGGCAGATGGTACACACTGTGCATTTGTGGTGAGTGAATGTTGAAGGTGTTAAATGGGTCCCAATCTTAGTGACAGAATTTATATGATTTCCACTTCGTTGGATGTGAAGAAAGATTACAATGAGTAACCAAGCCAGGTTTCATATCAAGCTGATTTTACTTGCTTTTTACCAGAGTATTGACCACAATAAGTGAATGTCAGCCAGAACATACCTTCATGTACATATTTCTGTTTGTGTTGGTAGAGTCCAGTCACTATAATTTCTTGTGAACTAGCTGGTGTCTCAGTAGGGTAGAGGAACGACCAAATCTCTTCCCACACTCGGTGCAATTAAAAGGTCTCTCCCCAGTGTGAACTCGCTGGTGTCTAAGAAGGGTACATGTCTGATTGAATCTTTTCCCACACGTGGAGCAGGTGAATGGTCTCTCCCCCGTGTGAGTACGTCGATGCACAGTGAGGTCAGATGATTGCTTGAACCCAGCTCCACAGTGAGAGCACCTGAACGGTCTCTCGTCAGTGTGAACACGTTGATGGGACATCAGTTCCCCAGAACTTTTATAGTGGTTGCCGCAGTCCGGGCATTTAAAAGGTCTCTCATCAGTGTGAACTCGCTGGTGTCTCAGTAAGTGAGCTGAAATGGTGAAGCCCTTCCCACACACAGAGCAGGAAAATGGCCTCTCTCCAGTGTGAAGCCGCTGGTGTGTTAACAGGTTGGATGACTGAGTGAATCCCTTCCCACACACACAGCAAGTGAACGGCCTGTTCCCAGTGTGAATGCGTTGGTGTGTGAGCAGGTGAGACGAGGTAGAGAATCCCTTCCCACACTCTGTACAGGTGAATGGTCTCTCCCCAGTGTGACTGCGCTGATGAATTTCCAACTGAACTGGGTAACTGAATCCCTTCCCACAGTCCCCACATTCCCATGGTTTCTCCCTAAGATGGCTGCATTCATATTCTGACAGATAAGATGACTGACTGAACTCTCGTCCCGACAAACAACATGTGTACGGTTTCTCCCCATTGTCAACTGTGATTTTGGTTTCCATGTTAAAAATCCACAATAATATTCCAGTTACAGTAAATCAGGTGACTCCTTTTGATCCGGATGTGAGGTTAAGTTTCTGTTTTCTTACTGCAAATCTTCCTTTTCTAAAACCCTGTGAAATAGATTGAAAATAGAAAATAAAAGTTATGTGTGAGTGAACCTGCAAAAACACAAAGGCAGACTGTTAAACTCAATGAATTCACTAACTTGTGTGATGAAGATAAGGAAAATATGACCATAAAAGCTAGTAGAATTGTCACAAAAAGCTAACTGGTTCACAAATGACCATCAGGGAAGGGAACCTGTCACCTGGTCCTACCATAGGAGTCTGGTGTCAATGGGAGGAGAGAGAAAAATAAGACTGTTGCAATAGAGACACTTTGCAAAAAGAGTGTTTTTTTTATATATATGCCCGAAACCGCTCAACTCTCCTGCTCCTCGGATGCTGCCTGACCAGCTTTCCCAGCACCACACTCTTCGACTCTGATCTCCAGCATCTGCAGTCCTCACTTTCTCCCAAATCAATCAGAATCTCCCAAACCTTTTCAAATTCAACCTCGCAAAAGGATCAGGTTGGCAGGTGTATGTAAACCACTGCCACCTCCAAGTCACCCCACCTTCCTGACTTCAGAAATTTATTCTATTTTAGTATTTCAAAGAATGAAACCATTGTCTTCAATCCGTCGTCACTGACTCTTTCCCTCGTGTTGCCAATCGAGGCTGAACCAGCCTGGTCACAGCTCTGATATCTGGAACTTCTGAATACAGATCAATGCTGTCTCCCAGACCAGCCATTTCAATCTGAAACTTGAGATGATGTGAATCTCCTCTGTCTACATCCATAGTCTTGTCACTCCCCAGTCATCACTCCCCTTACTAGCCTGCACAGTATCTAAGTCAAACAGCTCCTCAATTAAAACTCCCACTACTGTTTCCCAGTCCCTCCTTGATTTGGCCCTTCCCCATTTCCAGTCACGCCGATGTTGGAATAGGTTGACAAAGAGAATCGCTGTCAGTTCAAGGTTAAAACTTCAGAACAGACAATCATCCCTGTTGTCTGAGACTGCTGGGTGTAAGTCCCCTGAGAAAGGAAGAATGCTCACTCCTGTTTGACGGTACAGCCGTCTGTTTGCAAACGCGGGACCTGGAGACTCTAACTTTGGTCTGGATGCCCTCCGGATATTTATGTGTCCTCCCACTGGTTCCGTTCGTGCACTTGGCTGTTTGTCCCCATTCACCGTCTCCCCCTCCTGAAATTCCAAGGATCCTGGGGTGTGGGGGGGGGGGGCGAGAAGAGCACGTGGTGTCTTTGTAAGGACTTGATTGGTTGGAGGACAATCCAATGGCGTCCAGCTCCACCTTACTTTGCTATTGCACACTGTGGCGTCAACCAGACACGGGGGCGGTCTGAGCTGGGCATATGCAAACCTTGGTTCCTGGGAATCACTGAGGGCAGGGAAATACCGCAGGGCACGTCCGCTCCCAGTAGGACTCAGGAAACAGGAGGTGAAATGATGAATTTTAGAAGTCCAAGGATGGCTTTTGTAAACTTCTTTTAGCGGAATTTGCAGATGGAAAGCAAGACTTTTTTTCTTCCCCCCTCTAGGGAGGTTTTACTAAGATTACGTTCAGAAATTCCGTCTCACTCACTTGATAAATGTTAAAAGTCACACAACATCTGGTTATAGTCCAACAGGTATATTTGAAAGCTTTAGCTTTCGGAGCGCTGCTCCTTCATCTGATGGTTCAGGAATATAAGATTGTAATACATAGAATTTATAGCAAACATTTAGTGTGATGCAACTGAAGTTATATATTGAAAAAGATCTGGATTGTTTTTCAATATATTATTTCAGTTGCATCACACTGTAAACTTTTGCTATAAATTCTGTCTTCTGATCTTATATTCCACAATCACCTGATGAAGGAGCAGCGCTCCGAAAGCTAGTGCTTCCAAATAAATCTGTTGGATTATAACTAGATGTTGTGTGATTTTTAATTTTGTAAATCCCAGTCCAACACCGGCACCTCCAAATCATCACTTTGATAATAGCGAGATTGTGGATTGTTGAAAGTTTCATTATACTTGTGTGTATTAAACTGTATTTGCACGTCATAGAGTCATAGAGATGTACAGCACGGAAACAGACCCTTCAGCCCAACTCATCCATGCTGACCAGATATGCCAACCCCATCTAGTCCCACCTGCCAGCACCCGGCCCATATCCCTCCAAACCCTTCCTATTCATAAACCCATCCAGATGCCTTTTAAATGTTGCAATTGTACCAGCCTCCACCACTTCCTCTGGCAGCTCATTCCATACACGTACCACCCTCTGCTTTTAGGTCTTTTTTATATCTTTCCCCTTTCATCCTAAACCTATGCCCTCTAGTTTTGGACTCTTCCACCCCAGGGAAAAGACTTTGTCGATTTATTCTATCCATGCCCCCCGTGATTTTGTAAACCTCTATAAGATCTCCCCTCAGCCTCCAATGCTCCAAGGAAAACAGCCCCAGCCTGTTCAGCCTCTCCCTGTAGCTCAGATCCTCCAACCCTGGCAACATCCTTGTAAATCTTTTCTGAACCTTTCAAGTTTCGCAACATCTTTCCAATAGGAAGGAAACCAGAATTGCACACAATTTTCCAACAGTGGCCTAACCAATTTTTTTTAAAAGTTAGATTACTTACAATGTGGAAACAAGTCCACACCGACCCACCAAAGCATAACCCACCCAGACCCATTCCCTACATTTACCCCTTCATCTAACACTACAGGCAATTTAGCATGGCCAATTCACCTAACCTGCACATTTTTGGACTGTGGGAGGAAACCCACACAGACACGGGGAGAATATGCAGCGAGTCACCTGAGGTGGGAATTGAACCCAGGTCTCTGGTGGTGTGAGGCAGCAGTGCTAACCACTGTGCCACCGTGCTGCCCCAATGTCCTGGACAGCTGCAACATGACCTTCCAACTCCTGTACTCAATACTCTGACCAATAAAGGAAAGCATACCAAACACCTTCTTCACTATCCTATCTATCTGCGACTCTACTTTCAAGGGACAATGAACATGCACTCCAAGGTCTCTTTATTCAGCAATACTCCCCAGGATCTTGCTTTTAAGTGTATAAGTCCGGCTCAGATTTGCTTTCCCAAAATGCAGCCTCACATTTATCTGAATTAAACTCTGTGTTAGACTATTTATATGGACTACACTGTATTTATGTGTGCGAGACTGTACATATATTAGACTCTCTGCCTTTTTAGCCCCACTCTGAGTTCCAGGTTACAGATTCCAGCCAGGAGTATAGAGAACTGGGAGGATTTGCAGTTGGGATCTTCAAACACTGTTGCATAGGATCTGATAGAGTCATCCAATCTATCAGAATTTCAATTTCACTGTGTGTATTATCTGAGTGCGAACATCCAAAATCGTTGTGCAAGCGAACACAGACATTGCTTTGCTCTTCTATAATGTTAACATGTTTATTCTCTAAGATTTGTTTATACTTTTTTGAAAAAAGTTTATAATTGTACATTATCTTTGTTATCCACATGCAATGGTTTCTAAAATATTGCGTCATGTTGTATTCTTTCTTTATGTACATTCCCAACAGTGAGAGGATTACAGAGATGCTGTGGCACAGGAAAACTTCATTTCCCCCATAGTCTCTTAGCTTGCTCTCCAAATCAGAGTTCTGGCTTACTGACATTCTCGTGTCTTTTTTCCATGCCCTTTCATGTTGTTTCTGCTCAAGTCATTATTTAATGCTTTCTTGAATGCCTCAGTTATATCTCGCCATACTTCCTGGCAGTAAATTATGGTTGAATTGAACACAGAAGCTGGAGAATTGAACGCAGGGAGAGGGGGTGAGAAAACTAACAGAAGAGCAAAGAAATAACCATCTTGGTAGAGTAGGTTCAGATTTCAGCAGAGGAAGGACAATGAGTGTGTTGGGTTGGACATTTTAGGCTGAAGAACAATGATAAAGTCAGGTGAATTGGCCGTGCTAAATTGCCCGTAGTGTTAGGTGCATTAGTCAGGGGGTAAGTGGGTCTGGGTGGGTTACTCTTCGGAGGGTCGGTGTGGACTGGTTGGGCCGAAGGGCCTGTTTCCATACCGTAGGGAATCTAACCTTAAAAAAAATCTAATACAACAAAGCATTTTGAATACAGACAGGAGCTGCCTGTCCTGAATTTCTGAACTTACAGAGATGATTTTTCCAAACTCTGCTTGCAGGGTATGAGAAGGGGAGGATTTAAAGACAGAAGATCTAACACAAGGATCACATTAAGATCTGACAGATTCACTTGACTCGTCAGGAACAGAATGTCATCAGCTTTGGAACACAGAGCTGTGTGTTTGTTCTGTCTGTGGGGACAGACCTGAAACAGCAGCGTGACTGAAAAATGTGAAAGACAACAGCAGGGAAAGTGTGTGTGTGTGTGTGTGTGTGTGTGTGTGTGTGTGTGTGTGTGTGTGTGTGTGTGTGTGTGTGTGTGTGTGTGTAGAACGTTTAACCTGGTAATCCAGTGCACATAGAGACAAGGGCAGAGACGCAATGAAGAAATCATGGAGATGTGAAGACTGTACTGAAGGATAAGAATTTCTGATTCGAAGGTGCTGATGAATCCTTGCTGGCAATTCTTCCTGATGTGCTTCGCAGCAGCATCTTCATTTTGAAATTTAATTATCAGGGAAGACAATACTTCACAAGCATATCGATAAAACCTCATCAATAAACATGGAGATTGACAAGAACAGGAATTCACTGAGTTTCTTTGTTGATGACACAACAGCAGAAGCAAGAAAAATGGTGGTAATAACTTATGAGCCTCCTAAGAGTATTTTGGTGTAGGACAGAGCCTACAGGAAGAGTTAATGAGGTATGTACATTAGAAACCATAATAATCACGGGTGACTTTAATCTTTGTGTGGACCGTGAATCTGATTTTCAAAGGTAGCCTAGAAACTTTTTTTTGCTGGTCCATATTTGGACAGTTTTTAAGATTAGTAAGTTCTGGAGTCATCTAAGAAACAGGCTATTGTTATGGACCAGACCAAACCCCCTTCAAATGTGTTGAGGATACAGCCTAGACCTTAGCTTTATATCTTATTTAAAGACATGTGTAAGGTGCTGTGTTCCAGATTAAATTCAATTAGTCACATTACTTGACTTTAGTAAAAATATGTGTCATTCTTAAATCTGGTGAAAAGAAAGAAGAATTGGCATAAGCTTAACAGAATGGTAAATTATTTAACCACTAAACCGCAACTGTTCCAATACGGTAATATCCCATAAACACTCCCTTGGCAAAATCAAATTCAGTAAAATAGACTGTCTCACATGCAGTGTTTTTTTCCCCAGTCCAGGAGAACAGAATACCAACAGAAAATTCTGGCAGCAAAAGCGAACTCCAGCTATCTGCTCTGACAAAGAATGATGAAACAGCTTCCACAGCCAACTTCAAACCCCCAACAATTAAAAACTAAATTAAAATCATGGTTCTATGGGAGCCTAACACCCATTCATGCTGTTTCCATTGTTTCAAGTTTTTAAAAAAACCCAGGGCCTCACAAGCTGTTTACTTTAGAACATAGAACATAGAACAATACAGCACAGAACAGGCCCTTCGGCCCACGATGTTGTGCCGAACATTTGTCCTAACTTAAGCACCTATCCATATACCTATCCAATTGCCGCTTAAAGGTCACCAATGATTCTGACTCTGCCATTCTCACAGGCAGAGCATTCCATGCCCCCACCACTCTCTGGGTAAAGAACCTAGCCCTGACATCCCCCCTTTGTTGATTTTGAAGAGACAACTCTATAGTCCTGGCTCAAAACCTCTCTGAATAAAAAAGACAAAATGCACCCCTCAAAGCCATAGTAGCTTCACTTCTCACTGAAAAGAATGAACCACAATAAACAAAGATGGCATAATTTAAAAAGATCTTTAGTCTTACACAATTACTACACTACAATACATATCCATTGACTAATGCAAATCTTCAATATTACAGTCCATTTCTTCCACCACTGAACACCATTGTTTTCTTTCATGATAATGTATCGGTAACTATCTTCCCCCACCCTGCCATTTAGTTTTCAAGTAAAATGACTTGAACTTCATCTGAATTATCGAGGTATTTTAACCTTTAAAATTTTCCAAAAATGTTAAGGCGTTTTGATCAGTATAAGTACAATTGTCCCAGACACATTTATTGACAACATAAATATTGAAATGTTGTGACATCAACATCAAACTCAGGGTCTTCCCAATTGTGGAATATTTCTGTTGATGAATATTCAACTTTCTGGAAAAATCTCCAAAAGATCTTTAGACTTTCTCATTGTCTTCTTGCAAGAGTACTGCACCAGTATCCAAATCACTCATATCGATAGCCACCTTGAATGGCTTTGCCATTTGCAATTAGATGTGGCTAACACTGAGGCTGTAGTTAACACAGCTCTCAGGCTGTCAAATGCCTTCTGATGTTCTACCATCCTCTGAAATTTTCTGCACGTCTTCAACAACTCTGTCAGTGGAGTAATGTCACTGCTAAACTTTGGTATGAATTTTTGATTAAAAACCATTCAGTCCCAGGAATTGTAGCACTTCCCGTTTCATCAATGATATGGGAAACTCCCCAATACTCTCTGTTTTCACATCCCATGGGGACATTTATCCATGTCCAATAATATGGCTTAGGAATGTGACTTGGATATTTGCAAACTCCCTCTTAACCAGGTTTATCACCAAGCCCACCTTTTGTATTTGATGAAACAATTTTGATAGATGCTCCAAATGTTTCTTCCATGTGTGATTAAAAATCGCCAGACCATCTATGTACACCACACATTTGTGTGATCCCAAAATGACCTTTTTGATTTATCTTTGAAAAGTAGTTGGTGCATTTTATAAACCACGTGGTATAATTTTATGCGAGGAAAGTCCATTTGCTGTCACAAATGCTGAAATTTCCTTCGTGCTCTCAGATGAAGTACCCCTCAAATTAGTTCAGCTTCAAAATGTAAGTTTCTTGTCCTACCTTCTCAATAAAGTCTTCCAGCCATGCAATAGGATATGAGTCAGACTTCATAACTGCATTGAGTTTGCTATAATCAATACATACCATTTGGTTTTGACACCATCATTATGGTTGAGCTCCATTCATTGCAACTCAATTTGAACACATCTCATGTGAGCATGCTTTCAATCTCTTTCTGAACTTGTGCCAATGTTAGAGGGTTAAGCCTATAAAGATGTTGCTTAATTGGAACAGCATTTCCTATTGCTACATCATACGTAATCATTTTAGTACTTCCTGGCTTATTCCCACATAACTCTCCGTGTGATAGTAATAACTCTTCCAGGTAATTTTGATTCTCCTCTGGAAGGAAACTGAATAATTTATCCCAATATTTGAGAGCTCCCTCATTACCCAGTTTAATTTGAGGAACATTAAAATCAGAATCAACTGGATTTGGTTCTTCACTCCAAAGTGGAAGCTGAGGGGTGACCTTGTAGAGGTTCATGAGGGGCATGGATGGGGTAAATAGACAGTCTTTTCCCTGGGGTGGGGGAGTCCAGAACTAGAGGGCATAGGTTTAGGATGAAAGGGGAAAGATATAAAAGAGACCTAAGGGGCAACTTTTTCACACAGAGGGTGGTACGTGTATGGAATGAGCTGCCAGAGGAAGTGGTGGAGGCTGGTACAATTGCAACATTTAAAAGGCATCTGGATGGGCATATGAATAGGAAGGGATTGGAGGGATATGGGCCGGGTGCTGGCCAGTGGGACCAGATGGGGTTGGGATATCTGGTTGGCATGGACAGGTTGGACTGAAGGGTCTGTTTCCATGCTGTACATCTTTATGACTCTATTATTTATACATTCGTGTCCTCTTTGTGGATCATGTCCCAAAACTAAACACGACCGAAAGATTCATTTATTAATGAAGGCATTCTCTAGTCTCTCATGTTGAAGGTGTGTTGTGACTGGAGGACAATCCTCTCATCCCTGGAATGAATCCAGTAAACATTCCTGAGATGCCTTCGAAGGCAAGTATTTCCCTCCCTGGTTTAGGAGATCATTACTGCGCCAAATTCGATTTGTGTGCTCACTAAAACTAACACAATTGCAGCAAAACTTTTATATTCAACTTTACCGATCTGATTCCAGGAAATTGACGATTGCTCATTCCTGATGAAGGGCTTTTGCCCGAAACGTCGATTTTCCTGCTCCTCGGATGCTGCCTGACCTGCTGCGCTTTTCCAGCACCACTCTAATCGTGAGTGAAAAACCCATGGCCGATGTTTCACCCTGCCTTCTCATGTGAACTCTGAGCAGCCCTGCAGCTCGGGTCCATTGAGAGTGGAACTGAGCAAGTGCTTTGCTGGGGTTCCACTGATCTGGGACAGTCCTGTCAGATTGTAGCAGCTGCCCGGCCCTAGCAGAAAACCAGGCAAAAGTGAGGACTGCAGATGCTGGAAACCATTAGATCAGAATGGTGCTGGAAAAGCACAGCAGGTCAGGCAGCATCAGAGGAACAGGAAAATCGACATTTCGGGCAAAAGCCCTTCATCAGGAATAGAGGCAGGAAGCCTCCGGGGTGGAGAGATAAATGAGAGGGGTCGTGGGGAGGGGGGAAGGTAGCCAAGAGTACAATAGGTGAATGGGGATGGGGATGGAGGTGACAGGTCAGAGAGGAGGGTAGTGCAGATAGGTGGGAAGGAAGATAGGCAGGTAGAACAGGTCATGGGGACGGTGCTGAGCTGGAAGGTTGGAACTGGGGTAAGGTGGCGGGAGGGAAAATGAGGAAACTGGTGAAGTCCACATTGATGCCCTGGGGTTGAAGTGTTCCGAGGCAGAAGATGAGGCGTTCTTCCTCCAGGCATCGGGTGGTGAGGGAGCGGCGGTGAAGGGGGCCCAGGACCTCCGTGTCCTCAGAGAGTGGGAGGGGAAACTGAAATGTTCAGCCACAGAGCTTTGGAGTTGATTGGTGCGGGTGTCCCGGAGATGTTCCCTAAAGCGCTCTGCTAGGAGGCGTCCAGTCTCCCCAATGTAGAGGAGACCCCATCGGGAGCAACAGATACAATAAATGGTATTGGTGGAGGTGCAGGTAAAACTGGTATGCCTTGGATGGAGGTGAGGGAGGAGGTGTGGGCGCAGGTTTTGCAATTCCTGGGGTGGCAGGGGAAGGTGCCAGGACGGGAGGGTGGGTTGTTGGGGGGCGTGGACCTAACCGGGTAATCACGGAGGGAATGGTCTTTGCGGAAAGCGGAAAGGGATGTGGAGGGAAATATATCCCTGGTGGGGGGGTCCGTTTGATGGTGGTGGATGATTTGGTTAATGCGAAGGTTGATAGGGTGGAAGGTGAGCACCAGGGGCATTCTGTCCTTGTTACAGTTGGAGGTGTGGGGTCTGAGGGCAGAGGTGCAGGATGCGGATGAGATGCGTTGGAGGGCACCTTTAACCACATGAGAAAGGAAACTGCGATCTCTAAAGAAGGAGACCATCTGGCGTATTCTGTGGTGGAACTGGTCCTCCTGGGAGCAGATACGGCAGAGGCGGAGGAATTGGGAATATGGTATGGCATTTTTACAAGAGGTAGGGTGGGAAGAGGTGTAATCCAGGTAGCTGTGAGAGTCAGTTGGTTTGTAAAAAAATGTCAGTGTCAAGTCGGTCATCATTAATGGAGATGGTGAGGTCCACGAAGGGGAGGGAGATGTCAGAGATGATCCAGGTAAATTTAAGGTCAGGGTGGAATGTAGTGGTGAAGTTGATGAATTGCTCAACCTCCTCACGGGAGCACGAGGTGGCGCCGATGTGGTTATCAATGTAGTGGAGGAAGAGATGGGGAATGGTGCTGGTGTAACTATGGAAGATGGACTGATCTACGTAGCCGACAAAGAGACAGGCTTAGCTGGGGCTCATATGGGTGCCCATGGCTACCCCTTTGGTATGGAGGAAGTGGGAGGATTCGAAGGAGGAATTGTTAAGGGTGAGGACAAGTTCAGCCAAACAAATGAGAGTGTCGGTGGAAGGGTACTGTTGGGGACGTCGGGTGAGGAAGAAATGGAGGGCTTGGAGGCCCTGGTCATAGTGGATGGAGGTGTAGAGGGATTGGATGTCCTTGGTGAAGATGAGGCATTGGGGGCCGGGGGAACGGAAGTCTTGGAGGAGTTGGAGGGCGTTGGTGGTATCTCGAACATATGAAGGGAGTTTCTGACTAGGGGGGATAGGACAGTATCGAGGTAGGTCGAGATGGGTTCAGTGGGACAGGAGCATGCTGAGACAATGGGTCGACCAGGGTGGTCAGGCTTGTGGATCTTGGGAAGGAGATAGAATTGGGCGGTGCGGGGTTCTTGAACTACGAGGTTGGAAGCTGTGGGTGGGAGATCTCCTGAGGTGATGAGGTTCTGTATGGTCTGGGAGATGATGGTTTGGAGTATGTTGGAGGCAATTGAAGGGGTCCTCGGAAGGTGGGCGGGATTGTAAAAGTTAGCTCAGAGGCGGGAAGCAGTGGAAGAAGTGTTTGACATCCCAATGCATATTAAATTCATTGATGCGTGGATGGAGGGGGATAAAGCCTTTGCTGATCCCCATAGCAGAAAACCGTTTCTTGTAGGATTGCTGTGTGAAGATGAGCCGTGGAAACCAAACAGGCCGCACGGAAAACTCCCATATTAATTTTCCTGAGGGAAGGGTTTCCGGTTTACAATTCTCTATTCCCCACCAGCTCTGCATCTTTCTCTGGCTCTGATGAAAAGACATTTGATGAAATTTCATAGTTAACATTGCTTACTTTGGGCACATGTGTGACACTGACCCCTCACTTCCCAAGTGGTTGTGAGGGAATCACAGGTCATACTGAATGGAAACAGACCCTTTGCTCCAACTTAACAATGTTGACCATATTTCCCAAATTGAGCTCATCCCATTTGCCTGCATGTGGCCCATATCCTTCTAAACTTATTCATCTGTGTGTCCAAATGTCTTTCAAATGTTGAAAAAGTACCTGCACTTCTTACTTCCTTTGGCAGTTCATTCCCTATAACAGCCACCCTCTGTGCGAAAAAGTTGCCTCTCAGGTCCCTTTTAAATCTTCTTCTCTCACCTTAAAATTATGGCCTCTAGTTTTGAAATCCTCAACCCAAAGGGAAAGATTTGAGCTATAGGGAGAGGCTGAATAGGCTGGGACTGTTTTCCCTGGAGTGTCAGAGGCTGAGGGGTGACCTTATAGAGGTTTATAAAGTCATGAGGGGTATGGATAGGGTAAATAGACAAAGTATTTTCCCTGGGGTGAGGGAGTCCAGAACTAGAGGGCATAGGTTTAGGGTGAGAGAGGAAAGATATAAAAGGGACCTAAGGGGCAACTTTTTCGCGCAGAGGGTGGTGCGTGTATGGAATGAGCTGCCAGAGGAAGTAGTGGAACATGGTACAATTACAACACTTAAAAAAGCATCTGGATGGGTATATGAACAGGAAGGATTTAGAGGGATATGACCCAAGTGCTGAAAAATAGGATTAGATTAGGTTCGGATATATAGTCGGCATGGACAAGTTGGACCAAAGGGTCCGTGCTGTACATCTCTGTTACCTTTGCTATTCACCTTACCCACTCCTCTCGTGATTTTATAAAGATTACCCCTCAACCTCCTACACTCCAGTGAAATAAAGTCTCAGCTTTACCAGCACTAGCTTTCGGAGTGCTGCTTCTTCATCAGGGAGCTGGAGAGCAGGATCATAAAACACAGAATTTATCACAAAAGATCTCAGTGTCATGTCTGCAACTGATATGATATACTGAATGAACATAGATTATTGTTGCATGTGATCTTACACTATAAATCCTGTGTGCTACGATCCTGCCCCACTAGCTACCTGATGAAGGAGCAGCGCTCCGAAAGCTAGTGCTTCCAAATAAACCTGTTGGACTGTAACCTGGTGTTGCGTGATTTTTAACTTTGTCCGCCAACAGCACCACCACATCAGTATTTTGTTGTTGTAATTGTTGATAAAGTGTTTTGTTTTCAAGCTAATGTCAAGTTAACAAGACGACAGAACAAATCAATGAAAAGCATCTTGAGCTGGATTGGATTTGAACACACATCCTCATGGTCAGGAGTCTATCATGCTACAAACTCACACTGTTTGCTCTGCTCTCCCTTGAAATATATTTATATGTTGAATTAAATTTTCCTAATTTTCATTTGAATTTTGTTCTGTCAGGTTCATGATTCATTTAAATTGTTTTCATGGGCGTCTGCTGGTTTCCAGGCAGACCCATTGTTCCTATTACTGAGACTTGCTGGCAGTAGAGGGAGTTTTTCAGTATATATTTACACATTGGTATAGTAAAATGGCCGAATGGGCAGTGCTTCTCAAACCTTTTGGTTTGAAAGAGGGTCTAAAAGGAGACCGTGGAAAAGTGTAGACAATTGAGTTCCAGGAGAGGAGGTTGCTCTAGATGTGTTCCCAAGTTGAAGTCTCAGGATGGTAGATATATTGGGAGGAACAGAGATCACTGCTTCTGAATATCACGAAAACAGAAAATGAGACCAAATTGACCATTTTACAGAATGCAAGAGAGGTATAAGACAATATGCTATAGTCCTAGGTAAGTCCAATTCCACACCAAAACCTGGCTTGATAGATAAGTTTATAGATAAATCTTATAGATAATAAGATATTTTTACAGTTTGTTGACTGCATTGGTCAGCCACTTAACCTAAAAACCTATAAAATTCTAACAAAGACAAAGTAAATATAGGAATGTTGTTGCCAATGAGCCAGAAGCTAAGATCTAGGGGGCACAGTCTAAGGATACGAGGTAGGCTATTTAGGACTGCGATGAAGAGGAATGTTTTCACCCAGAGAGTGGTGAGCCTGTAGAATTCTCAGCTACTTAAATATGAACTTTGTCTAACTCCCTATATTCTGTTGGCCCAGCTCTGATTTTACCCGGAAGCTCAGATCTGACACAGCGCAGGTAGTGGTCATGCAAGCTCCTTCCTTCTAACTCTACAGATGCTAGAATCCAACGTAGACAAGCAGGAGGCTGGAAGGATCCAGCCAGCCAGGCAGCATCAGGAGGGGGAGAAGTCAGGACTGATGAAGGGTTACGCCCAAACCGTTGACTTCTTCCTCTCCTGCTGCTGCCTGGCTGGCTGTGTTCTTCCAGCTCCCTGCTTGTCTACTTATCATCAAATGGCTGCACAGACTACATGGGCTGAACGGCTTAATTTCTGCTCCTATATCTTATATTAGGATATAACATAATATAAGGCCATATCCAGAGTCTTTCCATCGTTGTCCTGCCAATAAATCCACATGGCATTAATTTTCAAGGCCTTTGCCTGTAATTCAGACAACAATCAGCAGAGGGCAGAATTAACAAAGCATTGGAACTGGACCTATTGCCCTCCATTGCATTTTACCGACACGGTATATAAAATTTATTCTCATTTTTCATGTGAATAGGGGCCGTCGGAATGGTGTTTAATAAAGATAAGTGTCCATTGAGCAGAAGGAAATTGCTTGTGATTTGGAAACATTCCTTCCTGAACTCACTGTCACTCTATAACAGGGAGAGCTGAAAAACAGTAAAAGCGAATTACTGCGGATGCTGGAATCTGAAACCAAAAGAGAAAATGCTGGAAAATCTCAGCAGGTCTGGCAGCATCTGTCAGGAGAGAAAAAAACTCTTACAGGTGCTGCCAGAGAAAAGTTTTTTTCTCTCTTTACAGATGCTGCCAGACCTGCTGAGATTTTCCAGCATTTTCTCTTTTTGGATTGAAAAGTAATGATGGTTGTTTATAAAAGATCAGTTAAAAGCAATTAACAACTGAACGAAGCGGTGCACAGAGGGAGGCGAATGCATGTAAGTTCCCGTCATTTTTGGCTTCTCACAGTACATCGTTGCAATGCAGGTGAAAACGAGGACCATAAAGTTGTGCTTTTCAAATTAATTTCGAGCCCCATGACAAACAAGTGTAAAACTGCAGCCGCAGATACACTGAGCCTGACGTGATTTGAACACGCAACCTTCTGATCTGGAGTCAGACGCGCTACCGTTGCGCCACAAGCTCATACGACTAACAGCGAGTATCCTTGGTATATATTTCAACCTTGGTAATAGGAAATGCCACCAAAGTTTTTTTTCAAAATGCCAATGGTCTTTCAAAACAGTGCACAAATTATGTTCCACAAATTAAACAAAAAACTTCCAGATACGTTCAAAAGATCTTAGTGTGACAACGAAAGTAAAAGCAGAATCTTTTCCCCCAGAATATCCTTTACGGATATTCAATACCAGTGAAGCATCACTGCTGTGTTAAATTAGAGAAACTCATGATTTGGAGATGCCGGAGTTGGACTGGGCTGTACAAAGTTAAAAGTCACACAACACCAGGTTATAGGCCAACAGGTTTAATTGGAAGCACACTAGCTTTTGGACCGACGCTCCTTCATCAGGTGATAGTGGAGGGCTCAATCCTAACACAGACTTTATAGCAAAGATTTACAATGTGATGTAACTGAAATTATACGTTGAAAAAATTGGCTGCCTGTTAAGCCTTTCATCTGTTAGAATACAGTGACAGTTTCACTTCTTTCATATATAAATCACAAAACCTTTTTTTAAAAAGTTGCATTCTCGGGTTAGCTGTTAACAATGGTGATTGCTGGACAATATGTTGAAGGTGTTGGCCCACTGTGTCCTCTGTCTATGCCATGATGTTTAGATTGATTCTAATCTAAAAAGTGAGAAAACGGAGTTTTACATAAATTCATACAGTTTTCGAGCTCAGAGTTCTACATGAATGCATGCAGTTTTTGATCAAAGTACAATGTAACCCTACAAGTACAAATTCACTCCACAAAATATATGTGTGCATGTGGGTCTTTGTCTGTCTCTGTGTGTGTTTGTGTTTGTAGTGAGTGTAGAGTGTCTTCAGTCTGTGAGGGGGTGCATGTGTGAGTGTGGGAGTGTGTGTGTGTCAGTAAGGGTGTGTGTGGGTGTCTGTGTGCACGTTTGTGTATATGTGTGTATAGGAGTGCCTGTGTGTGTGTGAGAGAGAGAGAGAGAGAGAGAGTGTGTTGTGTGTGTAGGAGTATCTGTATGTGTGTATAGTGCAATGGTGGTCACCCGCAAAGTGACATGAAACTCGACAGCTCCTGCAGCATCTGTGGAGACAGAACTAAAGTTTTTGTGTCCAGTGACAACTGGTCACAACTGATGAAGGACTTTGTTCTGGTTAACTTTCTGAAAGACACACAAATAAAAGTTGCTGGAAAAACTCAACTAATCTGCGCAGATATTCAAAACTCTGACCAGACCCACTTAGAATACTCTGAGCTGATCTAGGAAGGATATATTGGACTTGGAAGAAGTATAATAGGGGTATACAAGAACCATACCTGGACTTCAGGGATTGAGTTAGCAAGAAACATTAAATAATTAGGCCTGTTTCCTCTAGAGCTTTGAAGGTTAGGGGAATGATCTGGTCAAAGCCTTCAAGATATTAACAGGAAAAAGTAGGATAGATAAACCATTTCCACCCGTTAGGGATTGTAGAACTAGGGGACATCGAGTGAAAGTTAGGGCCAGACTGTACAGGAGAGATATTATGAAGCACTTCTACAAACAATGTATGGGAGGTGTTTGGAACTGTCTTCCACAAATGGCAATAGATGTTGGTTTATTGGTCATTTAAAGTGTGAGATAATTCTTTGAAAATAAATTTTAAGCAAACATATTAAAAGACGTGGGCCAAAGATAGGTACATGGAGTTAGGCCACAAATCAGCCATGATTTCACTGAATGGTGGAAGGTTTTTGAGGGGCTGAATGGCCTACTCCTATCTCTGTCATCCTCTCTGGAAAGGGAAATCAGATTTAATGTTTCAAGTCCAGTGAGTGTCCGGAAGAACTTTCCTTTATTTCTGACAAAAGGTCAATAGATATAGAACATAGAACAATACAGCACAGAACAGGCCCTTCGGCCCACGGTGTTGTGCCGAACATTTGTCCTAGCTTAAGCACCTATCCATGTACCTATCCAATTGCCGCTTAAAGGTCACCAATGATTCTGACTCTACCACTCCCACAGGCAGGGCATTCCATGCTCCCACCACTCTCTGGGTAAAGAACCTACCCCTGACATCCCCCCTATACCTTCCACCCTTCACCTTAAATTTATGTCCCCTTGTAACACTCTGTTGTACCTGGGGAAAAAGTCTCTGACTGTCTACTCTATCTATTCCCCAATCATCTTATAAACCTCTATCAAGTCACCCCTCATCCTTCGCCATTCTAATGAGAAAAGGCCTAGCACTCTCAACCTATCCTCGTACAACCTATCTCCATTCCAGGCAACATCCTGGTAAATCTCCTTTGCACCCTCTCCAAAGCTTCCACATCTTTCCTAAAGTGAGGCGACCAGAACTGCACACAGTACTCCAAATGTGGCCTTACCAAGGTCCTGTACATCATCTCACGACTCTTGAATTCAATCCCCCTGCTAATGAACGCTGAAACATGAGACATGAAACACTAATTCTGTTTTTCTCTCTGCAAACGCTCTCAGGTCTGCTGAGTTTCTCCTGCACTTTCAGATGAAATTGTCTTTCCTTGTTATCTAGATTATTTTAAAATTCTATACAGGTGGATTAAATCACAGTCTTAAAATTTTGCGATCGACTCTCTACGAAAGTGAAAAGATCATCCTCAGGAACCACCCTTTGTAAAATAATCTCTTCTCAAGTCTTTCTTAAATCTCTCTTTTCTCACCTTAAAAATGTGCCCCCATCTTAGGGAAAAGACAACTACCATCAACTCTATCTATACCTCTCATTATTTTATAAACTTCTATCAGGTCGCCTCTCAACAGCCTACACCCCAGTGAAAAAAGTCCCAACCTATCCAGTCATTCTTTATAACTCAAACCTTCCATTCCTGGGAACATCCTGGTAAATCTCTTCTGAACCTTCTCCAGCTTGATAATCTCCTCCCTATAACTGGGTGACTAGAAATGGGCAGAGTATTCCAGAAGAGGCCTCACCAATGTATAAGCCCTAGGAGAAAGTGAGGACTGCAAATGCTGGAGACCAGAGTTGAAAAATGTGGTGCTGGAAAAACACAGCAGGCCAGGCAGCATCCGAGGAGCAGGAGAATCGACGTTTCGGGCATAAGCCCTTCTTCGGGAATGTATAAGCCCTACCCTTGTTTGTTGTACCAAAATGCAATACCTTTCATTTATACATGCAGTCATAGAGATGTACAGCACAGAAACAGACCCTTCCATCCAACCCGTCCATGCCAACCAGATATCGTCACCTAACCTAGTCCCATTTGCCAGCACTTGGCCCATATCCCCATATTCCTATTCATATACCTATCCAGATGCCTTTTAACTGTTGTAATTGCACCGGCCTGCACCACGTCCTCTGGCAGCTCATTCCATACACACACCACTCTCTGCATGAAAAAGTCACACCTGAGGTCCCTTTTAAATTTTTCCCCTCTCACCCTAAACCTATGATCTCTCGTTCTGACTCCCCCTTCCTAGGGAAAAGACCTTGTCTATTTATCCTAAGCATGCCCCTCATGGTTTTATAAACCTCTATAAGGTCACCCCCTCAGCCTCCGACGCTCCAGGGAAAACAGCCCCAGCCTGTTCAACCTCTCCTCAGAGATGAAACTCCATCTACCATTTTTCAGCCAATTGACTGATTTGATCAGGCTCTTCACAAAACTCAAGAGCCAACATAGTGTTCAATCATAGTGCTCTGTGAAAACTGCCCTCACTTGATTTCCTTTTCTTTACATTCCCACATGGCAAATTTATGACTCTGAGTGAAAACACGGATTGTGGGGAGCTAGACAAAGGTCACATTTGCACAACCAACAATACATCTGCACAACAGGAAACTACACAACAACACTGAAGATCCCTTGACATCCTTCTCGAATGATGCGGGTCACAGGAAATGCAGAATATTATGGGGATCGGACAAATGCACTTCACACAGATCAGGCCAGAGTGAGAGAGCTAATGAAGGCCAATCTGATGAATGGACTCTCTAACTTCAAATAATGTTGATCTTGCTTCACGCACCTTCTGTGCGGTGTAATCTGTATGCTGCACTCTGTCTAAGTTCCCTATGACCTGTATGTCCTTGCATGCTATGATCTTCCTGTACAAACAAAGCTTTTTACTGTACTTAGGTTCATGTGACCACAATCAATCAAATCCAAATCCAATCAGTCCATCATACCTGCTTCAGCTCGGGCATTACAAAGGATGTGTGAAAGTAGAAACGCATGATAAATGTGTTCAGGTTTGAAGTGTTTACTGGAAGGGGAAAGCTGAGGAAGATATTGGGGAAAGCTATTGAGATCTGACTGCAGGAGCAGCAAATACATTGCACAGCACACTGGTGAACTTTGAATTCAGATTGATGGACGTAACATGGTTTCATTATACCACGCTGCTACAGAAGATAGTATGGGAGTGCCTCTTAGTATTGTGATGCATGAAGCTGATCATAAATTCAACTGGTATGCTTTCCTTTGTTGGTCAGAGTACTGAGTACAGGAGTTGGGAGATCATGTTGCGGCTGTACAGGACATTGGTTATGCCGCTGTTGGAATATTGCATGCAATTCTGGTCTCCTTCCTATTGGAAAGATGTTGTGAAACTTGAAAGGGTTCAGAAAAGATTTACAAGGATGTTGCCAGGGTTGGAGGATTTGAGCTATAGGGAGAAGCTGAACAGGCTGGGGCTGTTTTCCCTGGAGCATAGGAGGCTGAGGGGTAACCTTATAGAGGTTTACAAAATTTTGTGGGCATGGATAGGATAAATAGGCAAAGTCTTTTCCCTGGGGTGGGAGAGTCCAGAACAAGAGAGCATAGGTTTAGGGTGAGAGGGGAAAGATATAAAAGAGACCTTAGGGGCAATTTATTCACAGAGAGGGTGGTACGTGTATGGAATGAGTTGCCAGAGGAAGTGGTGGAGGCTGGTCCAATTGTAACATTTAAGGGACATTTGGTTGGGTATATGAATAGGAAGGGTTTGGAGGGATATGGTTCGGGTGCTGGCAGGTGGGACTAGATTGGGTTGGGTATGGACAGGTTGGACCGAAGGATCTGTTTCTGTGCTGTACATCTCTATGACTCTATGGTCATCAGAGCTACACTGCAGGAAATTCATTTTCCCAACACAAGGGGGCGTCTTTATGTAATAGATGTTATATAGACAACCCTTTCATGTAAAAAAAATCGCACTCCATCTTGGAGCATGGCATTTTATTTGTCAGGGTGTGTGTTCTGAAGGTGCTTTGCACCGTCTGGGTATCTATTTGCCAGACTCTTACCATCTGTGTGGTGTGACACAGTTGAATTGTGAAGCCAGAGTTGTAACATGTGCTCACCTTCAAACTGACAGAAAACAGAAAAGCCTGTGCGAAAAAGTGTCAGACTATGGTAGCACAGTGGAGCAGTGGGAGTGTGCTGGGGACAAAGGCCGATGGATTAAATCTATCCTCTGCTATTTGCATTTTCCCATTATTGCTGCGAATATGCATGAACCATGGCCTAGACTGTTACTGCAATCTCCATTTTGATTAGTTTCCCATTTTCCTGTAAATCCAACCATCTGGAATAAACGTCTCTTATTGACACAGGGGCCAAGGTTGCACAGGTTCATGTCAATGGCATCGTGCAGGAGATAGGTCCACTTGAAAATAGATCAGAAAATTGGGAGACTTCTCCTTTGCCGTGCTGTGTCAGCTTTGAGATCCCACGTGAAATCAGAGCTGGACCAACAGAATGTGGGCCGTTAGACGAAGGATATTTTTACACAGCCAGGACACATTCAGAAGAGGCAGAAATGCTCATACCCACGGAGTACTTAGTTTTCACAGATTATTGATGGTTGGAGTTTTGTGCTCTGTCCCAGTGCACAGCCAATATGTACTCTGCCTGAGAGAATGTTAGGAAACAAGGAAGACAGGGCATCTGCAGACCCCATTTTCTCCCAGTTGATTTCAACCTTACTGCGAAGCCTCTTCGAAGGATGCCTATTGTGAGAAACGAAGCTCACACATTTCAATAATTTCAGTCCAAGACAAAATCTGAATCACTAGTGTTCTTTATTTTACTCTTGCAAGAGGGTGTGATGTCCACTGTCTACAAGGCGAGGGACACACAACACCGAATTCAATTAATACTCGATATTTATATAATTTGGTTTCTATTTTTTTATTTCATTGCTCCTTCCCTGTTTACATCCTCCACTTCCCTCAGACCGGTACCCATTACTCCTGTTTATCTCTTGCCTTATCCAGCCTTGTCTGTGACAAAATGCTTATTTCTGGCCACACAAAGCCGTTTGACCTCATCCCGCTGTGAGTCATTCTTAGGCATATCCTTTCCTTACCATTGTCTACTCCCTCCATCTGTGTGTCCCCTACCATACTGATCCTTATGACCCTTTTAATTGGGGTTTGTTCCTGTGTTTCTGTAAAAGTGGGAAACAGATGTTTATACCTATTGTTTGTACAGGCATATCTAACTTAACTGCCTCCCCTCACAGCATCTTATCTCATCGCCTGTAATATCTACCATTGTTTTTCAGTCACGTTTCACTCTTGCATACACTTTTAGCTAATACAAAAAACAATTATGTATTTCCTCCACATAGTTTCCATTTTTGTTGACTCAGCTCTTGGCTGAAACAATTACACACTGGTGTGAGTTAATTTACTTTGTATAAGTAATTATAATTGCAGAAGTAACACTACTTTACCTATATCCCACACTACCTTGAAGAAGTTCTCCTCCTCTCTCTACAAAGATCTTAGTGAGTCCCTCTCTCACCGTACTCCTCAAGTTCACCCACCTGTCAATCTTCCTTCCCACCTATCTTCCCCACCCTCCTCTCTGATGTATCATCTTTAACCCCACCTCCATCCACCCATCACACTCTCAGCTACCTTCTCCCTAGCCCCCCCACCCCTCCCCCATTTACCTCTCCAATTCTGTGGCTCCCAACCTCATTCCTGATGAAGGGCTCAGGCCCGTCGGATGCTGCCTGACCTGCTGTCCTTTTCCAGCACCACACTTTCAACTCTGAGAGAATATTAACTCTGGTGCCTCTTAGCGTTATGATATAGCAAAGCAAATGTTCACCCCCTTATCATCATTTTACTAAAGGAAGTACTCTTTTCTTTTGCAGAAAACAGCGGAATTATTGTGGAACAGAGAAAGCACCATCGTGGAATCCTTCATGGATCTATGTTGTTTGTATTTTATTTTTGGTGGTACAGATTTAATGGACAGAACATCACTTCTGGACTGTATCATTCTACAGTCTCAATGTGCTTTTACTGTTACACAGTGCTTTTACTGCCACTCGTACCAGCCGGGTCCTTTCTCTCAGATGCACAGTCCTTTTCTTGGAAGGTGGGAGGTCATAGTGAAGATCCAAGACCCCTCAAGAGGGGCCCCTAAAGGGCGGCACGGTGGCACAGTGGTTAGCACTGCTGCCTCACAGCACCTGAGACCCGGGTTCAATTCCCGACTCAGGCGACTGACTGTGCGGAGTTTGCATGTTCTCCCAGTGTCTGCGTGGGTTTCCTCCGGGTGCTCCAGTTTCCTCCCACAGTCCAAAGATGTGCGGGTCAGGTGAATTGGCCATGCTAAATTGCCCGTAGTGTTAGGTAAGGGGTAAATGTATGGGTGGGTTGCGCTTCGGCGGGTCGGTGTGGACTTGTTGGGCCGAAGGGCCTGTTTCCACACTGTAAGTAATCTAATCTAATCTAATTTAAAAAAAAGAATCGACAAATGTGATCTATTCAAGTTAGCAAGTTTATTGAATTAAGATGCCTTGACGGAATTCTATCCAGCAACACAGAGACTGAAGCTTCTACGTTCCGTGGTGAAGTTGCGTAATTACATTTGAAAATTACACATTATATGTTTTTTAAGTAATAGTACAACCTTAATCACAAGAAAGACCAATCACATATAATAAGGTGGCATGATTTACAGCAAGTTAATCCAATGATATTTCCTGGGAAAGGGTTCTCAATTACAAAAAAGTCCAATCAACTGTAATATGGTGATATGACTGAAGACAGGCTAATCCAATGGTACTTTTTAAGAAGGATTTCTTATTTATTAACCTTGTATCAGATCAAGGTTAGTTCAAATGGTCAATTAATGTGTCAGTATTCATTTTATGAAACTCTCTTATCTTTGAACTGCAACTTAACTCTGCAAATCAGCAGTATGGTTCACAGGCCATTTTATAGTGTTCTTTTAAATCAAGAAACCAAATGTTATAATAAAAATCTACATATTTTTGTTGCCCAAATTCACATTTTAGATCCTCAATGGGTGGGGGTCCAATTATCTTCTCCAATTCTCTGACACCCTGAGATGATTTTTATTGTAAATTCAGATTGATCTGGATGATAAATAGTAGGTTTCCTGTGATAGGAGCAATGTGGTGAAGTTTGTACACATTACTTTCAACATGTCAGATCCACGGGACACATTACGGTAATTCCCCACCAACTTCAGACAGCACTGCCCTCCCAGAAGGTTCAGTGTACCAGAGACAGAATTATGAATCCCAGTGTAAGTGTTTCAGCTTATGAAACCTCACATCTGTGAACATTTCAATGGAAGCTTTCAAATTGTCAGAACTGAAAAGAAATTTAGACCTTCCAAATTTAAAAATAGCCATTTTCTTCTAAGTAGACTTGAAAAGATGTTCTCTGCAGGCCAGAACATAAAACTGAGAGTAATGAGATAAGAAATTAAGGAGTTGAGATAGGAGGGATTCTCTGGGATTGAGTAGCTCTAAAAGGTATTGCTGGGAAATAAGTTGAAAACGTGGTTTATATTAACATCTCTATTAGTTGTCATACACACACATATACACATAGATTGTATGTACATATACATATCACTGTTTTTATTTCCATTCTTTGTGCAATAAATTTGGGCATTTTTGTTGAAGAACATTTGTGGCTTATGTGTACAGCGACACATGTGCATCTATGTTCAATCACTAATAACCATAGTCATGATAGAATAAAATATAATCTCCAGATCTATCAAGCTAGGTTTCACTCTGGGATCTGACTTTTCCCCATTAGGGGATGATTGGACAACCAAATAAAAGCAAGGAGAGCCTCCAGCGATTTCTCGCTCAGGATTTTGTGTTGTTTGATTTATTGTCACATGTACCTAAGCACCTAACACTATGGGCAATTTAGCATACCAATCCACCCTGACCTGCACATCTTTGGACTGTGGGAGGAAACCCACACAGACACAGGGAGAATGTACAAACTCCACACAGACAGTTGCCTGAGGCGGGAATCAAACCCGCGTCCCTAGTGCTGTGAGGTGACAGTGCTAACCACTGAGCCACTGTGCTGCCCCTAATGGATGAGGTTGTAGGAGAGCACTACCAGGGCAGAATGGGTCTTTGATGATGTTGGCAGCCGTAGCGTGTAGCATGCTGTGTAAGTGGAGTCCATGGATGGAAGCTTGGCTTCAGTGATGGTCTGGGATGTGCACACCACCCTCTGTAGTTTCTCACTGTACTAGGCAGAGCAGTTGCCCAGGCCATTGTGCACCTGGGCTTTCAATGGTGCATCTGTAAAAGTTGGCACCTGAGGAAGAAGCGGCGCTGTTGCTTCATGACCGTCACATCCAGGTGGGAAGTCGAGGACAGATTGTCAGTTATCGTCACTCCTAGGAATTTGTGTCTCATAATATCCCAGAGTCTTTTTTTTTGTTACCCCCACACTACTGTTGCACAGCAGTGGAGTTTATCGTTCCCCACAACAGCCAGGTTGTGTGTGTGTACATTCAGGCACTCAGAGAAGACACCTTGAGCAAAATACTTTATTCAATATTTGCACCACCAGAAAAACACCCATGTGGCCAGAGAACCAATATCAGAATTACTCTGCGGTAGTCCTGCAAATAAACCCACACCACATTAGATTCCAGGTGGCTTTGCCTGTAGCTCAGACAACAATCAGCAGAGGGCAGCATTATCAAAACAGTGGAACTGAACTCATCGTCTCCCATTGCATTTTACAAATACATTCCTTCTTGTTGTGATTCTGTTCGCCGAGCTGGGAATTTGTGTTGCAGATGTTTCGTCCCCTGTCTAAGTGACATCCTCAGTGCTTGGGAGCCTCCTGTGAAGCGCTTCTGTGTTATTTCGTCCGGCATTTATAGTGATTTGTCTCTGCCGCTTCCGGTTGTCAGTTCCAGCTGTCCGCTGCAGTAGTCGGTATATTGGGTCCAGGTCGATGTGTTTGTTGATAGAATCTGTGAATGAGTGCCATGCCTCTAGGAATTCCCTGGCTGTTCTCTATTTGGCTTGTCCTATAATAGTAGTGTTGTCCCAGTCGAACTTATGTTACTTGTCATCTGCGAGTGTGGCTACTAAGGATAGCTGGTCGTGTCGTTTCGTGGCTAGTTGGTATTCATGGATACGATCGTTAGCTGTCTTCCTGTTTGTCCTATGTAGTGTTTTGTGCAGTCCTTGCATGGGATTTTGTACACTACATTGGTTTTGCTCATGCTGGGTATCGGGTCCTTCGTCCTGGTGAGTTGTTGTCTGAGAGTGGCTGTTGGTTTGTGTGCTGTTATGAGTCCTAGTGGTCGCAGTAGTCTGGCTGTCAGTTCGGAAATGCTCTTAATGTATGATAGTGTGGCTAGTCCTTTGGGTTGCGGCATGTCCTCGTTCTGTTGTCTTTCCCTTAGGCATCTGTTGACGAAATTGCTGGGGTATCCGTTTTTGGCGAATACATTGTAGAGGTGTTCTTCTTCCTCTTTTTGCAGTTCTGGTGTACTGCAGTGTGTTGTGGCCCTTTTGAACAGCGTCTTGATGCAACTTCTTTTGTGTGTGTTGGGGTGGTTGCTTTCGTAGTTCAGGACTTGGTCTGTGCGTGTGGCTTTCCTGTATACCTTTGTGGTGAATTCTCCATTAGGTGTTCTCTGTACCATCACATCTAGGAATGGGAGTTGGTTGTCCTTTTCTTCCTCTCTAGTGAATCGGATTCCTGTGAGTGTGGTGTTGATGACCCAGTGTGTGTTCTCTATTTCTGTGTTTTTAATGATTACAAAGGTGTCATCCACATATCTGACCCAGAGTTTGGGTTGAATTTGTGGTAAGACTGTTACATAGGACAAACAGGAAGACAGCTAACAATCCGCATCCATGAACACCAACTAGCCACGAAACGACACGACCAGCTATCCTTAGTAGCCACATACGCAGATGACAAGCAACATGAATTCGACTGGGACAACACTACTATTATAGGACAAGCCAAACAGAGAACAGCCAGGGAATTCCTAGAGGCATGGCACTCATCCACAGGTTCAATCAATAAGCACATCGACCTGGACCCAATATACTGGCCACCGCAGCGGACAGCTGGAACTGACAACCGGAAGCGGCAGAGACAAACCACTATAAATGCCGGGGGAAACATCACAGAAGCACTTCACAGGAGGCTCCCAAGCACTGAGGATGTCACCTAGACAGGGGACGAAACATCTGCAACACAAATTCCCAGCTCGGCGAACAGAACCACAACAACGAGCATCCGAGCTACAAATCTTCTCACAAACTTTGTACATTCATTCTTATTGTTAACCTGAAGAGGGGCTGTCACACTGTGGTTTTACACTCCTGCTGTTTAATAAAGATCCGTTTAAATGTGTTCAGTGAGCAGAAAGGAATTTGGATCAGGAAAAAGGTATTAACAACTGAATGAAGTGGTGTACAGAGAGAGGCGAGTGTGTGCTTAAACCCCATGCTGAACAATTTATGCTTGGTTTCTCACACTGAATCTTTGCACCCTTGACTAGACACCAGTAATTTTGATTTGATAAACAGTGTTTAGTGTTTCCTGATGAAGGGCTTTTGCCTGAAACGTCAATTTTCCTGCTCCTCGGATGCTGCCTGACCTGCTGTGCTTTTCCAGCAAAACACTCTAATCTTGATACTCAAGAACCTATTTATCTCTGTCTTAAATATACTCAACGACCTGGCCCCCACAGCCTTCTGTGGCAGTGAATTCCATAGATTCACCACTCTCTGGCTGAAGAAGTTTCTCCTTATCTCTGTTCTAAAGGGTCTTCCCTTTACTCTAAGGCTGTGCCCTTGGTTCCCAGTCTGTCCTACCAACAGAAACATCTCCTTGACATCCGCTCTGTCCAGGCCATTCAGTATGTTTCAATTAGATTCCCCCCTCCCCCCCAATCCTTCTAAACTCCATCGAGTATAGAGCCAGAGTCCTCAAATACTCCTCGTATGTTAAGCTTTTCATTCCTGAGGCCATTCTCACGAAGTCCAGACCCACAGCAATATGGTTGAAATCCAAACCCCTTCTGAGCAATTAGGGATGGGCAATAAATACCGGCCCAGCCAGCACTGCCAACATCCCTGTGAATGAATTAAAAAAAAATGTTGTCATACACATATCAATGAGATCAACTTTTAATGTTCGATATTCAGGCCATGACAAGCATTTCCAAACCCATGACCATCTGGAAGGCACAAGGGCAGCAGATTCACGTGAACAAGTACTCCTTCAAGCTAAACACCATCCTGACTTGAAGATATGTCACTACCCCCTCACCATCACGGTGTCAAAATCCTGGAATTCTCTCCCTTAACAGCACCATGGCCTAACTAAAGCACACGGATTGCACGTGTTCAAGAAGGGAGCTCATTACCACCTTATCGAAGGATGGGCGTCAATGTTGACCAGTCAGCAATGCTCATGTCCATGAGTGAATTAAGTTAAAAGTCAATGGCATTAACGTGGAGATCATTACCTGCCTTATGAAAAAGTCAAACAAGTAATTAACAGCAACTTTAAAAACACTCGAGCCCAGAAGTACAGTGCACATTGAATTAGTAGTCCATCACCTTAAACTTGGCCAAATGATCAGATGCCTGCTGCTGGCCAACCTGTCGCGTGTCTTTACATTCTTGAGAAATTAGAACCGCTATGTGCAACACAGATCCCGACACTGAAGTCAGACCTGCAATATTGGACATGTCCTACCAGTCAGCAAAGACATCTCCATCACATCATGACTGGGATTGGTATGACTCAACCTGAAACATTTCCAGACACGGTTATTTGCACTCAGCGTAAAATGCCACCAGAAAAAGGTTTGAAAACACAACCATTGACATTCTCATGGTTAGAATCACCCTCACCGCCAAACTCATGATGATTCTAATTCCCCAACAGCTGCCAAAATGATTTATTTTCAGCTGATTTGGTGAGGGCAAGTCTCAGGCTGGGTGAGGCAGATGGGACAAGCAGATATCATTGCTTCTGATCTTCACCAAAACAGAGAATGAAACCACCTTGACCACCATCCAGACTGCAAGAGAAGTATAAGAGAGTATGTTATGATCCCAACTGTTGGTAATACTGTACCAGTTCAATTCACGAGTGAAGACTAGCATGATAGATAATTTTTGAGCTTTGTGCTTTGGTGACTGCAGTGGTCAGTCACTCACATAGAAATCTATAAAATTCAAACAGCACTAGACAAGGTAAATGCAGGAGGGATTTCCCCGATGAGCCAGGAACCCAGGACCAGGGGGGCGTGGTCTAAGGTTAGGTACTTAGAGCTGAGGTGAAGAGACATTTTCTCACTCAGAAAATGGTGAGCCTGTGGAAATCCTTTCCACACAAAATAGTTGAGGTTAAAACATTGAATGCTTTCAAAAGGAGTTGGATCTAGTTCTTAGGGCTAAAAGGGTCATGGGGTATGGGAGAATGCAGGAACAGGATACTGAGTTTGATGATCCGCAATGATCATATTGAATGGTGGAACAGGCTGGGAGGGTTCCTCCTCCTCCAACTTTCTATGTTTCTCTATGACAATGGTCTTTCAGAAACGCACACGAATAAATTCCACAAATGGAAAAACAAACAAAAAATGCATACACCAGACACTTTTTGAAAGATCCTTTTCCCGGAAGTGTTCTTCACAGACATTCCATCCCAGGGAAGTATCACTGCCAGAGTAATCCAGAAACTCGGCATCTCCAGCAGCATCTGTGCAGAGAGGACAACCATGTACATTTTGTGCCCAGTGATCCTTTGTCAGACCGGGTAAAGAACTGACAAAGGATCTGAAAGATATCCAAACAGAAATTGCTGGAGAAACTCAACAGGTCTGCTGCAGATTTTCAAACCTCTGGTAGACCCACTGGGCTATGCTGAGCAGATCCAGGCACCACACCAGTATAGGTAGAATACATTGGACTTGAGGGGAGTGCAATGGAGGTTCACCTAGACTTCAAAGATTATGAGGCGAGATTACACAGCTTAGACCTGTTTTCTCTAGAATTTAAAAGGTAAAGCGGGTGATCTGGTCGATGTCTTCAAGATGTTAATGGGAAAAGACAGGGTGATTAAAGATAAACTAACTCCACTGATCGGTAGCTTAAGAACTAGAGGACATAGTCTGAGAATTAGGGCCGGACTGTTCAGGAAAGATGTTAGAAGATGCTTTTATTTCTGACAAGGGGTCGCAGGACATGAAACATTAATCCGTTTTTCTCTCTGTGGATGCTGTCAGGCCTGCTGAGTTTCTCCTGTGCTTTCTGATGAAATTGTCTTTCCTTGTCATCTAGATTATTAAATTGTGTATATATGGTCTTTAACGCAACAAATTTGTCTTAAAATTTTGTGATATACTGCCTGCGAAATTGAAACAATTGACCATGGTCCACATAAATAACAGCTTCTGTAATATTATTGGATACATGGGTTTTAAGCTGCTGCGTAGTCAACGTCAGCTCATAATGACTGGCCCCCACTCTGACCACTCATTCCTCTGCCTCTTGTGAAGTTCCAATGAATCTCCATGTTCAGGCGAAGAACATGACCTCATCTCTGAATCAGGCTCTTTACAGACCAATCACAGCTTTCATGGAATCCCTGCAGTGTTGAGACAGGCCCTTCGGCCACACCGACCCTCCGAAGACCCTCATGCAGACCCATTCCCCTACATTATACTGAGCCCTAACTAACGAACCCAACCTGCACAGCCACGGACACTTATGGGGCAATTTAGCACGGCCAATCCGCCCTAACCTGCACATCCCTGGGCACTATGGGACCATTTAGCACGGCCAATCCACCCTAACCTGCACATCCCTGGGCACTATGGGACCATTTAGCACGGCCAATCCACCCTAACCTGCACATCCCTGGGCACTATGGGACCATTTAGCACGGCCAATCCACCCTAACCTGCACATCCCTGGGCACTATGGGACAATTTAGCACGGCCAATCCACCCTAACCTGCACATCCCTGGGCACTATGGGACAATTTAGCACGACCAATCCACCCTAACCTGCACAGCCCTGGGCACTATGGGACAATTTAGCACGGCCAATCCACCCTAACCTGCACATCTTTGGATTGTGGGAGGAAACCAAAGCACCCGGAGGAAACCAACACAGACACGGGGAGAATGTGCAAACTCCACACAGACAGTCGCCTGAGGCTGGAATCGAACCTGGTTAGCCCTGCTAACCACTGAGCCACTGTGCCACTCCATGTCATATGTTCTTTGAATCATCATGTCTTATCGCTCTGACAGATAATTATCAAGAACATGATGGGGTGAATAACCTCATTCTGAGTGGCTGAAACACTTGGAGCTTATGCAGCACAGATTATACTGTCATTTTATGCCCCCAGGATTCAGTTACATTACTGGCTATAACATTCATTTTATTCTTTCATTTTCAGGCTTCAAACTGATCACAACTCAAACTCTTCTGATTCTGATTAAAGGTCGCGAATGTGAAACATGAACTCTGTCTCAATTTCCATGACTCTGGCTGTGGTACAATTCTCAGAAAGATGGTTGGTCTCATTTGGGCAGCAATAAAGACAGGCATTGGTTCAATTTTCTTGCCAGCTTTTGGCTCATTTGTCACGAGGTATGATTCCTCCTTCGCACGAGCTAAGAGATTGCGAGAGATTCCAGGCTTGAATCCCACACTAGCCCTCGCTCTCCTTTCCTGATGGAGAAGATGGGGGTTAATGGAAATTGGCTTAAAAGTGCAACGAAATTGTCACACTTGGAGAACATAGAAGCTTGTCTATTTTAACTGAATTTATCCTTTTACAACATGGTGGCTGTGGTTAGCACTCCTGCCTCACAGTGCCAGGAACTTTGGTTCAATTCCACTTGAGCAGCTGCCTGCGCAGAAACAGACATTCTCCCTGTCTCTGTGCAGGTTTCCTCCGGGCGCTCGTGCCCTCCCACAGTCCGAAGATGTGCAGGTGAGGAGAATTGGGAAATGCAGGGATAAGGTGAGGGAGGGGGGAGTGCTTGTGTGTGATGCTCTTTGGAGGGTCAGTACATAATCGATGGGTCAAATGGCCTGCTTCCACGCTGTAAGGATGCTACGATTATAATGCTAAAGTGTTCGTTGAAAACACAACAGATGGCAATTTGTGGAACTACTGTGGGTTTGAACTGGGTACCAAGAAACTGCAGCTCATTGCTTCCGTGCAAGTGAAACGTGCTACTTCAATGACTATATTCGGGAGGAATGTTCTAGAATACTCGGACAGAGCTGAACTTTTTTTTTCCCTGGTATCGGTAACTTCTCTGGCAATTCACCTGGAGAGGGGAGACCTTCAGGAGACCCTCCATCTCAGGATTATGGTGAGAACCTGGAAGGGTTAAACAGGTGATGAGCTAAATAGGAATGGCCATGTTCTTCAATCGAGCTTTGTGCAACACAATGGCCCAGAGGAAGAATCGTTCAGGACAGCACGAGGAAAGATAAAGGAAAAACTGGTTTGGAGACAGAATGGGGGGTTGAAGCAAACATTGCCAGCAATAGAACCAGGCTAGAGCAAGATAACAGCTTGGAATCTGGAAATATGACAATTAGTGTCAACAATTATCTTCACTGGCATGGGCATTGAATGGCAATGTTTCCAGCAACACACTGGGCAGCACGGTGGCACAGTGGTTAGCACTGCTGCCTCACAGCGCCAGAGACCTGGGTTCAATTCCTGCCTCAGGCGACTGACTGCGTGGAGTTTGCACATTTTTCCCGTGCCTGCATGGGTTTCCTCCGGGTGCTCCGGTTTCCTCCCATAGTCCAAAGATGTGCGGGCCAGGTGAATTGGCCATGCTAAATTGCCCGTAGTGTTAGGTAAGGGGTAAATGTAGAGGTATGGGTTGGTTGCGCATCGGTGGGTCGGTGTGGACTTGTTGGGCTGAAGGGCCTGTTTCCACACTGTAAGTAATCTAATCTAATTCACAAATGAAACACAATCTGCAGCCATTTGAGAACTCAGGCTTTACTGACATTCTTTTTCTTTGACAACAAATTGGACCACATCAGAACACAGCAAAGGATTAACTCTGTTGCTCTGAATCAATTGTCAAATTTAGACCAGACATAAGCAGAATGGCTCGTTAATGCTCTTGAGAGATATCCACATCTGTATTTATTGATTAAATTCATTTAAAAAAGATTCACCAACTGCTGTGTCATGATTAAGACTTTTGCACCCAGAACATGTTATGCCTCATGATTGATGCCATTATGATCAGCCACTAACTCAAATATTTTTAATCAAATTGTGATGGACCCCTGCCTCAGTAGCAATTTTTCTTCCTGCCCTGGACAGCCCAGAAACAGACCCTTCAATTCAACTCATCCATACATACCCTAAATTAATGTAGTCCCTTTTGCCAGCATTTGGCCCATATCCCTCTAAACCCTTCTTAATCATGTATCCACCCAGATTCCTTTTAAATGCTGTAATTTGTACCAGCCTCCACCACTTTCTCTGGCAGCTCATTCCATACACGCACCGTCCTCTGTGTGAAAAAGTGCCCCTTAGATCCCTTTTAAATCTTTCCCCTCTCACCTTAAACCTATGCCCTCCCGAACCCTGGGAAAAAAAGACCTAAGCTATTTACCCTATCCATGCCCTCCATGATTTTATAAACCTCTATAAGTCACTCCTCAGCCTCCGATGCTCCATAGAAAATAGCCTCTGTCTATTCAGCCTCTCCCTGTAGCTCAAACCCACCAACCCTGGCAACATCCTTGTAAATCTTACATGCACCCTAAAGCTTAACATCTTTCTTACGACAGGGAGTCCAGAATTTAATTCAAAAGACTGTCCAGCTCAGCTGTCAATATACTCATCAACTGAGGATCCACAGACCAGTGGGCTAGAGAGTGCTTCAAATCCTTGCCAGTGAAGATATGTCTCCTCACCTCCATTCTAACAGACTGACCTATTATACAGAGAACATAACTGAAAAGGTGTTGCTGGAAAAGCGCAGCAGGTCAGGCAGCATCCAAGGAGCAGGAGAATCAACGTTTTGGGCATGAGCCCTTCTTCAGGAATCATGATTCCTGAAGAAGGGCTCATGCCCAAAACGTCGATTCTCCTGCTCCTTGGATGCTGCCTGACCTGCTGCGCTTTTCCGGCAACACATTTTCAGCTCTGATCTCCAGCATCTGCAGTCCTCACTTTCTCCTACAGAGAACATAAGCCCAGTTGCAAATACTGCAGCCAGGGGAATCAGCCCCTTAGAGTCAAAGACCTGAAGAAATGTGTGACCATGCACATTCGAATTCCAGGCAGGCTGCTGTTGACTTGCCTGGTGCTGTGTTTTCAATTCGTAACGATTATCAAAAATTGCCTGACACCCCAAATAAATCTGAACTTGATTCCAGATTAAAGGACCATTAACTATTTGCTGTTAAATATTAGCTGAATACAGCCAACTGACTGCTTCTCTTCCTCAATTCTGGAAAAATGACCTGGAAAAGAAAAAGAGGTGAAGTTTCTTGACCCACAATTCAGCAAAAGTTATAAAAATATTCAACAGTCACTCAGCAGATGTGATAGCAGCTTGTTCACACAGGGATTGTAACAAATCCATTTGGCACAGATTAACCCGAAAGAGCGATTGATGGCAGTGTGTGCTTCTAAAGACAGACCGAAGCAGCACTGGAATTGAAATGGAGGGGACGGCAGACAGGCTGCAGAATCAATTTGTATCAGCTTTAGAATTGAGAAAACGGAAAAACTGCCCATTAGACGAGGAAGCTGAGGTGCAGTAGTCTAAGACCAATCCTTTCATAGTAAGGGTGGAAAGACAGCATATCAATAAGACCAAAGCAGCAGAATGTCAAAACTTCCATAGGACTATCTAGAAGATGAATAGGGAAGCTCTTGCCACTGTCCTAGTCAATGGTCACCCCTCAAGCATCAACACAAAAACTCCACTCATTCTGCCCTTGCTGTTTGGGGACGTTTGCCCAGTGGATATACCATTTACCTTCTTTACCGCCTGCTGCACCTGCATGCTTACCTTCAGCGACTGGTGCACCCAGGTCCCACTGCACACTCCCCTCTCCCAATGTACAGCCTGTCAGGTAGTAATCTGCCTTCCTGTTTTTGCTTCCAAAGTGAATGACCTCACATTTATCCTCCATCTTAACAATCTGCAAATTTGAAAAAACAACATTTCATTGGCAGCAAAGTGCTTTGAGCTGGCCCCTGGTGGTGAAAGGCATTATAGAAATGGAAGTCTATACATTGTTGAATCTCAGTCTTCTGGTGTCTGAGTGTAGTCAATGGAGACAGTTGTGATAATCATACTAACTATTTGCATTACAGCGTTACTGTGCTGAATTTCAATAATTCTTTGACAAGTCATTCTGACCAAGATGGTTAACAGGTTAAGAGTGAAAGCAGCCCTCCTGTTCACTGCAGCATTCTCTGTTTACTCCACCTCAATGTCTAGGTAAAGGACAATTCTACGGATAGTCACAGGCCAGATAGTCACACAGCATGGAAACGGACTCTTCAGTGCGACCAGTCCATGTTGAACATAGTCCTAAATTAAACTAGTCCCCCCTGCTTGCTCCTGGCCCATATCCCTCCAGACCTTTCCTACTCATGTACTTATCTAAGTGTCTTTTAAACATCGTAATTGTGCCCACATCCAGCACTTCCTCAGGAAGTTCAATCCACACACAAAGCACTCTCTGTGGAGACAATTTGCCCTTGATTTTTTTTTTAAGTCTCTCTCCTCTTAGCTGAAACATATGCTCCCCCAGTCTTGAAGTCCCCCATCCTGAGGAAAAGACAGCTTCAACAGAAACATAGAAACATAGAAGACAGACCCTTCGAGTCTGGTCTACCATTCATCACGATCATGGCTGATTGCCCAACTCAATAGCCTAGTCTTACTTTCTCCCCCTAACCTTTGACCCCACTCACTCCAAGAGCTATATTTCGCCACCTCTTGAATACATTAAATGTTTTGGCATCAACTACTTCCTGTGGTAATGAATTCCACAGGCTCACCCCTCTTTGGGTGAAGAAATGTCTCCTCATCTCTGGCCTAAATGGTCTACCCCTGAATCCTCAGACTGTGACCCCTGGTTCTGGACACACCCACCATCAGAAACATCCTCCCTGCATTTGTCTGGTCTGGTCCTGTTAGAATTTTATAAGTCCCTATGAGATCCCCCCCTCCACTTGTCCGAACTCCAGTGAAAACACATCCTGACTTTGTCAATCTCTCCTCAGACGTCAGTCCTGCCATCCCCGGGATCAGCCTGATAAACCGTCGCTGTACTCCCTTGAGAACACAAGCACCTTCTCTCAGAAAAGGAGACCAAAACTGTGCACAATGTTCTAGATGTGGCCTCACCAAGGCCCTGTATAACTGCGACAACACATCCCTGCTCCTGTACTCGAAATCTCTCACAGTGAAGGCCAACATACCATTTACCTTCTTTACCACCTGCTGCATCACCTTCAGCGACTGGTGCACAGGGACACCCAGGTCCCACGGCACACTCCCCTCTCCCAATGTACAGCCTGTCAGGTAGTAGTCTGCCTTCCTGTTTTTGCTTCCGAAGTGAATAGCCTCATATTTATCCAACTTATACTGCACCCAGCATTGATGTGCCCACTCACCCAACCCGTCCAGATCATGCTGAAGGATCTCTGCATCTTCATCACTGTTCACCCTCCCACCCAACTCGGTATCATCTGCAAACTTTGAGATGTTAGACTTTGTTCCCTCGTCCAAACCATTAATACATACTGTGAATAGCTGGGCACCCAGCACCGATCCCTGTGCCACCCCACTAGCTATTGCCCATCGATTTGAAAAGGACCCGTTAATTCCAACTCTTTGTTTCCTTTCTGCCAACCAGTTTTCTGACCATTTCAATGCATTTCCCCCAATCCCATGTGTGTTAATCTTGCACAATGATCTCTTATGCAGGACTTTCTCAAAGGTTTTCTGAAACTACAAATATACCACATTGACTGGCTCCTCCTTATCAACACTACTAGTTATAGCTTCATAGAATTCCAACAGATTTGTCAAGCATGGATTTCCCCTTCATAAATCCACACTGACTCTCTCTGATCCTGACACAGCTTTCTAAATGCTGCACTATAAAGTCCTTGATAATGGGCCATTAACCCAACCTACACCCCTCATGATTTTATAAACTTCCGTTAGCTAGAACAAACACAGTTGTTATCTCTGGTTTGTTACTTCTGCCATGTGATAGCAAGGCAAGGAACAGGGAGAGATATCAGCTGAACACATAGCTCAAGGATGGTGCAGGAGGGAAGGTTTCAGGTATATGGGTAATTGGGAGTCATTCTGGGGAAGGTGGGACCTCTACAAACAGGATGAGCCAGAGGGGTACTAATACCCTTGGGGGGGAAATTTGTTGGTGCTATTCAGGTGGATTTAAACTAGCTCAGCAAGGGGATGGGAACCTGTGGTGTGGTTGCAGTTCACAGGAGGATGAGAGTAGGGAGGACATGGATAGGATTCTACGGTCACAGGAGTGTGCTGGCAGCTAGTAAGCAGGTTTGAAGTGTGTCTACTTCAATGCCAGGAGTATCCAGAATAAGGTAGGTGAGCTTGCAGCATGGATAGCTACCTGGGACTTTGATGTTGTGGCCATTTTGGAGACATTGATAGAGCAGGGTCAGGAATGGATGTTGCAGGTTCCAGGTTTAGATCTTAATTAGCATAAGGGAAGGTGGTAAAAGAGGGGGAAGTGTGGCTTTGTTAGTCAAGGACAGTTTAACGGTGGTTGAAAGAACTTTTGATGAGGACTCGTCTACTGAGGTAATATAAGACATAGGAGTGGAAGTAAGGCCATTCAGCCCATCCACTCCACTCTGCCATTCAAACATAGCTGATGGGCATTTCAACTCCAGTTACCCCACTATCCCGTAGCCTTTCATTCCTTGCGAGATCAAGAATTTATCAATCTCTGCCTTGAAGACACCCAACATCCCGGCCTTCACTGCGCTCCGTGGCAATGAATTCCACAGGCCCACCACTCTCTGGCTGAAGAAATGCCTCCTCATTTCTGTTCTAAATTGACCCCCTCTAATTTTAAGGTTGTGCCCATGGATCCTAGTCTCCCTGCCTAACGGAAACACCTTCCCAGCATCCACTCTTTCTGAGCCATGCATTATCTTCTAAGTTTCTAATGGACCTCCCCTCAACCTTCTAAACTCTAATGAATACAATCCCAGGATCCTCAGCTGATCATCATATGTTAGGCCTACCATTCCAGGGATCATCTGTGTGAATCTCCACTGGACACGATCCAGTGCCAGTATGTCCTTCCTGAGGTATGGGGCCCAAAATTGGACACAGTACTCTAAATGGGGTCTCACTCGAGGTTTATAAAGTCTCAGAAGCACGTCGCTGCTTTTATATTCCAATCCTCGAGATAAATGACAACATTACATTTGCTTTTTTAACACGGACTTAACCTGCAAGTCAACCTTTAGAGATCCCTTTGTACTTTGGCTTTATGAATTTTCTAAACATTTAGAAAATAGTTCGTCTCTGTATTCTTTTTTCCGAAGTGCAGGACCTCACATTTGCTCACGTTGAATTTCATCAGCCATTTCCTGGACCACTCTCCTAAACTGTCTAAATCTTTCTGCAGCCTCCTCACCTCCTCAGTACTGCCTGCCTGTCTGCCTAACTTAGTATCATCGGCAAACTTCATTAGAATGCCCCCAGTCCCTTCATCCAGATCATTAATATATAAAGTGAACATCTGTGGCCCTGACACTGAACCCTGCAGGATACCACTTTTTACTAGCTGCCATTCCAAAAAAGAACCTTTTATCCCAACTCTCCGCCTTCTGTCAGACTGCCAATGCTCAATCCATGCCAGTAGCCTCCTGTGAGGCAGCTTATCAAAGGCCTTTTGGAAGTCTAGATAGACAACATCCACGGAGTTTCCCTGGTCTAACCTACTTGTTACTTCGTCAAAGAATTCTAACAGGTTTGTCAGGCAAGACCTCCCCTTACTAAATCCACGCTGACTTGTTCTAATCGGACCCTGCACTTCCAAGAATTTAGAAATCTCACCCTTAATGATGGATTCTAGAATTTTACCAACAACCGAGGTTAGGCCAATTGGCCTAAAATTTTCCATCTTTTGTCTTGATCCTTTCTTGAACAAGGGGGTTACAACAGCGATTATCCAATCACCTGGGACTTTCCCTGACTCCAGTGATTTTTGTAAGATCACAACCAATGCCTCCCTTATTTCTTCAGCCACCTCCCTCAGAGCACTTTCTCCTTTGTCTTGATCTTTAGTCGTTATTGTCTACAGGTTTAGGACTGGAGGATTGCAAACGTTGTGCCCTTGTTCAAATAGGGCAGTAGAGATGACCCAGGAAATTATAGATCAGTAGGCCTTATGTCTGTTGTAGGAAAAGTTTTGGAAAGGATTATAAGAAATAGGAGTTATAATCATCTAGCAAGTAACACTTTGATTAGAGATAGTCAACATAGTTTCGTCAAGGGCAGGTCGTGTCTCACAAATTTCATTGAGTTTTTTGAGAAGGTGATCAAGCATGTAGATGAGGGTAGGGCAGTTGACGTGGTGTACATGGACTTCAGTAAAGCCTTTGATAAGGTTCCACATGGTCAGCTTTTGGAGAAAATTCGGAGGCATGGGATTGAGGGTGATTTAGCAGTTTGGATTAGAAACTGGCTCTCTGTAAGAAGAGAGATGGTTGATGGAAAATATTCAGCCTGGAGTCCAGTTACTAGTGGCATGTTTTGGGACCACTGCTGTTTGTCATTTTTATAAATAACTTGGATGCAGGCATAGGTGGATGGGTCAGTAAGTTTGCAGATGACACTAAAGACAGTAGAGTGATGGATAGTGAAGAAGAATGTTACAGGTTGTAGGGGGAACTTGGATAAACTGCAGAAATGGGCTGAGACGTGGCAAATGGAGTTCAATGCAGATAAATGAGAGGTGATTCACTTTGGGAAGAATAACAGGAAGGCAGAATACTGGGTCAATGGAAAGATTCTTGGTAATGTGGATGTGTAGTGGGATCTTGGTGTCCATGTACATAGATCCCTGAAAGTTGCCACTCAGGTTGATAGTGCTGTTAAGAAGGCATATGGTGTATTAGGTTTTATAAGTAGAGGAATTGAGTTCTGGAGCCATGATGTCATGCTGCAACTGTACAAAACATTAGTGCGGCCGTACTAAGAATATTGTGTACAATTCATGTCGCTCCATTACAGGAAGGATGTGGAAGCATTGGAAAGGGAAAGCATGTGGAAAAGGTGCAGAGGAGATTTACCAGGTGTTGCCTGATCTGAGGGAAGGTCTTATGAGGAAAGACTGAGAACTTGGGCCTGTTGTCATTGGAGAGAAGAAGGCTAAGAGGGGATTTTATAGAGACATACAAAATGATCAGAGGATGAAATAGGGTAGGCAGTGAGAGTCATAGAGATGTACAGCATGGAAACAGACCCTTCGGTACAACCCGTCCATGCCGACCAGATATCCCAACCTAATCTAGTCCCACCTGCCAGCACCCGGCCTATATCCCTCCAAACCCTTCCTATTCATATACCCATCCAAATGCCTTTTACGTGTTGCAATTTACCAGCCTCCACCACTTCCTCTGGCAGCTCATTCCATACACGTACCACCCTCTGTGTGAAAAAGTTGCCCCTTAGGTCTCTTCCATATCTTTCCTCTCTCACCCTAAACCTATGCCCTCTAGTACTGGACTCTCCGACCCCAGGGAAAAGACTTTGCCTATTTACCCTATCCATGCCCCTCATAATTTTGTAAACCTCTATAAGGTCACCCCCTCAGCCTCCAACACTCCAGGGAAAACAGCCCCAGCCTATTCAATCTCTCCCTATAGTTCCAATCCTCCAACCCTGGCAACATCCTTGTAAATCTTTTCTGAACCCTTCCAAGTTTCACAACATCTTTCTGAGAGGAAGGAGACCAGAATTGCACGTTGGCTGTACGAGAGGGCATAGCTGCAAATTGAGAGGAGGTAGATTTAAGACAGATGTCAGAGGCAGGTTCTCTCCTCAGGAAGTGGTAAGGGTGTGGAATGCACTGCCTGTCAATGTAGTTAAGTCAGCCACTTTAGGGGGAGTTAAACAGCTCTTGGATAAGCATACGAATGAAGATGAGATAGTGTAAAGGAATAGGCTTAGATTAGTTCACAGGTCAGCGCAACGTCAAGGGCCAAATGACCTGTTCTGCGCTGTATTATTTTATGTTCTGTAAGGTCACCTCTCAATCTCCTAAACTCCAGTGAAAAAGTCCCAATCTATCCAGCCTTTCTTTATAACTCAAAGCTTCCATACCCAGCAACATCCTGGTAAATCTCTTCTGAACCCACTCTGTCTTAATAATATCCTGCCTATAACAGGGTGACCAGAACTGGACACACTACTCCAGAAGAGGCCTCACCAATGTCCTGCACAACCTCAACATGACGTTCCAACTCCGATACTCAAAAGGTCTGAACAATGAAGATAAGTGAACTAAACATCTTTTTAACCACCCTGTCTACCTGTGACAAAAACTTCAAAGAATTATGTACCTTAACCCCTTGGTCCCTCTGTCCTACAACATTATTCAAGGCCCTACCATGAATTGCATGTGTCCTGTCCCTGTTTGTTGGACCAAAAAGCAATACCTTGCGTTTATTCAGACTGAACTCCATTTGTTATTTTTCAGCCCATACACAAGCTTGTTGGGTACGTTCATTTCATCTCATCTTATTTTCAGCCAATGGAAAAATAACTGAAACACAGGATGGTGATAAAGAACTCAAACCAGCAGATTTGAGTTTCACCTGTATTGATTTTTCCAACATACAGGCTTTGGCGACAATGGTGAGTTCGATATTCAAGTTAGCTCCATATTATGAGGTGGATCTAGGACAACTGGAAAAGCTGGAAGAAAGGTTTGTTGAAGTTATGCTAGAATTTGTACAAGTTAAAAAATTTCAAACTGGTCAAAAATGTTCTCTCTAAAAAGGCAGACTGAGGGTAGTT